>NC_052161.1:108335705-108653248 GCF_902713615.1 Scyliorhinus canicula | reverse complement strand
TTTTCACCGGCGCACACCACCGCAGCCCCCTTCCCAGGAGGATCCGTCCTCCCACTGGCCCCAGCTGGATGCGATGAAGCTGAAGACGACACACTCCCAGAGCCACGGATGCCCGAGCCGATGCCGGGACTGCGACGATTGCAGAGGACGACCAGGGCCCCCGACCGGCTGATAGTCTCATCGTAAAATAAACTTGTAAATAATTGCCTGTAAATATGTGTATTGCATGTAAAGGCACCGAGGGGTACCGCTATAACCTCTACCACTGTAACAGCAAGGCCACCACCCCCGCCACACTCTTTTTTTAAACAGGGGGTGAATGTGGTAGGCTGTATTAGGGGTATCGTGGTTCCTAGGTGGGATGTACCTTATACTGTAGTATGAGTGGTAGAACCTGCCTGCTGGTTCCGCCCAGCAGGCGGAGCATAAGAGTCTGTGTTTCACCCACAGCAGTCATTCTGTACCGGAGCTGCTGGGGTAACTACTTGTTCATAAAGCCTTCAATTGGACTACAATCTCGCTTCAGTAGTGATTGATCGTGCGTCAGGTATTACAACTGCTGAAGCCAATTTGTGCAGAACATGATGCTACCATCAGCAGTGGCCAGTTAATGTTCTGCGGTGGCGTTGTTTGAGTGATCAAAGTTGGGAAAATAGTGTGTTTTAACATCTCCAAGGAGTCTAGAGTCTCAGCCTAGATTGCGTGCTAAATTCAAGAGCGGGTCTTGAGCTGACCTCCTCATTGCAATGGATAATAGTCACCTGAAGCTCACCAAAAAGCACAATTGGCACTATCCTGCACTACCCACAGAATAATCACTTATCAATGCCCATCGAAGTGTTGTCTCACCAGTAGGAGATTCAGGGCAACAAATGCGTCATAATTAACAAACAATGGCTTGAGCTGAGTGATACTGGAATTTTGGAGTCAGGCCGGCTCCACAAAGGATGCATCAAAATCATCAGACCCTGGCACACACAGAAGAAATCTTAGATTTTTACTTGACCTTTCACAAACTGGACTTCCTCAACTGGTCACACGATGGCGCCGCATACCCATCACTCTTCCAACAGCAGCCCATTATTTGCATAGTTCATTAATTTAGCTGAACTTTGTCAAAATTAAAAGGCAGTGGCTGTCTATCTGTTCAGAACCCGTAATATTTCCATTTGTGTTTATCTATATTTACTTTCTTTCAAGTACATATCTCTGACATACATTAAACAAGAGAGAAAAGATCCAGAGGTAATGAGATTTTACACTCCGGGATAAACGCCCAACAAGGATCTCTGATTGTTGTATTGTGTGCGACAAATTAACACTTCCCATGTGTTTGAAAGCCATTACAAGCAAGAATAATTCATAAATGAAACAAGATGAAACAGCACAGAGAGAGAAGCTCGAGAACAATTTTAATATCTAGTTTAGCATCAAACATCAGCCATTCTGAAGCTGGAGATTGTGAGTTTGTCAAATTCTCAGGCATAAGGACATACTTGAAAGAAACTGACACATTTGTGTGGGACTGAGGGAATGCTGTGCTGTCAGTGGTGATGCTATTTATTAAAGGCGTCGGTCAGATGCTGATTTGTTCAAGTAGCTGTGGTTGTGTCAGCATTCTCACCTCTGACAGGTCATGAGTTCAAGTCCAATATTCTAGGGCAGGATTTTTCAAAGTGGGGGTTGCGCCCCTGCGGGTGGGTTGTGGGCAGGTGTCGGGAGGGCCACGGTGCGATCGGTTGCGGCATTTCTGCAGTGGTCCCAATGGCGGGAGAAGCGTCTCGAGACCGCTACTGCCATTTTTAGTGAAAAAGGCAGCCACTGCCACCTTGTAAAGGAGAAGAAGTGAAGTTGTGTGCAGTCTTCCAGCCAGAGGTGGCAGCAGTGAGCAGGTCATGCACTCTGCACATATACTTGATGTCCATCACCCTGTAAGTACATGTTTTTGGCACTAAATCATGGAGGAGCGCTTCTTCCATTTTCTAGCTGCTGGCAAGCAAGGCAAGAGGAGTGCGAAGATCAATCAATCTGTTACAAGAAAGAGACGACCAGAGACGCAAATAGGCAGTGCACCTACTAGCCAGGATCTCACATCTGAATTTGCTGGAGAGAGCTGGAGAGAGCTGCTTAGGAGAGTCCGGGGCAGGATAGAGCAGCACTAGTGTCAGCTCCGTACAGAGCTCCTGGGCCTATGCTTAACAGCCTATAAAGAAGAAACTTAACTTGGGAACAAAACTGTATAAAGATAATTTCTTGTCAATTGTGCCAATGCAAATAAGGGTGCCAAACCCCATGTGTGTCATATGTGGGCAAGCATGGCAAATGAGAGGAGAAGTTTCAGAATTTGAAAGAGAAGTGGTGGGTCTCATGGGAGAGAACCTTTAAGAACTGGGTGTTTATTAAATAGGTGTAGTGGATGTACCTTTTAAGAAATGGGTGTTTACCGAATAGCTGCAGTGATGTCAGAGTGTGGGTGGAGCTCGGCTTTCACTTTCGTTTTGAGCAGGCAGTTACAGGGTGTGTTTTTAGTTTCATTTTGAGAGCTGGATAGCTGTAGGAAAAGCAATCAGTTGTATGAGGATCTCTGCAATCTAAAGATTGTCTCCAGATCATTTGGGTGATTTCAAAGTGATAACTGCTCTCAGTAGAGAATTTAAACCTGATCTCTGTGTTTAAAAAAGGTCTTTTGTCTTATGGATGTTGCAAGGAAAGATTATGGGTTACTTATAGAATATTGTATCTGTGGGGATGATTGGTGTTGATAGTTGTTAAGATGTTTACTGTGGGTTTATAAAGTGTTAACTGGTTTCATAAATAAACATTGTTTTAATTTAAAAGTGCTTTAACTCTCTGTGGCACCACACCTGTAAAATAGGCCCGTGTGCTCACCATAACCACAATCTAATAAAAGTTGTGGGTCAGGTGAACTCCATGATACACTTTGGAGTTCACTAAACCCTGGCCCATAACAAGGCTGAAACATTCGTTTTGAGGTTGAGACTTCAGAGTCAGTTATTAACTTATAGCTGACTCCAAATGAAAAGACTACGCTGTTGTACCTGACCTGTGTGAGCATATTCAACACAGGCCAAAAGCACACAACGCTGTCAGCATTCTAGAGTAGCATCTCCCAGGAGTATCCAGTGCTGAGTAAAACAACCATTTTGTTGCTATTGTCCTTCATGACAAACTACATGTGCGATGTTAGATTTTCCCACAAAGACGACGACGGTACAACAACACTTCCTGAAGTCTGCACCTGATATGCGCATTGCCTTCTCGTCCTGTGAACCTGATTGGAGTGAGATCGTGAGGACCAAGCAAGCTCTGCTTTCGCATTAAAGGTAAGTGAACGTGGCATTTGTCACAAAGGTCGGCTGGCTGGCAAAAGTAGGTCCCGGGGGAAAAAAGTTTGAAAAACACTGTTCTCGGAGACTTAAGTGCACAAGCCAAGTCTGGCACTCCAATGCAGCGCAGGGGGGATGCTGTGCTGTTGGAGATGGTGTCTTTCAGTTGAGAAGTTAAATGGAAGCCTGTCAGATTTCTGAAGTGAATGTAGATCTCATGGACGCCATTCAAAGACAGCAGATGGGAGTATACCTACATTCCTGGCCAATATTCAGAACATCTAAATAAGATTCTCTGGTTGTTACCACATTGTTGTTAGTTGGGGTTTGCAGTATGCAACTTGGCGAAACCCCTCCAGATGTTTCCGGGCAGCGTGGGGTGGATTCAATGGAAAATTCCATTGACAGCAGCGGGATTGGAAGTTCCCACACTGGCCAATGGTGAGCCCCCTCCCGCCGCAAGAAACATGCGGGAGGGGGGGGGGGGCTGCGTATGGAAAATCCCCTCCTGTGTCTACACTTCACAGCAGGTTAGATGGATTGACCATGCTAAAATTGTCCCTTAGTGTCCAGAGATGCGCAGGGTAGGAGGGATTATGGGGTTAGACCGGGGAAGTGGGCCTAGGTAGAATGCTCTCTGGAGGGTCAATGTAGACAGTGTTGATGGGCTGAATAGCCTCCTTCTGCCTTGTAGGAATTCTACGATTCAGGTATATCACTGATTGAAAGATGCTTAGTAACGTCCTGAGGTAACGTCCCTTTCTCCCACTCCAAAAGGGTTCGCCTCAAAAGGCCTCAAACCTACTTGCTGTGATGCAAAAGTTTAAAAATATTAAAAAGAGTATTGGATTAAAAGAAGCGGCTTTTAATGTTGTTCCGAAGAGTAGTAAGTGGAAGAGCAGTAAATAGACAATTGGGAAAGCTTTAGAAACCAGTAAAAGATGACGAAAGAATTGACAAAATTAGGAAACAAGAGTAAACTGCAAGAAATATAAAAACAGATTGTAAAAGCTTCAACTAGGGCGGTACAGCGTCACAGTAGTTAGCACTGCTGCCTCACAGCGCCAAGGACCGGATTCAATTCCGGCTTGGGTCACTGTCTGTGCGGAGTCTGCACGTTCTCCCTGAGTCTGCATGGGTTTCCCCCTGCTGCTCCGGTTTCCTCTCACAGTCCAAAGGTGTGCAAGTTAGGTGGGATTATGGACAACGGGGATAGGGTGGGAGAGTAGGCCGAGGTAGGGTGCTCTTTCAGAGGGTCGGTGGAGACATGATGGGCTGAATGGCCTACTTCTGCACTGTAGAAATTCTTTGATGCTATGGTTCTATCATATGTAAAAAGGGCGAGAGCAGTAAACATTAACCATGGGAGTACCTTTGTTTCATGGGTTGTACCAGCTCAGGCAGACAGCCGACAAATCAAGGGCAATTGGAATGGGTAATAAATGCTGACCTTTTCAGAGATTCCCATGTCCCGCAGATTGGAAGGTAGCAAATATTATTTAAGAAAGAAACGAGAGAGAAAATAGGCAACCACAGGCCAGTTAGCTGACAACATTCATCGCAAAATACAGGAATCTGTTGTTAAGGAAATGTTAACAGGGCACTTAGATATGTCTATGCAAAAAGGAAAATTGTGTTTGACAAATCTGTTAAGAGTGTTTTGAGGATGTGGGGTAGATAAGGGGGAATTGGAGGGGATGGTGTACTTCGATTTTCAGGACCCATTTGACAATGTGCCCCGTAAGGGTTATTACAGAAGATAAGGCCTCACGGGGTTTGGGGGTCATAACATAAGAACATAAGAACTAGGAGCAGGAGTAGGCCATCTGGCCCCTCGAGCCTGCTCTGCCGTTCAATGAGATCATGGCTGATCTTTTGTGTACTCAGCTCCACTTTCTGGCCCGAGCACCATAACCCTTAATCCCTTTATTCTTCAAAAAACTATCTATCTTTATCTTAAAAACATTTAATGAAGGAACCTCAACTGCTTCACTGGGGAAGGAATTCAATAGATTCACAACCCTTTGGGTGAAGAAGTTCCTCCTAAACTCAGTCCTAAATCTACTTCCCCTTATTTTGAGGCTATGCCCCCTAGTTCTGCCAGTGGATACAACCTGCCCGCATCTATCCTATCTATTCCCTTCATAATTTTATATGTTTCTATGAGATCCCCCCTCAATCTTCTAAATTCCAACAAGTACAGTCTCAGTCTACTCAACCTCTCCTCGGGAATCTCCTCTGCACACCCTCCAGTGCCAGTACGTCCTTTCTCAGGTAAGGAGACCAAAACTGAACACAATAGTGTATAGTCTATAGTGTAGATGTGCTTTAGAGGGGTTTCACAGGTCGGCGCAACATCGAGGGCCGAAGGGCCTGTTCTGCGCTGTAATGTTCTATGTTCTATGTTATGTACAATACTCCAGGTGTGGCCTCACTAACACCTTATACAATTGCAGCATAGCCTCCCTAGTCTTAAACTCCATCTCTCTAGCAATGAAGGACAAAATTCCATTTGCCTTCTTAATCTACCTTAGCTTTGTATTGCAAAGCACATGGAGTACAAGGCTTAGGAGGTCTTATTGAGATGTACAACATTTGGCTTTGGTCACATTGCATCTGGAGCACTGGACACAGTTTTGGTTCCTGTGCCTAAGGGAAGATATTCTTGCCTTAAAGGCAAGATAATGAAGACTTGCTAGATTGATGCCTGAGATGAGACAGTTTTCCAATGTGGAGAGGTTATGTACAATGGATGTATTAAGGAAAGGTATTCAGGTTGAGCATCCCTTATCCAAAATGCTTGGGGCCGAGTGTGTATCGGATTTCGGAACTTTTCGGATTTCGGAAAAACTTCCCAAAAAACATTTTCAACACAATAATCACAGTGAGTAATATAATTGAATGCGCTGATATCTGACTATGATGAGGATTTGACTGCAAAACAGCCCCACCTCGGGCTTGTAACCCCCTGCGGTGCGTTGGGACCTGCGCGTCGCCCAGGAGCCTTCCTAGAGCCCTGTGGGATTTCCCACTCTTGACGTCACGTCGACGCTCGACTAAAAGTGTGGATTGCGGAGCTTTTCGAATTTCGGATAAGGGGGGCCCAACCTGTATTTACATTGGGAGCAGTTTGGAGAAGGTTCACTACCCTGATTCCTGGGATGGCGAGATTGCCTTTTGACGAAAGGTTGAGCAAGTTGGGTCTATTATCATTGGAGCTTAGAAGAATGAGGGTGATCTTATTGAAACATCAAAGATTTTGAGGGGACTTGACAGAGTTGTCACTGAGAAGTTGTTTCACTTCATATAATGTATATAGTTAGGCATATGACCACGGACCAGCAGGCGGCGACAGCGATCCACCATGTGACTCCAGAGATCGTCAGTTGGTAGAAAGTCATATCAGAGGGCAGTCGCATTAGAAGTAGCTCCAAGAGAATTCACTGACGGTTACCATTTGTATTATAGTTTTTGTAGTTATCTTTCCGCGTGTTCATTTGTTAATAAACAATCTTACTTGTCAAGAACCAGGTATTCTATGTCCATCTTTACCATGGCCACAACCCAGAACATAAGACATTGAAAAAGTCTCCCATTTAAGATGGAGGCGAGGAGAAATTTATTTTTCAGAGAGCAGTGGAGGCTGGGTCAGGTACTCTATCAGAGTTAGGCAGATTTTTGGTTGACTGGGTGTCAAGGGTTAGGCATGGTGGGAGTGGGGGGTGGTGTTGGGTACAGGCAGGTGTGGAGTTATGGTCACAGACACATCAGCCATGATTTTACTGAGTGGCGAATCGGCCTCGATGGGCTGAATGGCCTACTCCTGCTCCTATTTCTTATGTCCTTGTCCAAGGTGGTCAGAAAGAAAGACGTGCATTTAATTACTGCCGGCGGACGTGCCAAAGAACCTTACGGTCAACGCAGCAGCCAATTTACGCACAGCAAGCTTCTAGGTTCAGCCAGCTGGACTAGCTGTTTTTGTGATGGTGACTGAGGGATAAATATTGGCCAGAGGAAACAAGAGACAATACCCCTGGCCTTTTTCAAAATCTTCCAGGGCATCATTTCCAACCACGAGACCTCAGTTTAACGTTGTATCTGAAGGAGGGCAGAAACCTAGCCTGGAGGATTGGAAGGCGGTGAGGTGGAACGGGAAAGTCCCAAGCCAGGATGGCAGGTTTGCATTGAGCAGCTTTGCTAACACTGTGTTTCAAAAAAATATATTTTTAAATTGACCTTCAACTGCAGCAAAAGAGGACAGCCCCACGAAACAAGATGAAAATATATTCCCACAGGCACAAAAGGCGCAGAGTGAGCAAAGAAATGCGAAAAAGCGACACATCAGCAAAACAAAGGCGGTAGATTTTAATCTGTTATTGTCTTGTCCTAGCATTAAAGCAACTTATTGTCCTCTATGGTCAGGGAGACCCTATCCCTCAGACTGGCCCTATTCTCTCAAATAACCTTCTCTTTATCCCCTTTGGCAGGGATTACTGAAATTCAGAATGGGAGCGTGGGAAGTGTTGATGTCCTAAGCTACCTGGATGTCCTTGTTCATGAGTCATTGAAAGCTATCATGCGGGTGGGTGGCACAATAGTTAACACTGCTGCCTCACAGCACCAGGGACCCGGGTTTAATTCCGGCCTTGGGTGACTGTCTGGAGTTTTTACAGTTTCTCCCCTGTGGCTGCGTGGGTTTCCTTCAGGTCCTCCTGTTTCCTCCCACTGTCCAAAGATGTGCAGGTTTAAGTGGATTGGCTCTGCTAAATTGTCCCCTAGTGTTCAAAGATGTGCGGGTTAGGTGGGGTTACAGGGAAAGAGCAGGTGGAGTGGGCCGAGGTAGGGTGCTCTTTCAGCGGGCCGGTGCTGACTCGATGGGCCAAGTGGCCCCCTTCTGCACTGGAGGCATTCCATGGATTCTATGGAGGTGCAGAAAGCAATTAGGAGAGCAAATTATATGTTGGTCTTGATGACAAGAGAATTTGAATACAGGATTGCTGCAATTGTATAAAGTCTTGGTGAGGCTGCATCTGAAATATTTTGAACAGTTTTGGTCTCCTTATCTGAGGAAGGATATACTTGCCATAGAGGGTGCACAGCAAAGGTTCACCAGACAGCTTCTTGGGATGGTGGGATTGCACTATGAGGAGAGATTGAGCAGACTAGGCCTGTATACTCCAGAATTCAAAAGAATGAGAGATGATCACATACAAAAATGTGCAAAACAGGGCTCAACACAGTAGATGCAGGGAGAATGTTTCCTCTGGCTGAGAGGAGGGGGCAAGTCGAGAACCAGGGGGCACAATCCAGAATCAGGGGTTGTCCATTTAGCACTTAGATGAGGAATTTCTTCACTCTGGAGCTGTTGTGAATCTTTGGAATTCTTCACCCCAGAGGATTGTGGAGTCTCCGCTATTGAGTATGTGCAAGACTGAGGTTGATAGAGTTTTAGATAGTGAAGACATTAAGAGATTTGGGGATAGTGCGGGAAAATAGCTTTTAGATCAGTCAAGATCTAATTGAATGGCAGAGCAGGCTCGAGGGGCCGAGTGGCCTACACCTTCTCCTATTCCCTATATTCCGATGTTCACATGAACATCAAGTTGTATCTATATTCCATCAGACATCTTCCCATTGCCAATCTCTGGGCCATCATCTGCTACCTAGCTAGCATGCCCAGAGCGAATGCCATTGCCAATCTACTGGAGGGCTGGTGTTCTAACACTGTTATCGCACTGATCAGTGTTGGCAAACACAGAGGGGTGGAGTGCAAGTAGGTTTACATCCACCTTCAGGCTGACTTCATTTACCGCTGTTTAACTTCCAGAAATATTGTCAAGTCAGCTGTCCTCTTCTGTGTCCACGCAGTTTAATTTTTTTGCAGGCCAAAGCTTTATCCAGCAGAGGGTAGAAACTACTTTCACTCCACTTCTCAGGCTCTCGGACATGGTTTCAACAACACTTCACTACCTCAGCCAGTTGCCTGCTCTCCATGGGGTAGGCTTTTGGTCCCCTGAATGTTGGCAGACAGTTTGGCAACTGGGGACATCACGGACATCATGTGGTGTTCACATGTGCACTTATGGCAGCAGCTGTTGACCGACTGACAATCAGGAGCAGGAAGCCAGGCTGATTTCTTCCTTGTCCCAGAGTAGGGGCAGTGAGACTGAAGGATGTCTCTCTCAGGAAAGACTAAATGGCTTGCAGCTCTTTTGCATCGCAAAGAGAAGGTTTTAAGGGTGAATCAAAAGAGGTCAGTAAAATGATAAAGGGTATTGAGAGGGGTAGATGTGGAGTAAGCTTTAAAATGCATATATTTTAGGGGCAGCATGGTAGCACAGTGATTAACACAGTTGCTTCACAGCTCCAGGGTCCCAGGTTCGATTCCCGGCTTGGGTCACTGTCTGTGCAGAGTCTGCACGTTCTTCCAGTGTCTGTGTGGGTTTCCTCTGGGTGCTCCGGTTTCCTCGCACAGTCCAAAGATGTGCAGGTTATGTGGATTGGCCATGATCCTTAGTGTCCAGAAAGGTTAGGTGGGGTTACTGGGTTACGGGGATAGGGTGGAGGTGTGGGGCTTAAGTGGGGTGCTCTTACCAAGGGCCGGTGCAGACTTGATGGGTCGAATGGCCTCCTTCTGCACTGTAAATTCTATGAACTCTATCTATGTATATATTGTATATATTGTGGGCTGTATTATCTGGCCATTCGTGCTGGTGAGATCTTGCGATCCTGTCATTTGTTTCGTGGCAGTGAGGTGTGCGTCAATGGGAAAACATGTTGACAATGGTGGGACCAGAGGATCCCATTGCCCACTGCAGAACCCACCGCAGAAGGGGAGAAAAGTCTCGCCCGTAATGTATACTTTCATTTTTAAGTAGTACATTACATAAGCGTTTGACTTTGACATTGCACAAAGTACAATACGCTTCCATTTCTCTCCATGCACTATGTGACATTCCGAGGAGCTGCCGTGCACCGACAGATTGCGATTTTACCCTTGGGAAAATGGACGATGGAGCTGGCAGTGAGCCATAAAATTGCGGGAGGTGGGATCGGGTCAGGCCCCCATGCGCATGCGATGGGACACAAATCTGCGCAGGATGGGCGGCAAGTCGTGTGGGGACTCCAGTCACTACATCAAGCTGAGCAATTGAGAGGGAAGGAAGATGGTTGATGAGGCAATTGGAAGTGATGTTAAGAGCTCCTCAGAACTTTGTGAGTAAGGGTTACACAAGGGGCTAAAACCACAGCAGCCTTTAAAAGTGTTTCTGCAATCGGAAGTCGGCCACTGAGGCATTTTCCTTTCAAAGAAAAGGAGGATAAAGGAAGCACTTGTTCAAGCTTGAGGCTCCCTTCAGCAGGTAGTCCTCCTGGCAGGGGGCTGATTGGAGAGGGGTCTGATAGTGGGAGGGGTGGTGAACTGAGTAGTGTTTCAGCAATGGCTGGAAGCCATCCTCGTTATAACGGGGATGCCCAGTTGGCATGAGCATCTTGCATTCTTCTTAAAAAAAAAATTTAGAGTACCCAATTATTTTTTTTCCAATTGAGGGGCAATTTAGCATGGCCAATCCACCTAACCTGCACATCTTTGGGTTGTGGGGGTGAAACCCACACAGACACGGGGAGAATGTGCAAACACTACACGGACAGTGACCTAGGGCCAGGATTCGAACCCGGGTCTTCAGCCCCATAATCCCAATGCTAACCACTGCGTCACGTGCCGCCCACGGGCTTCATGCATTCTTGAGCAGGTCCCTTTGGCACGGAGGAGAACTTGAGAGAGAGGGAGGAGCGTGCAAACAGAAACAGGCCACAACAGTCTCCTCTCCACCTGCAGGAGCAGATGTGTAACGGGGAAGTGGCAGAAGGCCGCAGAGGGAACCGGGCACAGAGATTGGTGTAAGGGAGCAAGTGCACGGAGAATGCGCCATCTCCAGATGTTAGACAGGCAGTGCTGCGGAAGCTGTTCCTACCCCAAGAAGATGTAGCCGCTCTTTGCATTACAATAGTGAAGGTGGTGAACTCTGATGGCATTGGTGGGCAACCGATGCTAATGACTCTCAAGGATACTGTGGCTCTGCCTTTCTATGGCTCAAGTTGAAACTCATTCCAGAGGCTCAATGATGTCAAGTGTGCCATGCTCCAGTCAGCCGCACTTCACTGCATCAGGTTGGTGACAGATGCCCTCTTCAGGGAGGTCAATCGGTACATGAAGCTGATGCTGAGAGAGAATATATACATGGGGGACTGAATTCCCCCATGTGCAAGGTCTCATCGACTGCATACGTTTAGCCACAATGGCTCATGCAGGCCTGCCAGCAGCCGTCATTAACCAAAATGATTTTCACTCCCTCAACATCTCACTCATCTCTTTTTTTAAAATTTTTTTTAATTTTTATAAATTTAGAGTACCCAATTCATTTTTTCCAATTAAGGGGCAATTTAGTGTGGCCAATCCACCTACCCTGCACATCTTTGGGTTGTGGGGGCGAAACCCACGCAAACACGGGGAGAATGTGCAAACTCCACACGGACAGTGACCCAGAGCCGGGATCGAACCTGGGACCTCAGCGCCGTGAGGCTACAGGGCTAACCCACTGAGCCACCATGCTGCCCTTTCTCACTCATCTCTGGCCATCACCAATAGATCCTGTCAGCATGTGCTCGTCATCTAAGATGCTTACATTCCCAGGCAATCGTGGGCATGCCAGCTTTTCCTTCTCGGTGTACCCGCAGGAACGAATACCTGCTGGCAAGGTTACCCACTGAAGAGGCAGCTGATGACACCAGCGAGGAACCCAAGGGATGAGGTAGGGCGAGGGCTATAACTCAGCACTCTATGACCTGTATTACCATTGAGCAAAGCATTGGCCTCCGCCAAAATGAGATTCATGTGCCCAGATTAATCTGATGGGGCATTTCAATATTCCTCAGCGAAACTCTTCTGGATAGTCCATCATGCTTTGCATTACCTGGGGTTGGCAGGCGGTGGGGGGAGGGGGGGGGTTACTCAGGCAGCTGAAGATATAGTTGAGCACAAGCTATTCTCAGACATCAAGGAAGCCAAAGAGGGGGTGCCCCATGACAGACATGGGGGGGGGGGGGGATTGCTGCTCAGATGGCACTCAGTTATAGGTAGAAGAGAGACTTGGGATGGCACTCGCACTCACACTTTTCACTTAACTTCTGCCACTTCAGCCATCCAGATGAATAGAGATCCACCCTCCAAGTGTACAGGAAACCACTCACCTTTGCTGGACACCCAGATTCCCTCATCCACCAGCATCTGTTCCTTTCACAAAGGACAACGGCCTGTTCGAGCATGGCTGACCTCTTACTCAATACTTAACCCTCCTGCATGGTTGGATGGACACCAATGTAGCAGAGAGACTTTAATGAACCAAATTAAGCACAATAATTGTGGCACGCATACAGAGAAGCATACTTTTTATGAGCGTACGTGAGGTGCAGGGGCATCAAGTGTATTTTCTTAAATCTCTTGGCCCTGCTTGTATGTGGTGTTCTCCCTTCACTGCTAGCTGGAGGCAGGATGCTGATCTTGCTGCACCATGACCTGGGATGACCTTGGTGGCAGATGTCTGGCTGCCTGAGGCCTGGTAGGCCCCAGCGTGCTGAGGAACTCCTGCACAAGGTAATTAAAGCTCAACAGTATAACTCTATAATTCTTGCACCTTTGTGCAATTTCCTTGCATATTTGTTCCACTATATGTTCCCTACTAGTTACTGGCTTGTATAATACACCCAGAAGTATAATGGCACCTCTACTTATCCCTAACCAAGTAGATTCTTACCTTGATCCCTCAAGGGATCTATATATCTAGCACTGCAATGGTCTCATGAATCAATACTGCTGGGCCTGCTCCTTTCTTTCTATCCCTATCTTTCCTGAACACCTTGTATCCAGGAATATTTAGCACCCAGTCCTTTTTTGAAGCCGGTCTCCATTATCATCACCACACCATGTTTCATACGCTTTAGCCGTCGGGTGATGACACTTACAAACATGCTATCCAGAAAATGCACAGGCTCACGGGTGAGCTGCAGTGCTGCCAGCCACTGCTCACGCTCCAAATCCTGGAAATCAAGCTGCTGCAAATGACAACACCTTCCTGAACATGTGAGGGTCTTGGACTCCCACGTGGAACAGGATGCACGTTCCGTGGGTCTGAGTTGCAATGCCGCTATTCGTTAAATAGTACTTAGGATATGGAAGGCACTGCTTGAAAAGATGGTGCAAAAAGATGAATTAGTAATTTTCAAAAATAATTGGACAAAAGGAAATATTTACAGGGCCATGTGGAAGGAGAAGGGAGTGGGACTAATTGGATAGGCTTTCCCTGAGCAAATACAGGTACAATGGGTCAATGGACATCCTCCTGATTGTATCCTTCTGCATACTGGCTGAGGTTCATGAAGGCCTCACCTTCTCAATTTTGCCCCTCGCCTGAGGTGTGGTGATCCTCAGGTTAAATCACCTCTCCCAATCAAAGGGGAAAGCAGCCAATGGCCATCTGGGACTATGGCGGCTATACTTTACCTTACCTATCATTCTGCGATTCTGGAGGCTGAATTTTCTGGCCCTTTCTGCGATAGGATCCTCTGGCCCCAACAATGGTAACCTTCCATGGCGGGTTCCCTGGCGGAGCGGCTGGTGGACAATATAAAACTCCGTTAACATCGGCAGGACTTGCAAGACCCCACTGCTGGCCAATGACGAGCCGCCCTCCACCATCGGAAAACACCGTGAGTGGGTGGGGTGGGGCGGGTGGTGGCTGGAATCCCACCTTGAGTTTTACTTGATGCAGAATAAAGAATACAACAACTCACAGACCCGGGAATGTGCAGAATGCAAGGTAATACTTTGGCTTGGCTCCTTTTTGGACCTACATCCGAGCCTTAACTCCGAGAGAGCAGATGCAGCAAGCTGACTCGAATCAGAGTCTCTGACTGAGCAGGGGATCATTTCCTGCCTGATCACACAGCAAACCTGTGATTCTTCACCTGGAATTCAAAAGGATCACGATTTTAATGAAAGGTGCATTATTGCTGAGGCTTTGAACGGCTTCAGTGAGCGTCGCCTCACTGGAGTGTGGAGCGACTGTCTTAAGGTTGGATTCATACCGGGCTCAGTATATGAAGACTGTCACCTGGCATTCTCCCATGAGTATTTCAATACATTTTCTGTCACTTCAAAAGGGCTTTATGTGAAATGTCTTATTGGAGACACGAGTCGCCTGGCAGCAAAGCTGCAGAGACCTAATCCTCCTAACGCACGACCGTAGCAGTTGTCTTGCTTTGTTTGTGCTATTCATTCCTGGTATAATTTCATACCCTTTCTCCTCTTTCCTCATCCAAAGTTGCCATGGCGGCGAGCATGAAATTGTACTTGCCAAGGTCTAATGAGGAAGTTTGAAGACTGAACCTTTCTTGTGAGAGTTGACGTGGGCAGAGATTAGAATAGGGTAGTCTGAAAATTGTGAAAATGTAGAAACCGTGGAGCTTCAAAGAAAGTCGGCGTCTGAGTACATAAATTATAAAAATGGCGTGAACAGGTACAGAACAAAATCAGAAAGGTTCATGAATGCTGAGCCTTGGCGAGGATTTAAATACGAGGAGGTAGAAATGTTTCATACCTGGAATACAGTGAGCAGCTCAGGGCGCCACACACCTGAGGGAGGATGTCTGGGCCTTGGGTGGAATGCAGCATAGATTTCCTGCAAAGTATCCTGGACTCCAAGAAATAAATTATGAGGAGGTTAAGTTGCACAAAAGAGGGTTGTGTTCCTTGGAATGTTGTGGGGGAATTTGTTTGAAGTCTTCAAATAACCAGAAGGGGATGGGAACCAAATTAGGAAGTTATTTGTCAATAAAGAGGCAGCAACTAAAGCCAGTTAGGTACTAGATAATAAACTCATTGTGACTAAGGGGAAGAGTAGACAGGGAAGAGATGATGAATGCAAAGGGACAGGTGGTCTGAGGTGCATTTATTTTAATGCGAGAAGTGTAGCAGGTAAGGCAGATGAATTTAGGGCTTGGATTAGTACCTGCGAATATGTTATTGGTATTACTGAGACTTGGTTGAGGGAAGGGCAAGACTGGCAACTAAATATCCCAGAGATGCTTCAGGAGGGATAGTGAGGGAGGTAAAAGGGGTGGAGGTGTTGCATTATTGGTCAGAGATGATATTACAGCTGTGATTAAGGCGGGCACTATGGAGGATTTGAGCACTGAGGCAATATGGGTAGAGCTAAGAAATAGGAAGGTTGCAGTAACATTGTTGGGACTTTACTACAGGCCTCCCAAAAACGAGCGTGAAGTAGAGGTACAAATATGTAGACAGATTATAGAAAAATGTTGGAGAAATAGGGTGGTCGTGATGGGAGATTATAACTTCCCCAACATTGAATGGGACTCATGTAGTGTTGGAGGCGTAGATGGAGCAGAATTTGTAATGAGCATCCAGGAGAGTTTTTTAGAACAGTATGTAAATAGACCAACTCAGGAAGGGGCCATACTGGACCTGGTATTGGGGAATGATCCCAGCCAGGTGGTTGAAGTTTCAGTCGGTGATTACTTTGGGAATAGCGATCACAATTCCGTAAGTTTTAGAATACTCATGGACAAAGACGAGAGTGGTCCTAAATGAAGAGTGCTAAATTGGGGAAAGGCCAAGTATAGCAAAATTCGGCAGGGGCTAGGGAATGTGGATTGGGAGCAGCTGTTTAAGGGTAAATCCACATTTAAAATGTGGGAGTCTTTTAAGGAAAGGTTGATTAGAGTGCAGGACAGACATGTCCATGTGAAAATGAGGGATAGAAATGGCAAGATTAGGGAACCATGGATGACAGGTGGAATTGTGAGACTAGCTAAGATGAAAAAGGAAGCATACATAAGATCTAGGCGACTTAAACTGATGAAGCTTTGGAGGAATATCAGGAAAGTAGGACAAATCTCAAACACGCAATAAAAAGGGCCAAAAGGGGTCATGAAGTATCTTTGGCTAACAGGGTTAAGGAAAATCCCAAAGCCTTTTGTTCGTATATAAGGAGCAAGAGGGTAACTAGAGAAAGGATTGGCCCACTCAAAGACAAAAGAAGGAATTTATGCGTGGAGTCAGGAAATAGGTGAGATTCTTAATGAGTACCTTGCATCAGTATTCACCAAGGAGAGGGACATGACGGATGTTGAGGTTAGGGATGGATGTTTAAATACTCTAGGTCAAGTCGGCATAAGGAAGGGGGACGTTTTGGGTATTCTAAAAGGCATTAAGGTGGACAAGTCCCCAAGTCCAGATGGGATCTATCCCAGGTAACTGAGGGAAGCGAGGGACAAATTAGCTGGGGCCTTAACAGATATCTTTGCAGCATCCTTGAGCACGGGTGAGGTCCCGGAGGACTGGAGAATTGCTAATATTGTCCCTTTGTTTATGAGGGGTAGTAGGGATAATCCAGGGAATTATAGACCTGTGAGCCTGATGCCAGTGGTAGGCAAACTGTTGGAGAAAATACTGAGGGATAGGATCTATTCACATTTGGAAAAAAATAGACTTATCAGTGATAGGCAGCATGGTTTTGCGCAGGGAAGGTCATGTCTTACAAACCTAATAGAATTCTTTGAGGAAGTGACAAAGTTAATTGATGAGGGAAGGGCTGTAGATGTCATATACATGGACTTCAGTAAGGCGTTTGATAAAGTTTCCCATGGCAGGTTGATGGAAAAAGTGAAGTTGCATGGGGTTCAGGGTGTACTAGCTAGATGGATAAAGAACTGGCTGGGAAACAGGAGACAGAGAGTAGTGATGGAAGGGAGTGTCTCAAATTGGAGAAAGGTGACTAGTGGTGTTCCACAGGGATCCGTGCTTGGACCACTGTTGTTTGTGATATACATAAATGATTTGGACGAAGGTATAGGTGGTCTGATTAGCAAGTTTGCAGATGATACTAAGATTGGTAGAGTTGCAGAGAGCGAGGGGGACTGGCAGAGAATACAGCAAAATATAGATAGATTGGAGAGTTGGGCAGAGAAATGGCAGATGGTGTTCAATCCAGGCAAATGCGAGGTGATGCATTTTGGAAGATCCAATTCAAGAGCGGACTATACGGTCAATGGAAGAGTCCTGGGGAAAATTGATGTACAGAGAGATCTGGGAGTTCAGGTCCATTGTACCCTGAAGGTGGCAACGCTGGTCGATAGAGTGGTCAAGAAGGCAGACAGCATGCTTGCCTTCATCGGACGGGGTATTGAGTACAAGAGTCGGCAGGTCATGTTACAGTTGTATAGGACTTTGGTTCGGCCATGTTTGGAATACTGTGTGCAGTTCTGGTAGCCACATTATCAGAAGGATGTGGATGCTTTAGAAAAGGTTATAGGATACAGAGGGACATAGATAAGCTGCAGAGCTGGGCTGAGAGGTGGCAGATGGAGTTTAATGCGGAAAAGTGTGAGGTGGTTCACTTTGGAAGGAGTAACAGGAATGCAGAGTACTGGGCTAATGGCAAGATTCTTGGTAGTGTAGATGAACAGAGAGATCTCGGCATCCAGGTACATAAATCCCTGAAAGTTGCCACCCAGGTTAATAGGGCTGTTAAGAAGGCATATGGTGTGCTAGCCTTTATCAGTAGGGGGATTGAGTTTTGGAGCCACAAGGTCATGCTGCAGCTGTACATAACTCTGGTGCGACCGCTCCTGGAGTACTGCATGCAGTTCTGGTCACCACATTATAGGAAGGATGTGGAAGCTTTGGAAAGGGTTCAGAGGAGATTTACTAGGATGTTGCCTGGGATGGAGGGAAGGTCTTATGAGGAAAGGCTCAGGGACTTGAGGTTGTTTTCATTAGAGAGGAGAAGGCTGAGAGGTGACTTAATAGGGACATATAAGATAGTCAGAGGGTTAGATAGGGTGGACAGTGAGAGTCTCTTTCCTCGGATGGTGATGACCAACACGAGGGGACATAGCTTTAAATTGAGAGGTGGTAGATATAGGACAGATGTCAGAGGCAATTTCTTTACTCAGAGAGTAGTAGAGGTGTGGAATGCCCTACCTGCAACAGTAGTAGACTCGCCAACTTTAAGGGCATTTAAATGGTCACTGGATAGACATATGGATGAAAATGGAATAGTGTAGGTCAGATAGGCTTCAGATGGTTTCACAGGTCGGCGCAACATCGAGGGCCGAAGGGCCCGTACTGCGCTGTAATGTTCTATGTTCTATGTTCTAAGGTGCAGAGGAGGTTCACCACGACGTTGCCTGTTATGGAGAGTGCTAGCTATGAAGAAAGGTTGAGTAGATTAAGATTGTTTTCATTGTAAAGACAGAAGTTGAGGGGGGACCTGATTAAGGTCTTACAAAATTATGAGAGGTATGGACAGGGTGGATAGCAACAAGCTTTTACCAAGAGTGTGGGTGTCAATTACAAGGGGTCACGATTTCAAGGTGAGAGGGGGAAAGTTTAAGGGAGCTGTGCGTGGAAGGTTTTTTATGCAGAGAGTGGTGGGTGCCTGGAATGCTTTGCCAGCGGAGGTGGTAGAGGCTGGCACGATAGCATCATTTAAGATGCATCTGGACAGATATATGAACGGGCAGGGAACAGAGGGAAATAGATCCTTGGAAAATAGGCGACAGGTTTAGATAAAGGATCTGGATCGGCGCAGGCTGGGAGGGCCGAAGGTCCTGTTCCTGTGCTGTAATTCTCTTTAAAGAAATCGGGTTCTCGCGTAACCTGGCAAGAAACCAATTACCACCAATTAAGCCCCATTTCTATACAATTAACGAGAGCCACCCCATATCCAATGACCTCCTGTCATTCAGCGGCCTCCCCAGCAAGTGCTCAGTCTGGCGCCAATTAGTAATCATTTTGAAAAGCGTGAACCTGGCGGAAGGGCTTCTGTGGGGAGCCAAGGAGGTGAGCAGTCAACGAGGCTGTGGGCACTGGGCTTGCCGCCCCAGTTCTCAGAGGTGGGTGGAGGCCCACTGCAGGGATGGGCTGCATTGGGAATGTGGCGGAGGAGGTGCTGGGGGGGGGGGGGGGGCGGTGGGCAACGTGGGGGGGGGGACCCTTTGTGGCATCACCATGCCAATCCTTGGATCCCAAACCCATTTCGGGGGCAACCTTTGACTCTGCCCGTCTGCCCCACCGATCACCCATAACCCCCTCCGACTGTTGAGGACTCTGGCTTTGCGGCTGAAGGCTATCGCTAATAGGGAATTGGCAATTGTGGGTAAGTGAGCACTTGACACATGCCAAGTGGATTTGTGTGGGTAGGCGGGCCATGTAGCATGTGGGAGTCATTGCCCAGCATTCCAATCAGACCGCGATGCCTGGACACTGTGCTTGAACACTGCGGGAGGCAACACCACACACGCAGCAGCCAACATCCGATCACCCAGGGGATGGGACACAGCTCCGGAGCAATGTACATGGCTGAAGGGTGGGTGGACGCCACAGGAGATGGGGTGGGGGTTGCTTGAAGAGATAGGCAAAGGGTCCAGGGATCAACCCGCATTCCGGAAGAAAATGACAGAAGCGTAATAATGGTTGTGCAAAATGTTGCTTAATGTGTTGTAAGGTATGTGAAAATGGTGGGTTGCGAAGTTCGGCTGGCATGGATCACGAATGATGGCCGGTTGGTAAAAATGAGTCCCGGGCAAAAAAGTTTGAAAAACACTGCCCTGGGGAATCCCTCGCAATCCTCACCATGCATAAATTTGCATGGCTAAAGATTGGGATTGCTTCCTGATTTGCACTCCCAGTATGTGCGCAAATCAGGTGCGATTCAGGTCTGGCGGGAGAACATGGGGGCGGGATTCACCGTTGTTCGACGGCAATATCGTAATCGGTGATCAGGCGGAGAATCCCTTCCGATGTCAAATCAGGTGCGGTGCCGGTTTGATGGCAGTTTTCCATTCCCTGACCCCTCCAAAATGGTCATCATGTCACGCGCCGCATGCCGTAGGGGAACCTGAAGGTCTTCCCCTGATGTTCCGCTCCCTATGGGCTAAGTTCCCAACCGTGCGGGGGACGTGTGGTCTCAGAGGTCGGGAACCCGGCGTGGTGGCTGCGGACTGTGTCCAGCGCCGTCACAGATGACCGGGAGCCGTGCTGTTGGCCAGGTGGGCTTCCGCAAGGGCTGGGGGGACTGGTGGGGGATGGCTAGGAGGTGGCCAGAGGGGCACTATTTGGCAGGTTGGTTCCCCAACGGCCGGTACCACGTTTTATGGCGTGACCACAGCAGGTCATCGCCGTGCGGATGCGTGACTATGGACCCGGCCATTCTCCAGCCATTTATATCGTGGGAGCCTTGGGTTGTACGCGGTGCGGCTGCTAGTCCATCATCAGTCGCAGGATCGGTGAGAGTTCACCGCCGATTTTGGCATCGTAAAATGCCAGTTCCCACGCCAGCGTCGGCACTTCGCCTCAAAAACGGTGAATCCAGTCCATGGTCTCCCAAACGGAGAATCCCAGCCAGTATCTATCTTGACAAGTCCCTGCATAATCTTGAATGTTTCAGTGAAATCACCTCCTTTTTCTAAACTCCAGAGAATATGGACCCAAATTACTTTGTGTCTCAGCACAGTTCAACTCTCATCACAGGTACCGACCTAGTGAACCTTCATTGTACTGACTCCGATATAAGTATATCCTTTTGTAAATACGGAGACCAAAATTGTGCACTGTATTCCAGATGCGGTCTCACCAATGCCCTGTGCAATTGTAACAATACTCCTTTATACTTGTACTCCAATCTCCATGAAACCTTTACTGTGCCTGTGCATGTAGTTTCGAGTAATTAATAAATACCATCTGTATCTTAATAGGATCAATCAGCTGCATTCATCCAGTGTCAAAATATTCAGAGATTTCACCCCATTTGCCAGTTCTTATAGCTCAGGACGAAGACTCGCTGCCTCACCCAGCCTTGCTTTTATTTCCAGTTGTGGAGCAGTTACAGTCCTGTCTAGAAAATCAAATCCTATTTTTGACAGGTATTTCCTAATTGCTGCGCGCACAAACTTCAATGACTTAATCATAAAATTAATAGCTGCCAATTTGCTAGCAAACCCCTTCCATTGTTCCCTAGTCAGCTGCACAAATAACAAATTTCATTTTTATGAAGAATACTTTTTGAAAACATATCAGGGAATTGGAACAGCATCATCAGTGTTCCTTATTATCCCGGTGTTTTCATGAGTACCTCTGGCCTCTCCCTTTATTCTATTACATTGGTGCAGCTCCAATGACATTGCTCACTGAATTGGAGGATATAGTCATCTAAAGTCGCTGTGGTCCCAGCTGCCCATAGCTGCTGCCCCCTTTGAGGGGGGACAGCTGACTGGTGGGCATTTAAACCTGAGAGTCACCACACATCAGGGGAGGGGCAAGGTTGAGAATAACCTCAGCCGGTACGGGAATTGACTCCGCATCTCAAAGCTGTCCAGCCCATTGAGCTAAACAGGCCCCTGGAGCGAGGTCGTATGGGAGTAGAAATGGTCTATTTGTGTCCTTTAATTTGATTTAAATTAATTAAAGGGGAAAGAAAGACTTGTCTTTACAAAGCACCTTCCACAAAATTCTGAAACAGGCAGCATTTGAAGTGTAGTTACCATTGTAATGTGGAGAAAGTGGTAGCTAATTTGAACACAACAGACCCCCACAGCAACCAAAGCGATTAATATCCAGATAGTTTTGTCCAAGTGATGTTGGTGAATGATAATTATTGACCAGGACACCACGGAGAACTCAATTGCTCCTCTTCAGTGCCGTGGGATCTTTGACATGCATCTGAGAGGGCAGGCAAGGAAGGCCACAGTATAACATTCCACCCACATAGAGATGGTAGCTTCATTTTCGTCCTCGAGTCACTGGAGTGGGACCTAGACCCACAAATCTTGGGCGGGATTCTCTCAGCCCCGGGCCGGACCGGAGAATCCCCGTGACCGACGCGAATCGCACCACGCTGCTCCGACGGTGGCACGCGATCCTCCACAGAGCGGAGAATTGCCGCCATGGGCGCCGGCGTGGTCGGCGTGGCGTAGGTCGCGGGCCGCTCTACGCAGCCGGCCCGCCGATTCTCAGCCCAGGATAGGCTGAGCGGCCATTGTAAAAAGCCCGCCGGCGCCGTTCACACCTGCTCTCAGCCGGCAGGACCGCGGCGTGGAAGGGTCCTGGGGTGGCCTGTGGGGGGGTATGGGGGGGTCCGACCCCGGGGGGGTGGGGGGGGGGAGCCTCCGCGATAGGGGCCCACCAATCGGCGGGCCGGCCCTTCTGGTTTGGGGGCCTCCTTTCTTCCGTGCTGGCTCCTGTAGCCCTGCGCCATGTTGCATCGGGGCCAGCACGGAGAAGGGAGCCACTGCACCTGTACACATTGGCGCTGGTGCCACTGCGCATGCACGTGTTGGCGCCAATGCCACTGCGCATGCGCGGACCACGCGCGCCCAGTTCACGGCAGGATCAGCAGCTGGAGCGGCGTGGATCGCTCCAGTGCCATGCTGGCCCCCTGTAGGGGCCAGAATTGTTGATCCTGAGGCTAAGTGTTGACACCATCGTAAAAAGCATCGCGTTTCTCGACGGCATTTCCGACGGCGTCAACACTTAGCCTCAGGATCACAGAATCCCACCCCTTGACTCAGAAGGCAGTGTGCTGCCCACTGAGCCAGCACATTACAAACAACAAGGTCCCCAGCTTCCTATTAATCCTATATGTTTCCAAGAAAAATTTTCATTTATTTACTTACTTGTAATACTTAGCATTTTACTCGTTGTCAGATTCAGGTCAGATATCCAAAATTGAAATGATTCCGGGGAGAGATTTTCTCAATTTTGTTTATGGTCTGGATTTATTGATGAGCATAAAATGAAGACAGAGGTCAGATGGAGGATGTTGTAAAGGACTTTTACAGAAAAAAAATCTATTGTCATGGGGAGAGAAAGCAATATTGTGTGAATTGCAATAGAAATATCCTGGCCTTTATACAAAGTGCGGATTTACATGGAAGGAAAAGGGAAAGAATGGGGAAGTGGAGTCAGAGCAAAGTGAAACATAGGAACAAGAGAAAATCATTCAGTATCACGAGCCTGTTTAATTAATGAATTAGATCATGGCATGAAAACATATGGGACTAGGAAGCTTGGGATAAGAAATAATTTGTATTGTTGACAATAGACATTTCTTATTCTGACGGAGGAATCAGACCAATTCATATCCGAACATATTTTAAAATTTGTTGAAATCCATTTTTGATTGGCCGAACCATTTGAACTACTGAGATATTTAAATTCACCGTTTGAAGGTGTATATTGAGCTATATTTTCCAAATAGAAATTCTGTGTTGCGGGACACTGGAGCAGATTAAAATAAATCACGTGCACTAACAATCATAGAACCTATCCAAGTTTACCAAGAGCGCCACAGCGGCACAGTGGTTAGCACTACTGCCTCACAGCACCGGGGACCCGGGATCGATTCCGGCCTTGGGTCACTGTCTGTGTAGAGTTTGCACGTTCTCCCTGTGTCTGTGTGGGTTTCTTCCGGGTGCTTCGGTTTCCTCCCACAGTCCAAAGATGTACAGGTTAGATGTGTTGGCCATGCTAAAATTGTCCCTGAATATCCAAAGATGTGCAGGTTAGGTGGAGGAGTAGGCCTAAGTAGGGTGCAGACTAGATGGGCCGAGTGGCATCCTTCTGCATTATAAGAAATCTATACTTCTAAGTTCTGGATAGGAGCACTCAGAATGCAATTATTTAATAAGAAATTAAAATACAGACACTGATCTGGATCATGGATTTTATTCATTGATTTCATAATATCTTAATCTTGATCTCTACCGTATGCCCTCCCCTGCCTTCATTCTCTGTCATCGCCTATTATTCATTCATTCATTCCCGACCTCCTCCCCTGAACCCACCCCTTACCATTTCCCCTGCCTTAGTCTTGCAGCTAAAGTCCTGAAGACTTTAGTCGAAAGTCCAAAGACCAAAGTCTAATGATGAAAGTCTAAAGAACTAAAGTCTAAAGAACTGAAGTCCTGTTTTGTAGCCTCATCTTTCAAATCACTTGTCAAGTTAAGTCTGTTTTAGGTACATGATGTGTGTTATTGAGGGGGACTGTTCTGTCTGGTCCTTCTAATCAGCCTATGCGAGGCTGTCCACATCATCCATGATCTAGATCAGTGTCTGTACTTCGCTATCCTGTTGTATTGAGTGCATGGTATTGGCTGCCCTGTGACCTGGTGTCCATTCCCTCACCCTCAGTGGTGCATTTCATTCCAGTTCCACCACCCCCTCACTTATGCATTTTTCTCACTCCACCAGTGCCCTCGTGGAGGTTGTAACTTTAGAAAACATGTGTGATGTAGCACATGGATATGTTCTTCTGTTACTTGTCAGGAGGTTTGCTGTTTGCCAGAAGTTTGCATTTTGGAGACATTCGCAGACCAAAGTGAAACACTATGGGCGGGATTCTCCAGTCCGCGAGCCACGATTTCATGCACGGTGCGGCTCCACTGGCAGCGGGATTCTGTGTTCCCGCAGCCGGCCAATAGGATTTCCCATTGTGGCCCACCACGCACCGCAGGAAACATGCAGGCATGGGTGTGCTGCTGATGGACCGGAGGATCCGCCGACGGAGAATTCCACAGTATGATTCTGGGTGCCATTGGCGTTCTTGGCTGTGAGATCATAATTGCGAGGCGACCTAGTAACTTGAGGTTGCAATGGAAATGAAAGCTCGGTAACCAAAGAAGGCAAATCGAAGTATCCGGTATCAGCCTGTTGAACTGCAAAACTGAAGCAGAATTTCTGGTGATCATGAGAAGCAAGCAGACCTCTCGACGAAAATGGTCAGTTTTTCTGTTTGGCTGTAAAGAGAATGCACAGAACTCCTGGAACTCTTGGTGAAACAAAGTGCACCCTCTACCCATACACATAAGACAGACAAACACATAGGGGTGGAAAGGGGTAAAAAAAAATAAGTGAAAGGGAAAAAAGTCTTTGCTTCGGATGATGCTTCCTAGCACGCTTTGCTCACAGTGAGCTTGTAAATCTCAGTCTTTGTGTCGCAGCCTGCAACAGTTTTCCTGCAGTTTTTAAAAGCAGCGTATTCACACCTTTCCTGGAGAGGCAGGGACTTTGTTTCCATAACCTTTGCTTTCAGATTGTGGTTCATCTCCAGGCATCTGTAGTGTAGAAAAGGTAGTACACACAGCAGCAGGCCTTCTGGAGAAAGATAGTCAATTCACATCAGCTATTCTGGGGAGAGTTAGCAGACTCTGAACTTTTCCTGTGTCATAATATACATCCATGTATATAATGGAGTGCAGCCAGGCAGTGATTGACACACAGGATGACCAGTGAGCACACAGAACACAGCAGCCAATCACCAGACAGGACACAGCCACTATAAAGCCAGAGGGCGCCAGTTTTCCCGCTCTCTCGGGATCAAGCCTCTGAGACAGTCAGAGCTCGTGAGCAGTAGCCAGTACAAACACCATGTGGTAGTCAGTTAGTCCGGTCAGGCTAGCCTCAGGTCTCCAGTCAAGTCAGCATAGTGTCAACCCACAGTTGAACATGTAAAATAGTTAGATGTTAAATAAAATCGTGTTGCATCTCATCAAGTGTTGGAAGTCTGTCTCTAGCTACACTGCATCAGACGCAGTCCACATAGACCCAGCGTACCCAACACATCATCCTGCACAGCCTGTAATGGTTCTCCTGAAAAATACTTCATCCAGGCTTTCTCCCAATTCAGAACTACGGCCTACCTGGTGAAAAACAGAGAGAGAAAGTGTGACTTCTCTCTAAGCTGCCAGGAGTCAAACTGAAATGAAACTGAAAACCTCCTTGCTTTGTACACATTCAAGTGGCGTCAGATACAATCACCACCTGTTTCCGGGCATTACACAATCTTTTGGGCCAATTCATTGGCCATCAGCCAAACTGTGCCCCAGCAAATCCCTGTCACTGGTGTTGGTCAGTTTGCACTCCAGTCCAAATCATCATAGGATGCTGCTTGAATTAAAGACACAGGCCACACTTCCTTCTGCTTGAATTAAAGACAAAGGTCACTTGCCTTAACGTCACAGGTCCATTAATCACCCATGGATCAAAAATGTAACAGCAAAATTGAAGAAAGGGGATATAAAGGAACGAACAATAAGGGCCCTTACAACTGTCATGACCTTTGGAAGAAAAGGTTTGTAGAAATATGTGTTGATTACATCCGGATATATCGCCTGGAATAAAGCTGCCGGTGAAAGCAACTCGAGGGCCAAATGCAGGAAATGTGAGAAATTCTCCTTACAGGAGTTTGCCGAGTTTGAAGAGATTTGAGGTTACACATGGTGCCACATTCGCCGGGAGTGATGCAAAGAATTGCATGAGAATTATCCTCATTGTATTGGCTAATTAAAGTGAAATTAGGATACACTACAAAAGTAAAAGCTTTAAAAACTTAAATCTTGCCCATTGGTTCCTTCCTTTGGAAACATTTGGAGATTCCATTTTATTTCAAATTCTTGACTTATGCAGGAATCATCACATCCTGCTGATGTTTTTTTCAAACACCTTGGCTGGAATTCTCCGGCTGTTCTCAGGTGGCGGGATTCTCCGATCCCCCTGGCAGCGCACCATCGTCCTCTCTGGGTTTCCCGGTGGCATGGGTTGGCTTCAATGGGAATTCCCATTAACAGCGGTGGGACCAGAGTATCGCGCCACCAGCGAATGGTGCATTGCTTCCCGCTACTGGAAAGCACGCTGCTTGGAGACCGAAGAAGTCCGCCTTTGGAATATGTAAGCAGGAGAAATTTGGCATCATAGATGGACGCTGACCCCCCTCTTCCATCGCGGGCAATATGTAAGAATAACTGGGCACAACTGACCGTGCTCCCAGTACATAGCAAGGGTTTCAGCTACTTAAGACCCTTTAAAAATAAGTCAGTCAAATGTAACCATTGCGTCGAATCAGGCTGTATGTATTGTTGTTAGCTCCTGCAGTGCAAAATCTTTGCAAGTTCATTTCCCTTTGCTACCGCCTGTGCTTAGAGTGCCATATTTCACTGGGGAAAAGTTCCGCCAAACTTTTTATTCTCCATGCACAAGGTCAAACACTGAGCGTTAGCAAGCCATCAGACTGTTGTACAGGTGAGACACCAGTGATTACATTTCAAAATGCCACATTGTCTGCAAAGTGCTTTAGGGTGCCCTGACATTGTGAAAGACTATAATACAGGCAAGCCTTGCTGTCAGAGAAATCCTCCCAGGCCTGGTTGTGAACAAGACACTGAGATGCTTTGGTAGAGACAGTTTATTGCTTATCACAACTTGCTTCTCTGCTCTAACACCACACACCCGCTGCTAGTTGATCTGCTTTATATATACATTTGAGTGTAAGTAGCTAATTGATACCTGTTCACCTTTCCCCTGCAACAAAACTTATTAGATACTAACACTTGTTTACTTCCTTTGCATCACAAACAACCCATCACATTATATCAGTATGCCCACATTTATTTGCTCGCAATACACCACTGCCATATGTACAAACACATTTAATTCTATTGACCTCCTATCTTGGTTGTGATTATATCACTCTTTGACCAGGGATGCTCTTATTCAGTCCTACACAAGATCCAGCATTTACAACTGTCTCTCAGAGAAGTTATTCCATATTGGTGCAGGTTCTCCATACACCCTTGCCCTTGATTGAAGCACTTAACAACCAGGTAGGACCCCTTCCCGTTCTGGAGATGCCCCTGCCTGCGGTGGTGTTTCTAGTCCAGGGTTACATTGCAAGGGAGGTTCCCCAGCTTTAGCTGGCGTGTCACATCAGTCTGGAGAGATGTTGCGTTAGGCCTTGGGAAGCAGGTCACAATTCAAAGAAAAAGGAGCCAGTGAGAAAAAAAACTTTTCCAGATGAAAATATATCTTTCGATGCTGGAGCCTTTGCAATGCACAATATCACAGTGTAGGAGCATTTTCAAGGACTGAGTATTGAGCAGGCTTTTATGTGGTGTTCCTCCCTTGTAATCACAGCTCAGCTATACACAAAAACCTGCGGACACATCTACTCTGGTAAGGCGGCTTTATTTTCCCAAGCTTGGTCAACGTACGAGGGAGAGTGATTTGAATAAATGCCACAACCACCCGATTTTACACTGGTTCAGGTGCAACAGTTATATCATTTTCCAAAATACAATAGCCCACCACAGTTGGACTCAGTCCAATCCTTGTATCTGCCAATTTTATCTTGACCAATGAAGTTTACTTTAGGCAGCATGATGACTATGTGATCAGCTCATGACTTAACCCCATTCTGCCACCTGTTGTTTTCCAGGACTCTTGTATCTGCTATGCCTCGCTTCCTCCTGCTCCCATGTTGCTTATCTCAGCCAGTTCCTGCCCACCTCATTGTTTGTCTGGGTGCAGGATGTTGACGCTGGTTCCTCTTTGTACCATACTGTCTGAGACAGGATGTTGGGGCCACTGATAAGAACTGCTTGCTGGCTATATTATTGCTGATGACATTATTTCTGTCTGATTATGTTTGTCTTAAGAACATGGGCAAGTTAGCTAGCTTAAATCCCATTGTGCTTTGCGGCCACTGCTTTTAGCAAGAGTTTAAATGCTTGTTACTGCTATATTCTAAAAATACATCTATAATGGTTTATAATGATTACTGGGTATACTTTCTCAGATTAGTCTCAGTCCTCAATAAACCAACTTACACAGAATTATTCTAGTGCTATCCCAGCTATCCGATTTTAAGGGGCCTCATCTCAGGAAACCTCCCTTTACCTGGGTCTCTATTCTATTCTGACTCTAAGACCTGCTAGGCTTACAATTTAATACAGGGCCTAAGAAGTGGCACCAGCATTCACAGGTGGCAGGAACACAGTGGAGGTCATGGTTCCCTCATGTGCATGTAGCTAACATACACCTAGCACAGACAGATGGTCATTTGGGCCTCTGGAAAATGTAGAGTGGACTGGTACCTGGCAAATTTCCCTCTGCCTGTCCTTGATCCTCCAAATAATGGGTTTGGGAACAGGTGGAAATCCTGGGCTACTTCATGTCGGACTATTATGGTATAGGATATTAGACTCTGGTTTTAACACTGGCAAGAATGCCCAGAGATCTGTGAGTGATGATACATGGAGAAAGAAAGAAATAACTTGAACTTTATCACAAAAATTGACAACCAGTGTGTCAAGCCACTTTTTAAGGCCGAATGTGGCAGCCATGTTGCATGCAAGAAGGTCCCACAAGCAGGAGATAAACAAATGAGTAGCAAGTTTGATTTTTGCTGGTGTTTATAGGAGGGAGGTTGCCATGACCCTAGGAGGGAGGTTGGCTGACCCAGGAGGGAGGTTGGCCATGACCCTAGGAGGGAGGTTGCCATGAAACTGGGAGGGAGGTTGCCATGACAGCAGGACAAAGGTTGCCATGACACCAGGAGGGAGATTGGCTATGACCCCAGGAGGGAAGTTGCCATGACAACAGGAGGGAGGTTGCCATGACACCAGGACGAAGGTTGCATGATACCAGCAGGGAGATTGGCCATGATCCCAGGAGGAATGTTGTCATGACACCAGGAGGGACGTTGCCATGAAACAAGGAGGGACGTTGCCATGACACCAGGAGGGACGTTGCCATGACACAAGGAGGGACGTTGCCATGACACCAGCAGAGGTGGCGTCCATGTTAAAATAGGACCAAAGCATTTTGTTTAAACCAACTGAGCAAGCGGGCAGACATCCACCTGATTGGAAGGCCAATGGTTTGATTTAACCTCTCATCTGAAAGATGGCACTTTCAGCAATGCAACCCTCCTTTTGCACTGAAGTATCATTGCCAATAATAGCTCAAGTCCATAGTGGGGTTCCAAGTCAGCACCTACTGACTCCGCTATCAGGTGATCCAGGCTGACACACACAGTTGTATGAGGATGTTCTTTGCTCGTGATGTTTTCTACCATTCAATAGTGTCATTGTACAAATCCCTATAGGGATTTAGCTTTACACACATTCATAGCAAAGGCTTTATTCCTGCTGACAGCAAGATCAGAGTTTAATCTGTATATTATCGACCATGAAAGGGTTTTATAGCTTGTCAGTTTGCCGTTGGAAGTATAAACTATTTTTGTTTCTCTCCATTATATTTTACTGTCTTGCACACACCAGTGACAGTAGTATTAATAGGCTGAGAGTAAGTGTTATTTGAGGAACATGTGTACACAAACAAGTGTCTAAAGTAGGCCGCGTTCATAAAATTATTCCAAACTGGCCCAATTTGATCCACTTCCATCGACCTGGGGCTCGATCTATCCACCCTCGGCTCCAGGACACAGTTAAAATCTCCTCCCATGTTCAACTGGTGCATGGCCAAATCCGGGACTGCTACCAACAACCCCCTCATAAAACACATATCATCCCAATTTGGGGCATACGCATTTACCAACATTACCGGTGCCCCTTCCAACACCCCACTCACAATCACATATTTCCCACCCGGATCCCTCACCTCCCTCGCACTCACGAATCCAATTTTTTGCTCATTAAAATCGCCACACCCCTCGATTTCAAATCAAACCCCGAGTGAGAAACCTGCCTGACCCACCCCTTCCTTTACCTAACCTGGTCCTTCACACGGAGGTGCGTCTCCCGCAGAAAGACCACCCCTTCTTTCAAGCTCCTGAGGTGCGTGAACACCTGCGACCTTTTAACCGGCCCATTCAGTTCCCAGACGTTCCACGTTACCAACCTTACCGGAAGCTTGTGCCTCCAATCCCCTCTACCGTCCGTCATCTTCCCCACTTAACACCTGCTCATTTAATTCCACTCTGTACCTAGCCCATCCCAGTTGGCGCCTTTCTTCACCCTTGACCATGTCATCTCTCACCCCCTGCCGTGTCGCAGAAACCCCCCCCCCCCCGCTTTTCCCCTTCCCCTTCTTCTCCCCGCACTTCCCCTCTCCCCCCTCCCACCGGCCACCCCTCTTGGCCTTCTCTCCCACCACCTCACTTCCGTTCACCCGCACAACCTGCTAGCACGGCTGCCCCTGCCCAAAGGCGCATCCTAATGATCTCCCCCTCCCTCTCCCCCCCCCACCACTCCTCAACTCAAAGAAGAAGGCCTCCTGCTGGCCTTACCCTCCCCCACCCAAATAAGGACTTCTCCTGAACTCCAGGTAGTCTTCTCCAAAAGCAAACAAACAAATGTTAAACAAAAACAGTCCCATAAAACAGGAGGGGGATGGGAACATCCATCCCCGCATAAACATTTCACCCCTACAACTCCTTACAATCTCAACATCGAACAGAAGCCCCCCCTCACAAAAAAATGGAGAAAATCCCCTAATCCCTATACCCACTTCAAAGATGCTCCCGACCATTACATAGTGCAAGCACCCCGGTTCTCAAGCATTGTCCACTCAGTTCTCTCCCAGTTTATGCTCCTTAATGAAGTCTTCAGCTGCTTCTGGGGTCTCGAAATAATACTCCCGGCCTCCGAACGTCACCCATAATTTTGCCGGGTAGAGCACCCCAAACCTGATCTGCCGCCGGTACAGCACCGCCTTAGCCTTGTTGAAACCTGCCCGCCATTTTGCCAACACGGCTCCGATGTCCTGACACATTCGAACGTTATTTCCCGCCCAGTCGCAGCTACGCTTCTCCCTGGCCCATCGTAGAATTTTCTCTTTCTCTACAAATTTATGGAGTCTCACGATCACTGCCCGCAACAGCTCCCAGCTCGAGGCTTTTGCCTCAGAGACCTATGTGCTCGTTCCACTTCAGGTGCTTTATCCCGCACCACTTCTGCCACCAGCCCCGCCAGCATTTTCGGGACGTACCTTGTAGCACTCACACCTTCCACTCCTTCAGGCAGGCTCACTATTCGCAGGTTCTGTCTTGTCGAGGTATTCTCCTGCTGCTCCACCTTTGTCCTCAACGTTTTACAAAGATCTCCTAGGAGCCCCACCTCCTCCTCCAGAGCCACCACACTGTGGTGCGAGATCACTCCTTCAATCTCCCGAATCTGTGACCCCTGCGTCTCCAAACACCTCTCCATCCGCTCCAAAGTACTCTTCAGGGGTGCCACAGCTAAAAACAATGGCCTTTGCATAATCCTCATGCATTTCTTTCCTCTGTTTATGGAATTTCTCCTTGATAAAAGTAATCAGTTCCTGTATCTGGGGCTTTCCAGCTTGCCCCTCCTCCGCCTGCATGCTGGAAGAGACTGTGTGTGAAGCACAAGACTGTTTTAACTTTCCAGCCAAATCTCTCACTGTTTTCTGCCGGGTCTGGTGATCGGAAGACATACCATTCCAGGGGTAAACTACTCCTCTAACATTAACCTACGCCTTTTCATCAAAATTCCACCCGTTTCTGTGTAAAAAGAGCTCTTTTCTGTGACTTTAAGCAGGGCAGCCCTGTATATGACCATTCACTCCATGGCCACAACCAGAAGACTCGGGGATGGGGGCATGTTGGCGTCCACATTTGCAATCTGCATGCCTGGATAATGCTCAAACACATACTCATACGCCGCTAGCAATAGAGCCCATCGCTGTATTTATACAGATGCAATAGGCGGAATCCGTTTCTTTTTCAAACAATCTGAGTAATGGCTTGTGGTCCTCACAATGGTGAATCAACACTTGTACAAACACTGGTGAAATTCCTTCATTGCAAAGATGATGACCAACCCTTCTTTCTCAATCTGGGCACAGTTGTGCTCTACAGCAGCCCAAGTCCATGAAGCGTAGGCTCTCGGTCTTTCCTGTCCATAACACTGCCCCGATTTCATGTGGTGAGGCGTCGCAAGTGACCAAAAGGAGCTTTGAGGGGTTATAATGGGTCAAGAATCCTGACGACAACAGCTACTGCTTTACCGTGGTGAAGACTTCTTATTGTGGGACTCTCCATTCCCAATCCTGATGCTTCTTCAGTTGCGGGCAGTGGTGCAAGGACGGTTCCAGGTTCGGAATAAACTTTCCGTAATAATTCACGAGTCCTCAGAATGACTGTAACTTTGTCCCGTTTCAAGCTGTGGAGGCTTGTTTGATTGCACGCGCCTTGAACTCTACTGGGTGCCGGCCATCTTAATTGACGTGACGTATTTGCGTAGAAAATGCATTTGCCTCTCTTGAGGTGGACACCTGTCTCGGACAACCACCTGGAAGATGTCCTCCAGGCGCTCCTTTTTGGTGGCTCCATTGACCAGGACACCATCCAAGTAGACAACCACTCACAATAGTGCTTGGAGGATGCTCTCCGTGGCTCTCTGGAAAATGGCACAAGCCGATGACACTCCCAATGGCAACCTTGTGTATTCATTGAGGCTGATGTGGGTATAATGGTCACAATTTTATGGAATCTGCATCTACGTGCACGTGACTCCGATCAAGTTCAGTAAAAGAGTGTCCTCCAGCCAACTTCGCGTAGAGCTTCGCTATTTGTGGCATTGGGTATCTTTCCAAACGAGAGACCTTGTTTATGGTTAGCTTATAATCACCGCACAAGTGGGCAATTTTGCCCAGTTTCAGTACCGGGACTACAGGCACTGCCCAATCTGCAAATTGTACTGGTTGGATCATTCCTAGGCTTTCCCAATAGTCGAGTTCATCCTCTACATTTGTCAGCAATGGGTAGGGAACTGGGTGGGCCCTGAAATACTTTTGTTGGCCATAGGGCCCAAGCGTATCCTGGTCATGGCACCTTTGACCTTACCCAGGCCCTCCTAGAAAATGTCCGGGTAATCCCCCGGTGCCCATCCTGAAAATCTGTTGCCAGTCCAAACGGAGCCTTGGTAGCCAATCATATCCCAGAAAACTCAGGCCAGGGCCCCCCACAATTATCAAGGGCAGCCTGACAGCTGTCTGGAGGCAACTGAGGTAATTGTTGTACCCACGATAGGTAGGGGTTCCCCTGTGTAGGTTGCCAACATCTCCTTGGTGTCCCGCAAGTTCAACAGCGAGATTCCTGTCCTGATCTTTTCAAACGTCTGATGTCCTGTCACTGAGTCTGCAGCCCCCATATCTAGTAGGTGACCATTCACCTGGACAGTGATTTTGATGAGGGTGACTGGCGGCACGATGATGCCATTCAACTGCATGCACTTGTCCTCGTCGGGCTGCTCTAGGTGGATGGTCCTGGCTCTAGGCGGGCACTTCCCTCGACCAGAGTGACACACTTGCTGGCTGACCTGGCTTTGTTTCTCCAGCCACAGGAGCTGCATATCCGTGGATCTTCCTCCATTGATTCTGGGGAGTTGTCTTGCCTGGTTGCAGCGATCTTCTGCCAACGGGCCTGGTTTCGATGGTATTCGGGCAAGGGTGGTGTCCCACAGGTCCCACTACTAGAGAGAATGCTCATCTGAATGGGTGGGCATCCTACTCTGTTCAACTCTGAGCCTGACCTCCCCTGGGGCTCCTGGACTCCTTTCACTGCTCTCTCCCTGAGAAAGAGATCTCAACGGCCTTTTGTTTGGTCCAGCAATGGCTCAGCCAGCAATTTCTGCTGGGATGTCATGTTGTTAACACCACTTACAAGGCAGTTTGATAACATCTTGAGCAGGGATGGCCCGCCGTTGCAGTGTTCCGCCATTTTGGGTAACCGTGCTAAAAACTCTAACAGATGGGGTTCTCGCAGCCGTGTTAAATCAGTATTGTTGGACAATGACCGATGGCGTGGGGTCATAGTAATTTGTCACGAGTGTCACTATTTCCTTAAATGTCTTGTGGGGACCCACACGTGGTCAAAAGGATAAATTTCTGGTGGTCTTCCCCGGTGATTGCGTTTTCCCTGAAGAAATAGCGCATATGCTCGGTGTACTGAGCCAGGTTTTCCACACTCGCATCAAACGTGTTGAGTCTGCCATAAGAGGGGCATTTTTGAAACAGTGCAAACCTTACTCCTTTCGGTTGAGATACAGCCAGAGTGACCAGCAGCGCCATCTGTAGTTCCGTTTTATTCTTGTCGCCAATATTATAGTCAACAAGGAGTCCCGAAAAGCAGAGTGAAAAATAGTTTATTTCCTACTCATGCTAGTAAATGCAATAACAAAGTAACAGTCCAAGTCCCAGTAGGGACCATCCTGAGATGTCGGCTCCTTCCTGGGCCCTCGGGGAATTAATGAGCCCGCTGTTGGGCCCTCCGCCCCTCAGCCAGGGAGCTTGTCCTCTGCAAGCCACATGAGGCGATCAACTGTGTTGTGGCGGTTATAACACTTTTAAACTCCCCCAGCCCCAGAAGGTTTTAAAGGGCTGCAGCTGAGCCATTCATTGAGTCTTTCTTACTTTTCATGTGAGATGCACACCCTGGGATTTCAACTTTATTTAACGTCAGCTCCTTATTGTGCTTTTAATTTTAGAGCCGGACGACAGGGAGTCTTAGGCTGCGTGTTGGGCACGAGCCATTCTTGATCCAAGCTGACACCAGGCCTAGATTTTTCCATTGTTGTTACTTTAACTCTGGAGCTAAATCTTCTAAAATAAACAGCAATAATTACACTGATCAGAAAAATCATGGCTTAAGTGACCAAAATAAAAAACTGTTTTATTTTTTATTGTCAACCCAAAATTACACCAATAGTCAGAAAATGAAATAAGTGTTTCTCAACATCTATGAAGCTATTGCCTCTCCAGTCGAACAGTTACCAGGGAAACGACTGTGTTGAGGCTAAGATAACAATGTATATTTTGTTTAAATTATTAACTTATCAAGAAATACAAATTGGTGTTCGAGGAAGGGCTACTATTAGTGGGAGGACCTGACTTACTGGTTGCTAAGTGATCGGGTGTGATGAGATTGAGCTCTTACAGTTTGTTCAAAGCCTCATTCACTGTCGATGGGCTTTGGGAGATCAAAGGCACATTAACTAGCTCATTAAAATGGATGATCGTATGGATGGCTGATGGCTTAAATGGAGAAAATATACTGGTGCTGTAAGGGCGGCACATTCCTGAGGCGATGCAGAGGGATGATGTTCAGACAAGAGATAACTTTTCCCCTCCTCTGGTTCTGCTGTCCCTGACCTGTTGATGATTGCTGCCAATATTGAGTGTCTGATGAGTTCCATTCATCCTCCCCCGACATCCCTCACCTTTCTACCCCAAAAATTTAAACTCTGAAGCAACATTCCCATGTTTTATTTTCTGTAAGTTTTCGTCTGTTAAGTTCCGGAACCGGCATCGTTGGAACGTGGGGCTGGATTCTTCCGCCCCGCCCACCACAAGAATGCCACGAGCGAGAGGCAGACAATGGGGAACTCCAATGACCTCGAAAGGAATTCTCCCGTCGCCGGACAAACGCGGCCGGAGAATCCCGCCCATGATGTAGGGCAGGTAATGGTAATAATTGCGCCGTGGCATTGTGAGTTAGGATTGATAGACTGACTGGTCTTTTCCTGTCTGCCATTTTCATATATTCATTCATTTTTAAAAAACGCAAGTGAGGTGAAGGGTTTGGTGCGAGGTGTCAGAGATCCATGAGAATTAATGGAGGGTTGATGCAGAAAGGGATGACTGCTTGTACACCGTGAGCACGAGATCCCCAAATCAGCAACAGCACTGGGCCGATCGAGAGTCACCCGAATCGCTGCACTCAAAGGCCTGGGTGACCTCAGCAGAGTGTCATTTAGTATACAAAGGTGGACCAGGTGTAATGGCACCTTGGGTAGTGTGGGTCTTTCAGGCCTTTGGAGACCCCGGGTGGTTGGGGACAGCATGGTACTCTGGCACTCCCCTTGGCACCTGGGAACCTTGCCGCTGTCAGCCTGACACCTTGACTGTGCCAGGGGCACTGCCAGGATGACCGGCTCACAGTGCCAAGGTGCCCGGGTGCCAAGTTGGCACTGTCAGGGATCAGGCCTGGGGGACCTTGCCACTTGGAGGGGGGAGGGAATGAGGGGGGTTCCCAGGGCCTGGAAAAGGTTGGAGGTGTGAGGGGGGGGGGGGGGGGGTTGATGAAATGGGACGGGGCCTGAAGGGGAACAAAGAAAAGAACAAAGAAAAGTCCAGCACAGGAACGGGCCCTTCGGCCTACCAAGCCTGTGCCGGGAGGTGGGAAGATCAGGGCTGCCGATCAAAATGGCGCCCGATCTGCGGGAAAAATCACTCTAAGTGCAACCTCGGTGAAGAGAAACACTCTGAGGTCAAAGAAATCGGCAAAGTTCTGTTGAACAGCTGGGTGGTTCTCGATGATGCAGCTGCCGAGAAACACCCCACTAAACGCGTCCAACAATGGACTCGGTTTCAAGCCCGCTGAACATTCCCTGAGTCTCATTAGCCGTGAACCTTAATCAGCAGCTTCAATAATCTGAGAAATGACTCCCCTTGATGTTCCAGCACCGAGATAAAACATTTTTCAAGCGGTATAGGAAACATCCCCAACACATTCCATAATTCCATTAGCTATGAGGAGAGGTTGAATAAACTCGGTTTGTTCTCACTGGAACGACGGAGGTTGAGGGCGACCTGATAGAGGTCTACAAAATTATGAGGGGCATAGACAGAGTGGATAGTCAGAGGCTTTTTCCCAGGGTGGAGGGGTCAATTACTAGGGGGCATAGGTTTAAGGTGCGAGGGGCAAGGTTTAGAGGAGATGTACGAGGCACGTTTTTGACACAGAGGGTATTTGGGTGCCTGGAATTCGCTGCCGGAGGAGGTGGTGGAAGCAGGGACGATAGTCACGTTTAAGGGGCATCTTGACAAATACATTAATAGGATGGGAATAGAGGGATACGGAGCCTGGAAGTGCATAAGATTTTAATCTAGATTTTAGTATGGTCGGCACAGGCTTGGAGGGCCGAAGGGCCTGTTCCTGTGCTGTACTTTTCTTTGTTCTTTGTTCTTATAATGCAGGACACCACCAAGAGCGAATAAATTAGCAGAGTACAATGAAATAAACTGTGAAGTAATGGTTAAGGGACAATTGGGTATTTTAAAAACTTGGAGAGGGCAAAAGGAAAGGGGAACTCAAGGAGGTAAGGAGTTTTATCAGTTTAGAGGTCAAATGAAGTTGGCTAAAAAAACTTAGAAACTTAATGGAGTGGGACAGAGCAAATCAAGCATGATTGCAAGTATGAGTCAGGGAATTCAGAAAGCAAGATTGTTAATGAAAATATTGGTATGAATCACAAAATCCCTGCAGTGCAGAAGGAGGCCATTTGGCACATCGAGTCTGCACCAAACCTCCGAAAGAGCACCCGATCTCGGCCCACTCGCCCATCCTATCCCTGCAACTCCACCTAACCTGGACACCTTTAGACACTAAGGGGCAATTTAGCATGGCTAATCCACCAAACCTGCACATCTTTGGACTGTGGGAGGATACCCACGCAGACATGGGGAGAATGTGCAAGCTCCACACAGGCATTCACCCAAGGCTGGAATCGAACCCGGGTACCTGGCGCTGAGAGACAGCAGTGCTAACCACCGTGGCACTCAATAATTATACCTCCCCATCGGGCTTTCAGCTGATTTGGTGCCTGAGCTTGGTTTTCCTGGTTCTACACTGTCGACAAGAGCACTGCAGCTCACAACTTGTACCTTTTGCTACTTCGTATTCCTTGTTAGCATACGGTGGGCATCTGGCGTTGTGAATGTTCACTCCAACCCACACCCAACAGTTGCAAAAGAGAACTGCCAAGTTCCTGCTGCTTTGTAGCTCACACTCCAGCTGGTTTGGAGAATCTTGATGAGAGATGTGTAAACCTCGGAGAATGAAAACATGCTTCAACTGCATGCCTATTATCTCAAGTGTTTTCTTCTGTTGAATGAAGCTCTGGGATAATTTGGTCTGTCACGTCCAAGCTACTTAATGTATCTTGGATCCAATGGGGCAGGTGAGGCTTGAAATATATTCGGACTGTAATCATTAGCTGCTGAGTGACTTTCAAAAAGAGGCAGTTGAAGAATGGCAATTAATAGTGGCTGTCCATCTGTACAATAGCATCAGGATTCAAATCAATATGACTTTTAAAATATTTTCTCTGCTCCTGAAGGAACTTATTCTTTGTAGGGTACCAATCAATAGGTATCAGTCACCTGTGGTATCTCCCACAGGTGACCTTTGCTCCTGTGTGGGATGAGTTATTGAATGTCGGCGGGAAATTCAAGCACGTGGGGCATCGCCTCAAAGCGCAATTCCTTTTTTTTCGATTTCTGCTCACGCACTTTCCAGCAGAAGAAACCAAATCAGGAGTAGGAAGCTTTGCTGATCTTTCGTCCCCTCTTCCACCCTAAGGGGTAGGGTGTGCGCCTTTACATTACCCTGATTGACACCAGCCAAGTCCGTACAGATTGTGTTTTGGACTGAAGGGCTCAGTGCCATAATCTGTGTCAATGTACCCATTTGGGGAGCGCAAATCAATATCGTTTATCCAATTTTGCAACTGAGCACCGCCAAGCAAATCACTGGAAGTCATTACAATGCTTTCTAATGAGGCCAGGCATCTCAAACCAAAGAAAGAATTCATCCAGGCAAGTGAGGAATTTCCCATCATGCTCCTGACTTATGCCTTGTAGAAGATGGACTGGCTTTACAGAATCAGGAGGTGAGTTATTCGTTGCAGGATTCCTAACCTTTGACCTACCCTGGTAGCCACAGTATTTATTTGGCTAGTCCCATTCAGTTTCTGGTCAATGGTAACCCCCCCCCCCCCCCCAGAATGTTCATAGTGGGGGATTGAGAGATTATAATGCCATTGAATATCACGGGCGATTGTCAGATTCTTTCTTATTGGTGATGGTCATTGTAGTGATGTGCATCACTGTGAATACACAAGGGGTTAATGTAAGTACACGTAGAGTGGCTAGACACTAGAGGGAGCACCAGAGACATAACACACAGACACTCAACCAATAGAACAGTAAGATAGGACATGACCAATAAGCATTCACGATACACACAGAGGTGACACGACCACAGGAGGGCATTACACAAACCCATATATAAAGGACGCCACACACATGATCTGCCTCTTTCCAATGGAGACAGTCAGTGAGCAGAGACACAGGGTTGATTCAATATCACTTCCACCACGTGGATTATAGCAGACTGGTGAGTCAGTCTGAGTAGCTATAGAAGGATTAACAGTAGTGGCGAACCCGAGTAATAGAATTGTAAATAGTTTAATAAACGTGTTGAAGTTATCTCCACGTCTGAACCTTCCTTTGTCAAGTGCACCACAAGGAAGCCGCTTATGCTACGCTTAGAGCATAACAAGACATGGTACCAGAGTGGACTGTTTCAATCCATATAGCCATAACTCAGCGTACAGTGACAACCAGCAATAATACCCAGGCAAGATGTTCGAGATCCCGGTTCCGCAGCGGCTCCAGTGCCACGGCGATCACCGCGAAAACTGGCGAGCATAACAAGACAGTCATTGCCTGGCACTTGTGTGGTGCAAATGTTACTTGCTACTTTCAACCCAAACCTGGATATCATCCACGTTTTGCGGCATTTGGACACAGAGCTTCAGTGACTGAGGGGGTGCTAAACATGGTGCAATCATCAGCACTTATAACCTTGTGCGGGAAGGAAGGTCATTGAAGAAACAGCTGAAGATGGTTGGGCCGAGGACACTACCCTGAGGAACTCCTGCAGTGATGTTCTGGAACTGAGATGATTGACTTCCATCCACCACAACCACCTTCCTTTCTGCCAGGTATGACTCCAACCAGTGGAAAGTCTTCCTCCTGATTCCTATTGACTCTAATTTTGCTAGGGCTCCTTGATGCCATACTCGGTCAAATGCTGCCTTGATGTCAAGGGCAGTCACTGTCACCTCACCTCTGGAGTTCAGCTCTTTTGTCCATGTTTGAACCAGGGCTGTAATGAGATCTGCAAGAAGAGCTTCCATTTGGACCTTAATAGGCCTTCTTACAAACCTCTTACACTTTACATTTTTGTAAAATGTTTTAGGATTTAATGTTGCCCTGCTATCCTTTCTCATAACCTCTCTTTGTCTCCCCGATTAATTTTCTCAATTCCCTCCAGTATTTCTGTAATCTTTCTGGTTATTAACTAAATCGTGTCATAATCCTTCTTTTTCTACTTTATTTTTAATGTTTGTTTTCTTTGTCATCAAGAACGTGTTAGCTTTAGATGTTTGTAACTTTGCCCTTCAAAGTGATATGACTAGTTTCTATTTGAGCTATCGCTTGCTCCGTTACTTTTTTACCCTCAATCACCTTTTTTCTATTTACCTGTGTGAGTCCCTTCCGAACTCATCATTAGTCCTTCCCCAGATGAGCATTTTTAACTTTGGTAATTGCTTTAAACCAAATTATGCTGCAGTCATTGACCTCCTATTATAGCATACTTCACTTTCCCTACATTGTTTCCTAGAACTGGATCCTTCGCTGCTTCCTTTCTTGATGGACCAAGACACATTGATTGAGAAAGTCCTCCATTCACAGTTCAGAAATTCTCCTCCTTCCCTACCCTTAGCACAATGTATTTCCCCATCCATCTTTGGGTAATTAAAGTACCACATAACACAGTGGATGATATCCTCAATGTGAAGACGGGACTCCATAAGAACTGTGCAGTGTCCCACCGGCAGTGCACCCCTGCCTACAGGTTTCCTGACAGCGTGGGGTGACTTCAATGGGAATTCTCTTGACAGCAGCGGGAACAGAGAATCCCGCCGCAAGCGAACAGCACGTTGCCTCCCGCTGCCGAGAATCCCGCCAAAGTCTCCTAATATATTATTGCTCTAATTTTGTTATACATCTTTGAAATTTGCCAACAAATGTACTCATCAATCTCCACTGTTTTAAGCTCTGTAAAAGAAACTCCCAACAATGTAACTGATCACCTCAACTCAAACCAAATAGACATAGCCCTAGAACCAGTATTAGTAGGAGTGAACATTGTACAGTTCTTATGGAGTCCCGTCTTCACAATGAGGATGTCATCCAATGTGTGGCACTACCACCGTGCTGAATGGGATAGATTCAGAACAGATCTGGCAACTCAAAACTGGGCATCCATGAGGCTCTGTGGACCATCAGCCATTAGCGTTAGCAGAATTGTATCCAACCACAATCTGTAACCTCATGATGTGGTATATCCCCCACTTTACCATTACCATCTAGTCAGGGGATCAATCGTGTTCCAATGAAGAGTGAAGGAGACCATGCCAAGAGCAACACCAGGCATATCTAAAACTTGAGGTGCCAACTTGCCGAAGCTACAACACAGGATGTGCATGTTAAATTGCAGAAGCAGCATGTGGCAGACAGAGCTCAGCGATCCCATATCCAACAGATCAATTCAAAGTTCTACAGTCCTGCACAACAAGTTGTGGATGATGGTGGACAATTTAGCAACTAATCGGAGGAGGAAGCTCCAAAAGTATGTCCCATCCTCAATAATAGGAGTGCCAAGCACATCAGTGCAAATACAAGACTGAACTATTTGCAACAATTTTCAGCCAGAAGTGCCAAATAGATGATTCATCTCAGCCTACTCTGGACGTCCCAAATATTACAGATCTTAGTCTTCAGCCAATTCAATTCATCACAAAATATCAAGAAATGGCTGCTGGCATTGATACGACAACATCCAGGCAGTAGCGTTGGAGAAATGTGCTCTGGAAGTAGCTTCACACCTGGCCAAGCTATTCCAGTACAGCTATAACACTGATATCTACCTGACAATGTGATATGTCCTGTCCACAAGAAGCCGAACAAATCCAGTCCAGTCAATTATTACCCCCTCAGCCTGCTCTTGGCCACTGGATTGGATTTGTTCCACTTTTTGTTGTCATTGGATTGGATTTGATTTATTGCCATGTTACCGAGGTTCAGTAAAAATGATTGTTCTGGACTTTGGTTGCGGCTATGCAGAGCTAAGTCGCACGTTCGGCAGCTCCCGCTTAGAACGGACTTTTGGGCTCTTTTCAGAGCCCTCAACAGCAATTTTTCGACATTTCCCAGTGTGGGAAGGAGTTTGCAGCATTCACCCGACAGTGCATGGCTTGTACCAGGAGCGGGGCGACTAAAAAAGTGGTGGTGAAGCCAAAGAAAGTGTGAGGGAAGAAAAGCAAGATGGCGGCGGGCGGAGACCAAGCAGCGTGGATGCAGTGGGCGGAGGAGCAACAGGAGGCTCTCCAGCACTGCTTCAGGGAGCTTAAAGCGGACCTGCTGGAGCCGATGATGCTTCCATTGATAAGTTGCTGGAGACCCAGGCGGCCCAGGGGGTGGCGATCCGCGAGGTCCGACAGAAGGTCTCGGAGCACGAAGACGAGATCTTGGGCCTAGCGGTAAAGGTGGAGACGCACGAGGTGCTCCACAAGAAATGGCAGGAGCGGTTTGAGGAGATGGAGAATCGGTCGAGGCGGAAGAATCTGCAGATCCTGGGCCTCCCGGAGGGGCAGGAGGGGTCGGACTATGTGGTCACTATGTTAAACTCGCTGATGGGAACCCTGGAGCTGGAAGGGGTCCATAGAGTGCTGGCGAGGAGGCCCAAGGCTAACGAGCCGCCGTGGGCGGTGCTGGTGCGGTTTCACCGATTCGCTGATCGGGAGTGTGTCCTCAGGTGGGCCAAGAGAGAACAGAACAGCAGGTGGGAGAACGCGGAGGTTCGAATTTATCAGGACTGGAGTGCGGAGGTGGCGAAGAAACGGGCCGGGTACAACCGGATGAAGGCGGTGCTGCACAGGAAGGGGGTGAAGTTCGGCATGTTGCAGCCGGCGTGTCTGTGGGTCACCTACAAGGACCAGCATCATTATTCCGAGTGCCAGGAGGAGGCTTGGCCTTTGTTCAGGCCGAGAAGTTGGACACAAACTGAGGGTTGGGGTGGGGGCCGTGCATTGGGATGGTCGGGGATTGCTGAGGTTGTGTTACACTTCGAGTGGGGGTTCTTTTTGTTCGTTCTCTGTTCTTGTTTTTCGTGATTTAGGGTGGATGGTGGGGGTGAGTTGGGCACTGATTTGGTTAGATCCGTCGGGTGGGTTAGTGAAGGGAGGCAAATAAATGGAGTGGGGAGGGGTGGTGGGTCGGTAGGGAGGACGGGGCCCCCGCAGGGGAGGGGAAGGCCCGAGATGGGGGTGAGAGGACTGAGCCTGTGAATAGGAGCTGCGCCAGAGTAGGTGGGGCCGGGCAGGTGGAAAGCGCTGGCTTTTTTCCCGGGCTGAAGGCTGGAAGGGGCGGGGCCAGAGCGGAGAAGCGCGGGCTTTTTCCCGCGCTTGGGATGAAGGGGGAGGCGGGGCCCTGTGGGTGGGCAACGGAGGGGGAGGGAACGTCCCACAAGGGGAGGAGTCGAAGGAGGGGCGGGAGCGGCTGGGGTCAGCAGGAGTCAGCTGACTTGTGGGTGTGCAATGGGGGGAGCAGCGCGGCTAGGAGGGGTCCGAGCTGGGGGGGGTGGGGAACCAGGTTTCTGCTGGTATGGTCAAGGGGGAGATGGAGCGAGTATAGGGGGTCAGGATGGGGGTCTGCCGCCGTGGGGAACAGGCCGAGCGTGGGGTGTGGGCACGTGGCTGGCCGCGGAGTGGTTATGGCTAGTCGGTGGGGGTGGGTGGCGGGCAGCCCCCTGATCCGGCTGATAACCTGGAATGTAAGGGGACTGAACGGGCCGATTAAGCGGGCCGGGGTGTTTGCGCACCTGAAGGGGCTGAAGGCGGATGTGGTCATGCTCCAGGAGACACACCTGAAGGTGGCGGACCAGGTAAGATTGAGGAATGGGTGGGTAGGTGTTCCATTCAGGGCTAGATGCAAAAAATCGGGGGGTGGCGATTCTGGTGGGAAAGAGGGTTTCATTCGAGGCGTCGAGCATTGTGGCAGATAATGGCGGTAGGTACGTAATGGTAAGTGGTAAGTTGAAAGGGGAGAGGGTGGTACTGGTTAATGTTTACGCCCCGAACTGGGACAATGCAGGATTTATGCGGCGCATGCTAGGCCGCATCCCGGACCTGGAAGTGGGGAGTCTAATAATGGGGGGAGACTTCAACACGGTGTTGAATCTGACACTGGATTGCTCCAGATCGAGGATGGGCAGGAGGCCGGCGGCGGCTAGAGTACTGAGGGGGTTTATGGACCAGATGGGAGGGGTAGATCCTTGGAGATTTGCAAGGCCGAGGGCTAGGGAATTCACATTCTTCTCACATGTTCATAAGGCCTATTCCCGGGTCGATTTCTTTGTTATGAGTCGGGCGCTGATCACGAGGGTAGGGGATACAGAGTACCCGACGATAGCCATTTCAGATCATGCCCCGTATTGGGTAGACCTGGAGTTGGGGGAGGAGAGAGACCAGCGCCCGCTGTGGCGCTTGGATGTGGGACTGTTGGCAGATGAGGAGGTGAGCGAGCGGGTTCGCAGCAGCATAGAGAGATATATGGAGGCTAACGACAATGGGGAGGTTCGAGTAGGCACGGTCTGGGAGGTGCTGAGCTAATTTCCATTAGGGCCCATAAGGAGAGGAGAGAGCAGAGGGAGGGAGAGGGAAAGACTAGTGGGGGAGATGGTGAGGGTGGACAGGAGGTACGCGGAGGAGCCGGAGGAGGGACTGTTGAGGGAGAGGCGTAGCCTCCAGGCCGAATTCGACCTGTTGACCACCAGGAAGGAGGAGGTGCAGTGGAGGAAGGCCCAGCGGGCGATCTATGAGTACGGGGAAAGGCAAGCCGGGTGCTGGCGCATCAGCTTCGGAAATGGGACGCAGCTAGGGAGATTGGGGGAGTGAAGGACAGGAGGGGGAGTGTGGCACGAAGTGGGGTTGACCTCAATGGGGTCTTCAGGGACTTTTATGAGGAACTGTATCGGTCCGAGCCCCCACTGGAAGAGGGAGGAATGGGCCGCTTTCTGGACCAACTGTGGTTCCCGAAGGTGGAGGAGGGACTGGTGGTGGGTTTGGGGGCTCCGATTGGGCTGGAGGAGCTGAGGGATAGGGAGGGGGGGGGGGGGGGGGAAAGGCACCGGGGCCGGATGGTTTCCCGCCTGAATTTTACGAAACGTATGTGGATTTGCTGGGCCCGTTGTTGGTTAGGACCTTCAATGAGGCAAGGGAGGGTGGGGCTTTGCCCCCAACAATGTCCGGGGCGCTTATTTCCTTGATCCTGAAGGGGGACAAGGACCCCCTGCAGTGTGGGTCTTACAGGCCGATTTTGCTGTTAAATGTGGATGCTAAGGTGCTGGCGAAGGTCTTAGCCTCGAGAATTGAGGATTGTGTACCACAGGTCATTCACGAAGGCCAGACGGGGTTTGTGAAGGGGAGGCAATTGAATGCGAATGTGCGGATGCTCCTGAACGTCATTATGATGCCAGCAAGTGAGGGGGAGGCGGAGATAGTGGCGGTGATGGACGCTGAGAAGGCCTTTGATCGGGTAGAGTGGGGGTACTTGTGGGAGGTGCTGAAGAGGTTCGGGTTTGGGGAGGGGTTCATCAGGTGGGTCAGGTTGTTGTACGAGGCCCCAGTGGCGAGTGTGGCCACGAACAAGAGGAGGCCTGAGTACTTTCGGCTGTATCGAGGGACGAGGCAGGGGTGTCCCCTATCCCCCCTGCTTTTCACACTGGCGATTGAACCTCTGGCTATGGCACTGAGGGAGTCGAGGAACTGGAGGGGGCTGGTGCGGGGAGGAGCAGAGGGTATCGCTCTATGCGGACGACCTGCTACTTTATGTCGCGGACCCGGTGGGGGGGATGCCGGAGGTAATGAGGATCCTCAGGGTGTTCGGGGAATTTCCAGGGTATAAGCTCAACATGGGGAAGAGCGAGCTGTTCGTGGTTCACCCAGGAGAGGGGGATTGGTGAGCTCCCACTACAAAAGGGTGGATAGGAGCTCTAGATATTTGGGGGTCGGGGTGGCCAGGAGCTAGGGGGCCCTGCATAGACTTAATTTCATGAGGCTGGTGGAGCAGATGAAGGAGGAGTTCAAGAGGTGGGATGCGCTACCGCTGTCTTTGGCGGGTAGGGTGCAGTCAGTGAAGATTTTTTTTTTATAAATGTTTTTATTCAGTTTTCGTATTTTATATTGAACAAATTACAAATTGTTAGGAGAGAGAAAAAAAAAACAAACAAAAACAAACACGCAAAAATTAACACACATATTTACAGGTAAGCATCTTCGTAGTAGTAACTGCGCCCCCCCCCCCCCCCTCCCCCCCTCAACATGTTTATTTAGCTTGGTTTTGGGCCTTAGCTAGCCATCGAACCCCCGTAACGAACCTGTAGCCCCCCCCCCCCTCCCGCTACCTTCCCCCGACTATTCTTCCTCTTGTACATTGGCCACAAATAGGTCCCGGAACAGTCGCATGAATGGCTCCCACGTTCTGTGGAAGCCGTCGTCCGACCCTCGGATGGCAAATTTGATTTTCTCCATTTGGAGAGATTCCGAGAGGTCGGACAGCCAGTCCGCAGCTCTGGGCGGTGCTGCTGACCGCCAGCCAAACAGGATTCTACGGCGGGCGATCAGGGAGGCAAAGGCAAGGGCATCCGCCCTCCTCCCCAGGAATAGATCTGGCTGTTCTGAAACCCCGAAGACCGCCACTATCGGGCATGGCTCCACCCTCACTCCCACCACTTTGGACATTACCTCGAAGAAGGCTGTCCAGTACTCCACGAGTCTGGGGCAGGACCAGAACATGTGGGCGTGGTTGGCCGGGCCTCTTTGGCACCGTTCACATCTGTCTTCCACCTCCGGGAAGAACCTACTCATACGGGTTCTTGTTAAGTGGGCTCTATGTACCACTTTTAGTTGCGTCAGGCTGAGCCTTGCGCACGTGGAGGTGGAGTTGACCCTATGCAGTGCTTCGCTCCAGAGTCCCCACCCGATCTCCATCCCCAGGTCGTCCTCCCATTTCCTCCTTGTTGCGTCCAGTACGGTGTCGTCCCTATCTACCAGTCGGTCATACATGTCACTACAGTTCCCTTTCTCTAGGATACTTGCGTCCAGTAGGTCTTCCAGTAGTGTCTGTCGTGGCGGTTGTGGGTACGTCCTTGTCTCCTTTCGTAGGAAGTTTTTGAGCTGCAGGTACCGTAGCTCGTTCCCCCCAGCTAGCTGAAATTTCTCTGTCAGTTCGTCCAGTGTTGCGATCCTGTCGTCCGTGTATAGGTCCCTGACTGTCAGTGTCCCCCCGTCCTGCCTCCACCTTTTGAAGGTGGCGTCGGTCAGTGCTGGTTTGAACCTATGGTTGTTGCAGATGGGAGCCCTGTTCGACATTTTGGTCAGGCCAAGTTGCTGCCGCAGTTGGTTCCAGGATTGGAGGGTGGCTGTCACCACTGGGCTGCTGGAGTGTTTTTTGGGTGGGGATGGGAGTGCTGCCGTGGCGAGGGCCCGGAGGGAGGTTCCCATGCAGGAGGCCTCCTCCGCACGCACCCACTCAGCTTCTGGCTCCTGGATCCATCCCCTTACTCGCTCGGCTGTTGCTGCCCAGTGGTAGAATTGTAGATTCGGGAGGGCTAACCCTCCCCTGGTTTTTGTTTTTTGTAAGACCTTCTTTGGGATCCTAGCATTTTTACCCCCCCATACGAACGCCATGATGAGTTTGTCCAGCGCTTTGAAAAAGGCCTTGGGGATGTAGATCGGAATGGATCTAAACAGGAAGAGGAACCTGGGCAGTACGTTCATTTTGATCGTCTGAACTCTCCCCGCGAGGGAGAGCGGGAGTGTGTTCCATCTTTGCAGGTCCTTTTTAACTTCCTCCGTCAGGCTGGTGAGGTTCCATTTGTGGATCCCTTTCCAGTCCTGGGCTATTTGGATCCCCAGGTAGCGGAATTTATGTCGGGCTTGTTTGAACGGCAGCCCCTTTAGTGCTGCCCCCCCCCCCCTTGCGGGTGTAATGGGAAGATCTCACTTTTGCTCATTTTGAGTTTGTAGCCCGAGAAGGCTCCAAACTCTTTCAGGAGCGCGATGATTCCGTCCATGCTGCTTTGTGGGTCCGAGATATAGAGGAGCAGATCATCCGCATAGAGTGAGACTCTGTGCTCTCTACCTCCCCTTCGGATCCCCCTCCAATTTTTTGCTGCCCTGAGCGCGATTGCTAGCGGTTCGATTGCTAGTGCGAACAGCAGCGGGGACAGTGGGCATCCTTGTCTGGTGCCCCTGTGCAGCTGGAAGTATTGGGAGTTGGTATTGTTGGTCTGTACACTCGCCATGGGAGCGTTGTACAGGAGCTTTACCCAAGCGGTGAACCCTGTTCCAAGCCCGAACCGCTCCAGTACCTCTATGAGGTATTTCCATTCGACTCTGTCGAAGGCCTTTTCTGCGTCCAGGGAGACGATCACCTCTTGTGTTCTCTCCCCGGAGGGGGTCATTATCACGTTCAGCAGGCGCCTGATGTTCGCGGTCAGCTGTCTACCTTTGACAAAGCCCGTCTGGTCCTCTGTGACCACCTCAGGTACACAGTCTTCTAGCCTTTTGGCTAGGATTTTGGCCAGTATTTTGGCGTCTGCATTCAGCAGAGATATGGGTCTGTATGACCCACATTCCGTTGGGTCTTTGTCTTTCTTAGGTATCAGCGAGATTGAGGCCTGTGCTAACGTGGGTGGCAACGTGCCCCTAGCTAGCGAGTCTGTGAACATCTCCCGCATGTGCGGGGCCAGCGCTGTCGCAAATTTTTTGTAGAAGTCCGCCGGGAATCCGTCCGGTCCCGGCGCCTTCCCCGCCTGCATGGAGCTAATGCTGTCCATGATCTCTCCCAGTGCTAGTGGTGCTTCCAGATCCCGTTTTCTGCCCTCTCCCACAACTGGTATGTTCAGTCCGTCAAGAAACCGGTTCATCCCAGCCTTCCCCGTTGGGGGCTCTGAGGTGTACAGCTCTTGGTAGAAGGCCTTGAAGGTTTTGTTAATCTTCTCTGGTTCTGTTTCCAACGTGCCTCTGGTATCTCTGATTTGCGCGATTTCTCTGCTGGCTGCCTGCTTTCTCAGCTGGTGGGCCAACAGGCGGCTGGCTTTGTCTCCGTGTTCGTATAGGGCCCCGCGTGCCTGGCGGAGTTGGTGTACTGCTTTCCTGGTGGAGAGCAGGTCAAAGTTCCTTTGTAATTCTTTTCTCTCCGCCAGGAGTTCTACAGTCGGGGCCTCGGAGTATTTATGGTCTACCTCCAGTATGGAGTCGACCAGCTTCTGCCTAGCCACCCTTTCCTCCCTATCTCTTTGCGCTTTGTAGGCTATGATTTCCCCTCTTAGTACGGCCTTAAGCGCTTCCCAGAACGTGGAGGGTGAGACCTCCCCGTTTTGGTTGATCTCAGTGTACTCCGCTATGGCCTGCGCTATCCTTTCGCTGAAGGCCTTGTCAGCTAGTAAGGCACCGTCCAACCTCCATTTGGGGCGCTGGGCCCTTCCCGTCTCTAGCCGCACATCCATGTAGTGTGGAGCGTGGTCTGATATCACAATTGCGGAGTATTCCACCTTGTCTATCTCTGGAAGCACCGTTTTCCCCACCACAAAGAAGTCAATTCTGGTGTACACGTTGTGTACTGGGGAGAAGAAAGAGAATTCTTTCTCCCCCGGGTGGGCGAATCTCCAGGGGTCTACTGCTCCCATCTGCTCCATATAGTGGCTGAGTTCCCTTGCCATGTTTGAGGTTTTCCCCGTTCTGGGGTTTGATCTGTCCGTCGTTGGGTCCTGTACACAGTTGAAGTCCCCCCCCATGATTAGTCGGTGCGTCGCTATGTCCGGGATTTCTGCCATGGTCTTTTGGATGAAGCTCGTGTCGTCCCAGTTGGGCGCGTACACGTTAACTAGAACTACCGGCGCCCCATCCAGGGCCCCGCTGACCATGACATACCGTCCCCCTGGGTCCGTAACCGTCTTTGTCGCCCTAAACATTGTCCTCTTGCCAATCAGGATCGCCACCCCCCTGGCCCTTGCCCCATAACAGGAATGATAGGTTTGTCCCACCCAGCCCTTTCTTACCCGCAGTTGGTCCCGCTCCCTCAAGTGCGTCTCTTGGAGGAAGACTATGTCGGCCCTCATGTTTCTAAGGTGGGTGAGGACTCTAGATCTCTTCACTGGGCCGTTAAGTCCCCTTACGTTCCAGGTGACTATTCTGGTGGGGGGCTTCTGCCCCCTTGCTCCTGTGGGGTTAACCATATTTGTCCGGTGGACGCGCCCCTGCCCTCTGGGGTTTCCCTATGTTAGGGGGCCGTCCAGGATGTCCACTATCACTGCTCTCCCCATGCGGTCGGGTCCCTGCGCTCCGGGGTTCCCCCTTGTCCCGGGGACACCCGCCATGGCCGTCCACTTTGTGTCCGCCACGCGGGTAGTCCCCTGCACTCCGGGGGGCCCCTTCACCCACAGACCGTACTGGGTGGGTGCTTGCAGCAGTTCCCTGTTTCGAGCCCTTGTCTGTGGCACTTTGTGGCCCTATTCCCTTACTGGCCTCTTTTGTCCCTTCGTCCCTGCGTTTCCCCTCCCTGGTCTCTCGCCCCCCGGGTGCCCCCCCCCCCCGCTCTATCCCTTTCGGGGATACCCCTGTGTACCCCTCCATTGCCCCTCTCTCCCCCATTCCTGTCCCCATTTGCTCTCCCACCTTTGATGGGTGATCCCCCCCCTCCCCTGCCTGGCGCCTTCCCCCCTGTTGGGGGTGCGCTGCGGCCCTGCTCTGTTGCGCGCCCCCTTCGCTAGCTTTCCTGCTAGCACGGTGGCTCCCCTCTCGGAGGTTGCTGTCCCGCTTCCCCTCTCCCCTCTCCAGTACTCCCGTTCCCTCGTGCCGGGGCCTGGCCTCCCACCTGGAGCGGGCCCTAGGGCATTGGGTTGTTTTCCGTTCTGGGTGTTTCTGCCAGGGGGGAGGGGGCTGGCTTTGCCTCGCCCCTCCCCACCCCCCCGTCGGCATGACGTGTCTCCTTGCCATGGGCCCCTCGTCCCTACTTCCCATGGCGTTTTTCCAGCCCGTGCTCCTCGACGAATCTATTCGCCTCGGCAGGGGCTGTAAAGAAATATTCCTTGTGTTGGTATGTGACCCAGAGTTTTGCTGGGTACAGCATACCAAAACGTACTTTGTTCTTATAGAGAGCTGCTTTCGCTCTGTTGAACTCCGCCCGTCTCTTAGCTATGTCCGCTCCAAAATCCTCGTAGATTCGGATGGCGTGCCCGTCCCAATTGCAGGCTCTATTCTCCTTGGCCCAGCGCAGGATTGTCTCCCTATCCCGGTACCGGTGCAGTCTGGCTATAACTGCTCTCGGTTTTTCCCCTTCCTTGGGCTTCGGGCGCAGTGACCGATGAGCTCTGTCCATTTCCGGTGGGGTGGGAAAAGTTTCCCGCCCCACTAAGGAGCCCAGCATCGCAGCCACGAATGTTGTGGGATTTCTACCCTCTATCCCCTCTGGCAGGCCCACTATCTTGATATTTTGCCTTCTCGAGCTGATCTCCTGGTCGTCTACCCTGCCCTTCAGGCTCCCCTGTGTTGCACTCAGTTTCACCATTCCCCTCTCCAGGGATATGACCCGGTCGCTCGCGTCAGTCGCTGCCTTCTCCAGCTCTTTAATGGTTGCCCCCTGGGCTTCCAGTATCTTCCCTTGGGCTTCCAGTATCTTCCCTTGGGCATCCACTTTCTTCTCCAATCTGGTCAGAACCTGCTGCACCCCTGACATGGCCCTGGTCGCTGCTGCCTGTGCTGCGGCCTCTGCGTCTGCTTTTAACTCTGCCTTGAATGCCTGCAGCTGCTCCCTCACCACCTCGGCAAAGGCTTCCTTCCAATTCACGCCCCCCTCTAACCCCAGGGGAGAGGTTGCCCGCCCGTCCAGCTCTTCTGGATGCGGCGAAGCATCCTTCCCGCCGCTTCGCGTGTTGACTCGTTCGCCCGAGCTGGCTTTCCCTTTGCCCAGTCTACTTCCGGTGCCCCCTTTCTCTTGGCTCCTTTCTGGCACTTTTTTCTCCCCCTTCCCCTTCATCTTTTCTTCTCTCCTTGTTCTTCTTTTTCCCCCTTTTCCGCACCCTATTTTTATTTTATTTATTATTATATATCTATATATGTATATATATATATATATATATATTTTTTTTTTTTTTTTTTTTTAATTTATTTCCCCTACCCCTTTTCTCTTTACCAGTTTTCTTTTGGGAAGAACAGAAATACAAGTCTCTTTTTTCTTTTTTCCCCACTCAACCAGGAGAGAGAGTCCCTTTGTCTTTGCCACGTGGTGTTCACAGCAGTTGGGGGGGGGGGGGGGGAGGGAGGGGCGAGTGGGCCGGTGGTCGCTGCTGGTTGGGGGGGGGGGGGGGTCCCCGCTGCTGGTTGGGGGGGGGGGGTCCCCGCTGCTGGCTGGGGGGGGGGTTGTGTCCCCGCTGCTGGCTGGGGGGGGGGGTTGTGTCCCCGCTGCTGGCTGGGGGGGGGGGGTTGTGTCCCCGCTGCTGGCTGGGGGGGGGGGTTGTGTCCCCGCTGCTGGCTGGGGGGGGGGGGGGGGGTTGTGTCCCCGCTGCTGGCTGGGGGGGGGGGGGTCCCCGCTGCTGGCTGGGGGGGGGGGGGTGTCCCCGCTGCTGGCTGGGGGGGGGGGGGAGAAGAGGGGCCGCCGCCGCCGCACCGCTCCTGGCCCGCGTGGGGGGGGGGGGGGGGGGAGAGAGAAGAGGGGCCGCCGCCGCCGCACCGCTCCTGGCCCGCGTGGGGGGGGGGGGGGGGGGGGAAGAGAAGAGGGGCCGCCGCCGCCGCACCGCTCCTGGCCCGCGTGGGGGGGGGGGGGGGGGGAGAGAAGAGGGGCCGCCGCCGCCGCCGCCGCACCGCTCCTGGGTCGCGTGGGGGGGGGGAGAGAAGAGGGGCCGCCGCCGCACCGCTCCTGGCCCGCGTGGGGGGGGGGGGGGAGGGAGAGGGGATGGACCTGCTGCTGTTGGGCCCCCCTGTCGCCGCTCCGGCTCCTCCGCTCCGGCTCCTCCGCTCCGGCTCCTCCGCTCCCGCTCCGGCTCCTCGGCTCCGGCTCCTCGGCTCCCGCTCCGGCTCCTCGGCTCCTCGGCTCCTCCGCCCCGGCTCCTCGGCTCCTCGGCTCCTCGGCTCCCCGGCTCCTCGGCTCCTCGGCTCCCCGGCTCCTCGGCTCCTCGGCTCCCCGGCTCCTCGGCTCCCCGGCTCCTCGGCTCCTCCGCTCCGGCTCCTCGGCTCCGTCTCCTCGGCTCCCGCTCCGGCTCCTCCGCCGTCCGGCCTGTCGGGGGGGGGGGGGGGGGGGCTGTTCCTCCTGCTGTCCACCGCTTGCGGGAGCCCCTCTCCCTGCGACCTCCTCGCTCGCCGCCCGGAAGTGGCTACCCAGTCAGTGAAGATGACGGTGCTCCTGAGGTTTTTGTTTCTGTTCCAGTGCCTCCCCATTCTTATCCCGAAGGCCTTTTTTAGACGGGTCAATAGGAGTATAACGGGGTTTCCTGGAGTGGAGCAGGGATGGGGGGAGGGCTGGCGCTGCCCAATCTCCGTGGATACTACTGGGCCGCTAATGTGGCGATGGTGCACAAGTGGGTGCTGGAGGGAGAGGGGGCGGCATGGTAGAGGCTGGAAACAGCGTGTTGTGAGGGTACGAGTCTGGAGGCGCTGGCAACGGCACCGCTGCCGCTCCCTCCAACAAGGTATACCATGAGCCCGGTGGTGGCGACTACCCTCAAAATCAGGGGGTAGTGGAGGCGGCACAGGGGAGAGTTGGGGGCCTCGGTGTGGACACCGATACGGGGAAACCATCGGTTTGTCCCGGGGAGGATAGATGGAGGGTTTGCGGGGTGGCACAGGGCAGGGATAAGGTGGTTGCGGGACCTATTCGTGGGTGGGAAGTTCGCGAGCCTGGGTGAGCTGGAGGAGAGGTACGGGCTCCCCCCGGGAAATGCCTTTAGGTACTTACAGGTAAGGCCGTTTGTTAGGCGGCAAATGGTGGGATTTCCGCTGCTGCCGCCACGCATGGTACAGGATTGGGTGCTCTCGGGAGTGTGGGTTGGAGAGGGGAAGATTTCGGCAATATACCAGGTGATGCAGGAGGAGGAGGAGGTCTCGGTGGAGGATCTGAAAGGTAAGTGGGAGGAGGAGCTAGGGGAGTTGATCGAGCAGGGGACTTGGGCAGATGCCCTAGGGAGAGTCAACTCTTCCTCTTCATGTGCGAGGCTCAGCCTCATACAGTTCAAGGTGTTGCATAGGGCACACATGACCAGGACAAGGATAAGCAGGTTTTTTGGGGGTGAGGTCAGGTGTGTTAGGTGCTCAGGGAGCCCAGCAAACCACACCCACATGATCTGGGCATGCCCAGCGCTGGATGAATTTTGGAAGGGTGTAGCGAGGACGGTGTCGAGGGCGGTAGGGTCCAGGGTCAAACCGGGTTGGGGGTTTGCAATATTTGGGGTTGCAGAGGAGCCGGGAGTGAAGGAGGCGAATGAGTCCGGTATTCTGGCCTTTGCGTCCCTGGTAGCCTGGTGGAGGATTCTTCTTCAGTGGAGGGATGCGAGGCCCCCAAACGTTGAGGCCTGGATCAGTGACATGGCAGGGTTTATTGCTTTGAGGGGATCGGCACAGGGGCTTTTCAAGTGGTGGCAACCGTTCCTAGACTTCCTGGCAGAACGGTAGACAACGATCAGCAGCAACGCGGGGGGGGGGGGGGGGGGGGGGGGGGGGTTGTCTGGATGTATATATTTGCTATGTGTTTGGGCGGGTGTTAATTTATTATTTTTGTACTGAGTTTTGTTTACATTTTTTGCATTTTGTACTTTATATTTTTGTTGTTGATATTTTGTGAAAACTTTAATAAAAATTATTTTAAAAAAAATGATTGTTCTGCCTACAGTTCAGACAGATTGTTCCATACATTTAAAAAAATAGGACATACATAAATACATAATCTAAATTGTGTAGTAGCAGTGCTACACAGCGGAGAAGATGCATGGAGAGACCAGTTCAGTCCATAAGAGGGTATTTCAGGAGTCTGGTAACAGCGGGGACAAAACTGTTTTTGAACCTGTTAGTAGCGTGTTCTCAGACTTTTGTATCTCCTGCCCGATGGAAGAGGTTGGAAGAGAGAATAACCAGGACGGGAGGGGCCTTTGATTCTGCTGCCCACTTTCCCAAGGTAGCGGGAGGTATAGACAGAGTCAGCAGATGGGAGGCGGGTTTGTGTGATGGACTGGGCTATGTTCACGACTCTGTACTTTCTTATGGCCTTGGGCTGAGCAGTTGCCACATCAGGCTGTGACGCAGCCAGATAGGATGCTTTCTATGGTGCATCAGTAAAAATTGGTAAGAGTCGATGTGGACACGCCGAATTTCCTTAGTTTCCTGAGAAAAGTGATGGTAGATGTCGTTGATAATGCTATCAAACACAGCAATAACCTACTCACTGGCACTCAGTTTGGGTTGTCTTTTTTGTTATTTCCCTCAATCTGGTCCATGCAATTTTTGGGATAATTTTATTTTACTGCTATTTGTATCTCTATCCTCTGAACAAAGACCTACTCCCCTGCAGGTTCCCCTTCCCCTGCCAAATGATTTTAATCCCTCACCTCTCAATGAGAACATTGATCCCAGCTTTGCTTAGGTGCAACCGGCCCATCTTGTACTAATGTCCCTTAATTTCCTCAAACCCTACCCCCGGGCCCTCCCTGCTGCGCCGTTGCTCCAGCCACGTATTTACCTGCACTCCCTGTTCCTGTACGCACCAACATGTGGTACTGGGAGTAATGCTGATGTGAGAAGATTTGATGTCTTGTTTTGGACTCTTTTCTCCTGAAACTCTAACTGAAAGATCGCAGCCGCTTTTTTCTATTGATAACATTGCTTCCAATGTGAACCGTGACTTCTGGCTTTTCCCGTTCTCGTCACAGAATGTCCTACACTCACTCAGTGATATTCGTGGCCCTGACAACAGTGAGGCAGTGTGCCATTTGGGAATCGCAAAACGGCTGTCTGGGTCCCTACCTACCAAATTCCCTATGATTACCACATTTCTACTCATTCCTATTTTTCCCCCACGTGTAGTCAAATATCCTGTGGCGCCAGGGGTTTGATTCCTTTTGCATCCCTCCAAAGAGCTGTTACCCACCATGTTATTCAGAATTGAAAACCAGTTAATCAGTGTCACTGACGTGGGGGATTCCTGTTCTTTTGAATGTCACCTCCTGCATCTTCCGTAGCTGTAGGGTGACCACACCCTGGAGCGAATGTTCGAGGAAACTCAAGACTGCTGGATACACCACTCCTCAAGTTGGGCATTCCCAAGAAAGAACGGGTGCAATGGGTCACAGCTGGCGTCCCAGTCAATCCACTGACCGTTAAATCACTTAGATCCTGACCACCAAAACACTTACCACAGATCTCAAAGAACCTACAATAAAATTCGAACAGGGAGTCCTCCTGGTGTCGTGGCCAAAGTGCGGCCTTAAAAGTGGAAAGTGGAGCTGAGTTCACAAAAGATCGGCCATGATCTCATTGAATGGCGGAGCAAGCTCGAAGGGCCAGATGGCCTACTCCTGCTCCTAGTTCTTATGTTCTTATTAACCATGATGAACAGTTCTGAAGTAGAGACATACCGGACTCGAAATGCTAACTCTGTTTCTTTATCCACAGATGCTGCCAGTCCTGCTGAGTTTGTCTGGCACTTTCTGTTCTTGTTATGAATCGTTATTTATCTTGTTGTTTGAGGGGCCTTTAGTGCAACTAGGCTGCAACACTTGCCATACAACAAAAGCTACATCACTTACAGGATTGTGAATCTTTGAAATGAATTACCCAGAGGGTTATGGGTGCACCATTGTTGAATATTTTTGTGTTATAATCCCCACGGGACCCACGGGGACAACCATATTGATCTCCCCATGAGGCTCGTGGAATACATGCTCCCCCGCTGTGGGGTGGAAGCCCAACAACGGGACTCATTAAATCCCTGAGATAAAAGCCGGCCCAGAGCCGGAATCTCCAGGTGGTCCTGGCTGGGACTGGAGGTGTTCTTTGCCTGCTGTATTTCCTCACCAAGAGTAGGAAATAAACTGAATTTTATTTACCTTTTCGGATTCCTCCTTGACTACAATAATATTTAAGGTTGGGATAGACAGATTTTTTGGGGGGGAAATCAAGGAACAGGGAAGCAGGTGGCCAAGTGCAGTTGAAGACCAGGTTCAGCCATGATCGAAATGAATAATGGAGCAGGTTCAATGGGCCGTATGAACTTACTCCAGCTCCTATTTCCTATGCTCTTACAAATGTATTACAAAGGGTTAACAGGGAGCTGAGTACAATGGCATCCACACACTGGTGTAAGGGAGCAAATGACCCGCACCTAGATTTTTGGTTTCTCAGGAAATTAAAGGGATATGAGGAGCAGGTGGGAAAATGGAGTTGAAGCCCAAGGCCAACCACGATCGTATTGAATGGTGGAGCAGGCTCGATGGGCCGAATGGTCCACTCCTACTCATATTTCTTATATTCTTAACGGCTACTCTTTAAAAGACAATTCATTGACTTTGGGAAATACTTTTGGATGACTAGGGGATGGAAGAGGGACTGTATAAAGTTGGATAACATTAAATACAATAAGTTAGAGGAAATACCCAGCAGAATACAATTAAAAGCGGTTTGAGGAGCTCCATGTGGCAATGAATTGAGACCAAAAGGTCCAATACTATCTATGTAAGCACAATAACATCACACAGGGGTTCAGGATAAGGTATGGTTCACAGCGCGAGCTAGAAAATGACTCTATAGCCGGCTCCTCAGGTGTATTTGCTCTGCTCCACAGGCACAAATTGTAAAGCAGTGAACTGTAACCCTGGTGTGTGCACAATATCAACCTTGGAAATGTCACACAGGCAGTCAGGCTCCAAATCGTTGTTCAATGTAACAGTGGCCAAATAATAGGATGTTTCTTTATCTCCTATTTTAATGGAGGCACTAACCTCATTTCCTTAAATGGGTTAACAGTCCTGTTAAAAAAAAGCAGGCAGCAGGATGTCGGAACACATTAAACATTCATCCGCTGTTCATCACCCAAAAGCGAACGTTACCTTGGATCCGTTTTTTTTAGCCGTTAATTTGGATGCATTTGTTTAGTCTTTTGTTTGAAAGTGCAGATATTATGTAAAGTAGTTGCCTGTGGAACACAGAGGAAAGGAACATCAACTGAAATCCATGTGTTATTTCTAGCTCACCGAAGGCGGCTATCAGTCAGATGGAAACTGTTCCCCGATAACATTAATCTACATCTAGACAGATACATGTCCCAATTTATCATAAAGCACGAGACAGTTCATCTCTTGAAGTAATTTGACAATATTACAGTCTGTAAATGGGGCATGGACAGTTGTCATAGAGAGCGAATCACTCATGTGAAATTTATAATTTTGGGATTTTTTGACTGCTTTTGAATTATGACATAAAATGATGGAATATTCGAATGATACACATTAGACTGTCAATGTGCCCAACTTGTTCCTTGAGCGTTCCTGTAAGACCATAAGACATAGGAGCAGAAGGAGGCCACTTGGCCCATCGAGTCTGCTCTGCCATTCAGTGAGATCAGGGCTGATCTGATATAATGTCATAGAATCCCAACAGTCAGAATGAGGTCATTCGGCCCATCAAGTCTGCACCGACCCTCCGAAAGAGCGTCCCATCTAGGCCCGCTCCCCTGCCCGATCCCCATAACCTCAGCTAACCTGCGTATCTTTGGAACATAAGGGGTAATTTAGCATGGCCAATCCACCTCACTTGCACATTTTTGGTCTGTGGGAGTAAACCGGAGCACCCGGAGGAAACCCATGCAGACACAGGGAGAAGGTGCAAACTCCACACAGTCACCCAAGGCTGGAATCGAACCTGAGCCCCTCATGCTGTGAGGCAGCAGTGCTAACCACTGTGCCACCATGCCCTCCTCAACTCCACTTTCCCTTAATTCCTCAGTTCCCCAAACGCCCAACTCCAGTTTCCCACCTTATCCCCATTACTCCTAATTCGCTTACTGATTAAAAATCTGTCGATCTCAGCCATGAACATATTTAACGACCCTGAATGTTGTAACCCTGGCCAATTTAAATAGGTTATAATTTTGAAATGGGAGATTTCCAAGTGCCTTTCTAATTAATGGAATCTTCAGCTCTTCTTATTGTGATTCAGGGATTTTATATGATCTGCCCCTCACTAAGTCAGGGCAGCACTGTAGCACAATGGTTAGCACAGTTGCTTCACAGCTCCAGGGTCCCAGGTTCAATTCCCGGCTTGGGTCACTGTCTGTGCGGAGTCTGCACTTTCTCCCCCTGTCTGGGTGGGTCTCCTCCAGATGCTCCGGTTTCCTCCCACTTTCCAAAGATGCGCAAGTTAGGTGAATTGGCCATGACAAATTGCCCTTAGTGTCCAAAAAGGTTAGGTGGGATTACAGGGATAGGGTGGAGGCATGGGCTTAAGTAGGGCACTCTTTCTAAGGGCTGGTGCAGACTCGATGGGCCAAATGGCCTCCTTCTGCACAGTAAATTCTATGATTCTATTCAAACTGCGCTGATCTGATGTCACACCTGCAAATTTCCCAACAGGTTTGGCCAGGCCAGAAACAGTCGAGGGTATTCCTCCGGTTGCACAGTGGTAAGCATAGCCCCTAGAGTGGGAGAGGGACATGGCCGTTCCGCTCCTGGCACTGTCCCAGCACAGGTTGGCACTGCTCGGTTGGAACTGTGCTAACCTGTCAGTGACAACCTGTGCTGGGAGCAGTGCCGGGGTAGGCCTTATTATTTATGTTGGGGTGGGGGGAGAGCAGACACCGAGGGGCAGAGAAATGACGCAGATGAATGTCGGGGGATGGGGCGGAATGCTGGTGAGGATTGTGGTAAGTGTTGGGGAGGTTGGCAGAAGAGCACCCAATACCCCCGTAATGGGGGCTGGGGCTGTAATAGTCGGGGGGGTCGTCCTTTAAAGGTGACACCTGGGGTGCAATTCTCCCCCCCCCAAGCCGGGTGGGAGAATCGCGGGGGCGACGGGCGAGTCCTGCCATGCCACCCCGGCACCCGCACGCGATTCTCCCACCCCCTCCAAAACAGTGCGCCAAGATTTACGGCAGGCCGCTCGGAGAATCGCCCTGGATGGGCAGAGCGGCCTGCCCAATACGACATGTTCACTCCTGCGCCAACCACATCTGGTCGCTGCCGGCGTGAACAGCACGCGAACGCTGCGGGGGCGGCCTGTGGGGGGGGGGGGGGGGGGGGGGAGGGAGGATCGAGCACCGGGGGGGGGGGGCGCTCAGAAGGGGTCTGGCCCGCGATCGGTGCCCACCGATTGACGGGCCGGCATCTCTGAAGGATGCACCCCTTTTCTCTGCCGGCCCGCAAGATCACTCCTCCATTTCTTGTGGGGCGCCCGCGGGGAGGACAGCAACCGCGCATGCGTGGGTGACGTCATTTACGCGGCGCCAAGGACCAGCGCGCGTAAATGACGCGGCGCCGCTCCTAGCCCCCCGAGGGTGGGAGAATATGGGGCGAGGAGCGGCCTCCGACGCCGGGGTGAAACACTCCGGTTTTCACTGGCTAGAGCTGCATTTATTGCCGTTTCTGGCACATTGGCTCTTTGGCAGTGCCCCTTGGTAGCTTGTCCCCGACCACCCGGGTCTCCACTGAACTCCGAGCTCCCCGGCATGGTCACCGCGCCTGGTCTCTGTCGATGGAGACCAGTGGTGATTACCACTGGTCTCATGCTGCACTGGCGGTGTTGGTGAACCCTGGAGCTGGGAGATGCCGGCTAAAACCCAGAAACACATATTTAAATGTGCTTAAATTCTCAATTCAATATGCGAGCCCGGTTCACGCTCAGCGAAGGCGTGAGCATTGTGCTCTATTCAGTGACCAGCCTGAGACCCGTTTGGATGCTCCCCCGTTATTCTCCAGGAATCGAGGGAGGTATGCCGGGTGCAATGCGGAGGGAGAATTGCCCCCATTACCATTAATAGCACTGAGCTGGCCAGGCCTCTTGGGCCGGTTTGCCATGGGATAGGTGCTGCCTACTGCCTCTTCCTGAGGCATCTCCGATCTAAATAATGTCTATTTGATCCCTCCTTAAATACAATTCATTGTTGGTTACATTACTCAGGCAAAATCACACTGGATCAACCCAATTTAAGTGGGTCATCTGTTGCCTGATGATTGATCCAGTTTTCACAACAGGGAGCTTAATTTGCTACCCGTATCTTTACAATTTAGAAACCTTGGAAAATTGCCAAACGCTTAAAGTGCATAGAAACCGTTCAGTGGAGAAAATAGTGGGAGGATAATTCGAGATGTATTGATTTCAATTTTAAGTTTTAAAAGGCTGCAGATTCTAGGTTGGGAAAACAAAATGTTCTGCAGTTCTGAGAACCCGGAGAAGAAGCTAAAAAGTAAATCTTGATTTTAGGACAGCAGGGATACAGAAATGACAGTGTGCAAAGCAGTGTATATACACAGATAAATATTATTGCTGATAAATTGTTTCACAGGTATGGCACTCGCAATTTCCTAATTTTTAATTTGTGTTCTTTGCATTTGAACCCTTCAACAACTTGTCTGGATAAAGTTGGTCAACAACTGTCATAACCTTGAAAACATCAATTAACTTACCTTGACATCAACATTTTTCCAGGGAAAAGGAGGCCAACCTCCTTAATCTCCCCTCATAATGGAGTACCTGGTTGAGTCTACATTGTGTGCCTCTCTTGCCACTTACTGATTCTAACATTGCTTAATTGATATCAGTGATCAATACCTGACTCCATACACCTCAAGGCTTGAATATAAACCGGGAATGGGAAAGGGCCAAATACTCTACAATGAAGAATTGGGTGAGTAAATTTGCAGACGACACTAAAGTTGGTGGAGTTGTAGACAGTGCGGAAGGATGTTGCAGGTTACAGAGGGACATAGATAAGCTGCAGAGCTGGGCTGAGATGTGGCAAATGGAGTTTAATGTGGAGAAGTGTGAGGTGATTCACTTTGGAAAGAATAACAGGAATGCGGAATATTTGGCTAATGGTAAAATTCTTGGTAGTGTGGATGAGCAGAGGGATCTCGGTGTCCATGTACATAGATCCCTGAAAGTTGCCACCCAGGTTGATAGGGTTGTGAAGAAGGCCTATGGTGTGTTGGCCTTTATTGGTAGAGGGATTGAGTTCCGGAGCCATGAGGTCATGTTGCAGTTGTACAAAACTCTAGTACGGCCGCATTTGGAGTATTGCGTACAGTTCTGGTCGCCTCATTATAGGAAGGACGTGGAAGCTTTGGAACGGGTGCAGAGGAGATTTACTAGGATGTTGCCTGGTATGGAGGGAAAATCTTATGAGGAAAGGCTGATGGACTTGAGGTTGTTTTCGTTAGAGAGAAGAAGGTTAAGAGGTGACTTAATAGAGGCATACAAAATGATCAGAGGGTTAGATAGGGTGGACAGCGAGAGCCTTCTCCCGCGGATGGAGGTGGCTAGCACGAGGGGACATAGCCTTAAATTGAGGGGTAATAGATATAGGACAGAGGTCAGAGGTGGGTTTTTTACGCAAAGAGTGGTGAGGCCGTGGAATGCCCTACCTGCAATAGTAGTGAACTCGCCAACATTGAGGGCATTTAAAAATTTATTGGATAAGCATATGAAAGATAAGGGCATAGTGTAGGTTAGATGGCCTTTAGTTTTTTTTCCATGTCGGTGCAACATCGAGGGCCGAAGGGCCTGTACTGCGCTGTATCGTTCTATGTTCTAAGAAGCACCATTGGGAAGGTATGTAACAGTGGATGTGTATCCATGGATTATTGCCTGGTTCCTGACAGTCAGTGATAAAGATCCAAATGCATCCTTCAATTCCGCCCTCCTTCAGTTTTGATACCAAACCTGTACACAATACACAATTAAATCTACGGCTTATGTCAGGAGATATTGTTCTGGGCTTGTTCTGGTCTCTGGGAAGACTTATCAAATAGTGCAACCTGTCCAATTTTGGCATGCTTCGATCAGCTAGCTAATGGTTCAGGCGACAGGCCTGAATGAAGTACTGAACATGGCCATGAATCTTCTCTACCACGCTCTCCCTTCCTTGTTGAAATTTGGTTATGAGTATATTTCCTGAGCCTTCTTTGTCAATAAGACATGTGAGAAATTACGGGTTCTGGTTTTAACTCCGGGCTCGTTCATGTTGGACGGGCGGTAGTGTAAATAACTGACCCTCATCTCCAATAATGATACCATGGAGCTACGATGGTGGTTAGATTGTGATTGCTTTGCTGCAGGAGAGGTCCTGGCTTTCTTTAACATCATGTTGCTCCTTTCCCCACAGTGAAAAAAAAGACTGTTGGATCATTCACTTCCCTGTCTCTGTTTAAATATATTGAGTGAAGTAATGAGTCTCAAACAAATTCAAATGTTCTCACAACCTTCTTTACCTAAGAGTTTAAGCTGTACAATTCTTAATACACTGTCAGCTTAATATTACAATACAGTTCCTTCAAAGTTAACAAACTAAATACATGTAGCTTTAGAATAAGCTGCACTGCATTCAGAACGACGAGGTGATCTATCTCTTCCACTCACAAGGGATTTTCTAATATCCGTCTTGTTGGATGGTAAGTTTCCTCACCATCAGCTAGCACTGAGCATCCAATTTCACCTTTTATCTTTCTTAGACACATGGACAGCACATGATTGTTGTCACTGATGCCTTATTTAAACAATCTTTGTTTGTCCCTTTAATAGTTACCCCTCCTGATAGGTGGACCAAGCGACTTTCCAATCTTTTTTTTTAACCAATTCCTGTATCAGCAGAGTTCTCAGGAACATTTTTACTGTCTTAACACATTACATCCTTTGTTCTGAAATCTTTCACCTCCACATTGGTGAGCGGAGAGTGACTGCCCTTGACATCAGGGCAGCATTTAACTGAGTGTGGTATCAAGGAGCCCTCATAAAAATTGAGCCAATGGGAATTGGTGGAAAACCCTCCGCTGGTTGGAGTCATACCTGGCACAAAGGAAGATGGTTGTGGTGGTCGGAGGTCAATCATCTCAGCTCCAGGGCATCACTTCAGGTGGTCTTCAGGGTAGTGTCCTCGGTCCAACCATCTTCAGCTGCTTCATCAATGACCTTCCTTCCATCATAAAATCAGGAGTAAGGATGTTTGCTGACAATTGCACAATGTTCAGTACTATTTGTGACTCCTCAGATACTGAAGCAGTCCATGTCCGAGTGCAGTATGACCTGAACAATATCCAGGCTTGTGCTGACAACTGGCAAGAAACATTTGCACGACACAAGTGCTAGGCTCCTGAGGCAGCACCTTCCAAACCCACAACCACTACCATCTAGAAGGACAAGAACAGAAGACACATGGGAATACCACCTTCCGGAGGTTCCCCTTAAAGTGTTAGGATTCTGGACCAGACACCAACATTTGTTAAGAGGCCGGACAAGAACCCCAAACAATTTTTTTAATTTGTAAACTGTGAGGAAAGGATACTTCACCCAAGTATTGATGACTCTGGCCAACAGATAACTTTTATGTTAAAACAAACTTTAATGTAAACACAGAATTTACCACATTAACATCAAAGAAAATAGCTTTACAACGATCAATTAAACAGTTCTTAAACACAAGAAAAAACTAGAACTTACTATCCAAAACTGCTACTAACTCCAATTAAGCAACCCAATATAGTTCAAATACCACTTATAAATAAAGTTAACGAACAAATTACTTGCTTAGTTGTGTAGTGACTTTTGGAGAGAGCCCCTTTCAAGGGCAAATTCAGTACACTTCAGCTCAACCGAACAGCTTTGGCAAAACTGCTGTTCAACTTAATATCCTTCTGTCTTGTCAGACTCAAATCTTATGGCAAACTGAAAAACTACAGACAGACCTGGCTCCTCCCATTAATTACATCATCTTTCAAGATGTCACATGGCCTGCTTAGGTAGGATTAACAGTGCTATTAGTCAATCCCTCATAAATGATCTACTCTGCAGGGTTTCTCCAGCAATACAACAATGTTCCATTAGCCCTTTATATGTAAACAACTAAATGGTTAGAATTAATCATGACCTCACCTTTTATGACTTCTTAATTACAGCTTTAGCAGACACACAGTCTGGCTACCTTAACTGAGGTTCTTTAATAATATTACTGCAACAAATATACATCTTAAGCCAGGTTTTTAAAACCCTTACTGCAACAGATGTAAAATATAATATTTATCTTTTTATTGGTATTTTCAAAGTTATATACATTGTCGTTTGTTTTTGTTTATTATACAGTTTCTCTCTTTAGATATTATTGCCATCTGATCTGTGGAGTCACTCCCCCTGCACCCCCAACCCTCCTTTCTGTAACCCCCCTCCTCCCACCCACCCCCCTGATGCCCTCCCCCCCCCGGTCTGTCCAGGGTGTGTTGCCCCTTCGCTGTTCCCCCCATCTTTTTATCTCTCCGTTGCCTTCAGCTGTGTCCTTTCTGTGGATGCGGGGAGGGGGGGTGGCTGCGTGGGTGCCCTCCTTCTCCCTTCCTTCTGCGCTGTTCCTCTCTGACCCTCTCAGGCTCTCTTCTCTCTTCTCTCAGTCTTCTTTCCCCCTCTCCCCTGGGTTGTGCATCCCTGATGTTCCTCATTGTCTTCCTTTCTTTTCCCTTTCTCATCCTTCCAGTTTCCCTCTCTACTGGCTGTTGTTGATCTAGAACAGGTTTTGGAACAGGCCACCAAATTGTCTCCATGCAGCAAGGAAGCTTTCCTTTGACCCTCGGATGGCGTATTTCATCTTCTCCAGGTGGAGAAATTCTGAAAGGTCAGAAAGCCAGTCTGCACCTGTGGGTGGTGCTGCTGATCGCCAGCCGAGCAGGATTCTCTGGCATGCGATGAGGGAAGCGAAAGCTAGGGCTTTCCCATGTATAGCTCTGGCTGCTCTGATACCCCAAAGATTGCCACATTTGGGCATGACTTCACCCTCACCCCCACAACCTTGGACATTGCCTCAAAGAAGGCTGTCCAGAACCCAACAGGTTTGAGACAGGCCCAGACATGTGGGTGTGGAAGGCCTGGTCCCTCCGGCACCGTTCACATTTGTCCTCTACCTCCGGGAAGAACCTGCTCATTCAGGTTCTGGTTAGGTGTGCCCTATGCACCACTTTGAAGTGCATGAGGCTGAGCCTTGCGCAGAAGAAGCTGGAGTTGGCCCTGCTTCGCTCCAGAGTCCCCATCCCACTTCTGTCCCCAGTTCGTCCTCCCATTTCCATCTGGTCTCATCCAGTGGTGTTTAGGCTCTGTCCAATAGCTGTCCATATATTTTCCCACAGAGTCCTCCCTCCTTACTGTCCGTGTTCATCAGGTCTTCTCCTAGTGTGGTCTCCGGGGCCCAGGGTTACCGTACTCTCTCTTTGCAGAGGAAGTGTTTTATTTGCTGGTGTCTCATTTCCTGTCCTGTCGGCAATTCCCATTCCTCCATCAGTTCGTTTAGCGTCGCCAGTCTGCGTCCTATGTAAAAGGCCCTAACTGTCAGTGATCCCCCGTCCTGCCTCCATTTGTTAAAGGTTGCGTCGAGCATGGCTGGCGGGAATCTGTGGTTACCGCAGATGGGGACCATGGGGGAACATCTTGGTCAGCCTGAAGTGCTGTCTAGTTGGTCCCATGCTTTACGTGTGGCCATTACTACTGGGCTAGATGTATATATCGTCGAGGATAATGGGAGTGCTGCCGCGGCTAGGGCCCGGAGGGTCGTTCCCTTGCAGGAGGGATTCTAATCTGATTTTTCTGCTTTGTCCCCCAAAACTTTTCACATTTTTCTACATTTACCTAGTTCCCTGTTTAATGTGGGATTTAAATTCGTGGACTGCACACATGTTAAAAAACCCTGGATTCTCCGTTCCTGAGATTAAGTGACGCCAGGACAGGATTCGTGGAATTCCATGGCAGCAAACCTGGCGCCCTCCTGCAAGGGAACAACTCTCTGGACCCGAGCCAAAGCAGCACACCCACTCTACCTTGACGAAATACACATCTGGCGCCGCACCTGGACCGATTCACTGACTGTTAAGGGGCTAGCACCGGCACCACGTGGAACGCAATTGAGAGAAATGGTGTGGGTTTCATCGAATTCGCAATTAAGACTCAGGAGATCGACGAGCTGCAGCCGCATAGACACACTCACCACACACACCATCCCAGCCAACAAGATGGCACTGGTGCTGGCACCCCTCTTCCAAACTGGTACTTTTACAGCTCCCAGGCTTTGTGATGTGTCAGTCATGTAGGGGTCTAGGTTAGTCCAGACTCCCTACATGAAATCTTGGCATCTCCTTCCAGCACCAGAGTCAGGCTCCTCACACTGAATACACCCGCAGAATCCTTGACACAAACACACACACACACACAGTCCAGGATTCCACGTTGATGCGCGTCCCCTCTTTACTCAGGCCATCGGCAGCTGCTGCTTCAGGTTCCACTGCGCTGTGAAGTGGGCTGTTTGCCCCCACATCATCCACCAGACTTGTGGTGTCGATAAACTCCTCTTTGGGAATGGTCTTCTGAGGTTCCCCTTCAGCTACGGGTTCTACACCAGGCCCACCAGTGCCGAGCCACTTTCCTTCTTCGGACAAAGTACACTTCTCACAGTTCTGGGAGTAATCGGTTTTATCAGGAGCCATCCTTGTGCAGGAACATTCCCTTCTTGGTGTCGTGTTTTTACCCCTGAGGTAACACGGACTGCAATGGGATGAGTTAGACTGTGAAGCAGACACCAAACTTAGACATTGGTTCAATAAGATTTATTGAACTTCTGTAACAAGGCACACAGCTTGCTGTGGGTGACACTCTACTATTCTAAGTATACTAACTCTAACTAACTAGACCGGGCTAGCCCTGAGCCGTATGTGGAAGGTGCTAACTACTATATACACCCTGACTCTCACTACAGTTGTCACCAGTAGAATGAGGCAGAGTGCTGATGCCTCGTGTGTTTTATAATGGAAAGCCCCCCTTTAGTGTTCTGTCTAATGTTGGATTGTGTTCTGTCCTGTGTGTTGATTGGCTAACCTGGGTGTCTATCAGTGCCTGTCTTTACCTCATGATGTGTATGAGTGCATATTATGACACTTGTCAGTGGCACTGTCTTCTCGGACACCCTCCTGATCACAAACCACAGTCAACACTTGATGCTCACGACTGCCGGGCCAGGAGGAGTTACCTAACCTCTCTCCAGTTGTGATGAACCAGCTGATAACAAACGCCACCCTCTTGCCTTTTCCTCTTCCAGCACCTTAACAGTTTACATCCCCGTTTGGACTGACACGCAGGTAACACCATGTACATTTGTATGTACATTTGTATATACATTTGTATGTACATTTGCTATCTTCCAATCGAATGGGACTTTCCCCGAATCTTTGGAATTTTGAAATCAATCCACAGAATCCGTACAGAAGGAGGCTATTTGGCCCATCAAGTCTGCACCGACCCTCTGAAAGAGAACTCTACCTAGGCCCACTCCCCCACCCTATCCTGGAAGCTCTGCGCATTCATCATGGCCGATTTAACTAACCTGCACATCTTTGGACACTGCTATATTACTATTATCCACCTAAACTGCACATTTTTGGACAGTGGGAGGAAACAGGAGTACCCAAAGGCAACCCATGCAGATATGGGGAGAACGTGCAAACTCCACATAGACAGTCACCCAAGGCCGGAAAGACTGGTCCTTGGCGCTGTGAGGCAGCAGTGCTAACCACTGTGTCGCCGTTTCAGTAGACACTTCTTATAAGAACCTAGTGTGAAGTTCATCAAGATCCGTGTTCTTGTCATCCCGCAGTTCCAATAATTTACTCAGTGCTGTCGTATTATTTGAAATGTAAGAAGTGCAAGGGTTAATGAAATGTCTAGATTAGCCTCTGATCGAGGGAGCTAGAGTTACAAGTATATAAGACATTGATGCTAAGCCTTGTGGGGGGAGAAGTGAAGGAGATAGCTAGAACATAGGCTGAAGGAAAGATATTGTGAGTAATAGCCGATCAAACTGAATGCAAATTTCAATCACATTGTGGTTGCAGCTGGCTCGGGGGGGCCTTCAGTATGAGATCCGTAATTACTCCCATCTCATTGCACAATACCAGGTCTATAGAACTGCTCTCTGGTTGGCTCCAGAACATGCTGGTCTCAGAAACTATCACAGAAACATTCTTTGAGCTCTTCATCCAGGCTACCTTTGACAATCTGATTTTCCCATTCAGTACGTAGATTAAAATCTCCCATGATTATCGCTATCCCTTTCTAAAAAGCTCTCAATTTATTCTTCCTTTGCGCTCCACACTACCCTATGGTTATTGTTGGGGAGCTTGTACACAACTCCCACAATGTCTTTACCATTTCTCATCTCCACCCAAACCATTTCCAGATCCTGGTTTCCAGACGTTACCCCACGTCTTTCAATTGTGCTCAACTGTCATGAACTAACAGAGCCACCTTTCCACCTTTTCCTCGCTTCCTGTACTTCCAAAATATCCTGTGCCCTTCCATATTCAGGTCCCAATCTATGGCCTCCTGCCGCTATGTCTCTGTTATCGTGCTTATTTATTTCTATGTGTGCTCTCAAGTGGGAGAATCCAGCTAAGAAGGTCGTGCAGTGCTGGTCCGAGGAAACAGAAGAGCTCTTACGTGACTGCTTGGAGACAGTGGACTGGTCCATATTTAAGAACTCAGGGACAATTTTAAATGAGTATGCCACCACCATCACAGACTTCATCAGCAAATGTATGGCTGCGTGCCAAAGAAAGCAGTACGTGCGTTCCCCAACCGGAAACCATGGCTCCACAATAGTCCTCAATACCGGGGCCCCATAGGCTGTGTACTTAGCCCCCTACTATACTCCCTGGACACACATGACTAAGTGGCAAAATTTGGTTCCAACTCCATCAACAAGTTTGCCGGCAATGCGATCATAGTGGGCCGGATCTCGAATAACGACGAGTCAGAATATAGGGGGGGAGATGGAGAACCTAGTGGAGTGGTGCAACGACAACAATCTATCCCTCAACGCCATGAAAACTGAAGAGCTGGACATTGACTTCGGGAAGCAAAGCACCGTACACACCCTTGTCAGTATCAATGGGGCCGAGGTGGAGATGGTTAGCAGCTTCAATTTCCTGGGGTACGCATCACCAAACATCTGTCCTGGTTACACCCACGTCGACATTACCACTAAGAAAGTACAACATCGCCTATACCTCCTCAGCAAACTAAGGACATTCGGCATGTCCACATTAACTCTTACCAACTTTTATAGATGCACCATAGAAAGCATCCTATCTGGCTGCATCACAGCCTGGTATGGCAACTGCTCATCCCAAGACCACAAGAAACTTCAGAGAGTCGTGAACACAGCCCAGTCCATCACACTAACCTGCCTCCTATCCATTGACTCCATCCACACCTCCTGCTGCCTGGAGAAAGCGGGCAGCATAATTAAAGATCCCTCCCACCCAGCTTACTCATTCTTCCAACTTCTTCCATCGGGCAGGAGATACAAAAGTCTGAAACGCACGAACAGACTCAAAAACAGCTTCTTCCCCACTGTTACCAGACTCCGAAAAGATCCTCTTATGGATTGACCTGATTAACACTACATCCCTGTATGCTTCACCCAATGCCGGTATTTGTGTAGTTAGATTGTGTCCTATTATGTACTTTCTTTTATTTTCTTTTTCTTTTCATGTACTTAATGATCTGTTCAGCTGCTTGCAGAAAAATTCTTTTCACTTACCTCGGCTCTTGTGGCAATAAACAAAATCCAAATCTCAGTTCATCTGTTTTGTTTTAAATGCAGCGTGTATTTGGAAATGGAGCTTTTAATTTTATCCTTTTATTCTTTCCAGGACCTCGAGCCTCATGTGTTGATTTACTGTTAGATTTGTACTCTCAATCCAGCCTGGTCATGGCCTGTTTTCATTTCCCGTATTAATACCTTTCTCTTTTGCCTTGTCTCTGCTCCTTGATTTACCTCACTTTCCCAAGTTTGATCCCTTGCCCCGACTGTTGCGTTTAAAACCCTCCCTGCTTCCGCAGCTCGCAAGAGCATCAGACCCAGCATGGTTCTGATGTAAACCGTCCCAACGGTACAGATCCCATTTTCTCCAGTGTTGGTGCCAGTGCCCCACGGACCAGAGCCCACCCGCCTTGGAGCCAGTCTTTGATTGTTCCTGCCCTGGGGGAGCGTGAAAGATGGAGGTGTTCCATTTTTCAATATTCACATCATTTCACCATCTGGGGCAGGGGTGGGCCAGTTCCTACAAAAAAAAGATTATCTGCAATTCTCGCAGGAAAAGGAAGTGGGTTGGATTCTCCGGTTCCTCAGCCATGTGTTTTTCGGCGGCGCTCCGCTTGCTCGCGGCGGGTTCTGTTTTCCCGCCACTTATCAATGGGATTTTCCCCTTGAAGCCACTCCACGCTGCTGGGAAACCCGCGGGCGAGAGTGCGCTGCGACGGGATTGATAATACCGCGCTACAGAACCAATCAATCTGGGAATTCTCCTGATTTCCCATGTAGCTGCTCCATCCTTATTGATCAACACAAAATTCACGAGAAAAAAAATCTTTTCATTCATTTTCTAATTTCTACAAAATACATTTGCAGCTTCTATTGTTCAAAATAGATGTTTTATTCTCAAGCTGTGCATCTGTCAGAAAGACATTTCCATTACAAAGCATCCCAGCAAATAGATGTGAATAGCTTCCCTCCAATTACGTCCTGGTAAACAATTGTGTACCTTGTCGAGCAAGAAATCATACTGAGATCACAAATGATATTCGCTGAACACATTGCAGCTTCAGCTTATTTCATTTTCTGTACTGCTGGATCAAAATTATAACAATCTACTCCCACAGTTTGTTATTGTATAAAATAAGAGTGTTGCTTCACTGGAAATTCTCAGTGGGCTGAGGAACAAAGTCATTGGGCGGGATTCTCCGTCCCGTCGTACCAGCTTTCTGGTGCGTCGTGCGCCTGCCGGCAGCAGGATTCTCCGTCCTGCCAGCCGGCCAATGGGATTTTCCTTTCTTGGCAGGCCCACGCCGTCGGGCGTGGGTGTGCTGCCGGTGCAATGGACAATCCCGACAGCGGAGTTTGAAATATCTTGGGCTGAATTATACGAGTTGAGTGGAGGCCCTGACATTGGAGTAAAAAGTGAGTACTGGACCCCCCACTTGCCAGCAATTTGTTCAAAGGCAGCCTCCGACTTGACAGAGGTGGTGCTGCTGAGGAATGTTAGAGGTCTTGGCAGCTGGTCAGGTAAGGTAAAAATAACCGGTTGGGTTGAGGGTCTCCACAGATTCTGCCAGATGTACTGTATATTTCTAGCACTTTCTGTTTTATTTCAGATTTCCAGCATCTGCAGTATTTAGATTTTGCAAAGAATCCATAGGTTGGATAAGGTTCACAAATGGTCTTTTTTAAAGTGACAGCTTAAGATATTGGGCAGATTTTCTGATTTGAAGACTAAGTGCTGACGCCGTGGGAACAGTGGCGTTTTACGCCAGAACAAATGGCGCAAGAGCTGCACTGATCCTCCGTCTGGTGGGGGGGCTAACAGCTAGCTAGCTAGCCCCCGGCACTACCTGTGGATACGGCCGCAGAATTGCCAAGTCCGTGGCTGCGCAAGCACACGGCGGCGGCCGCCCGTGGACCCGGCCTGCCACATACTGTCCCCCAGTAACCCCGCTTGCCACCCCCAGACCACCCACCCCCACAACCAGTACCCCCAGCCCCCACCAAAGCTCCCCCTGCCCTTGAACGGCTCCCCCCCCCCCCCCCCCCCTACTGTGGCAGTGCTGGACTCAGTTCGCAGGTGCCAGGCCGGGTTCACAAAAAGAAAGGATAAGTATTCCACACCGTTGGGAACTGGGCCCATTGGGGGCGGAGCATTGGGTGAGGGCCTCCGGCCGTTCTGACGATGTGCAGCATTGAGTATGCCATTTCCAAGGGGGTGGAATATCGCAAAGGCGGCGGCGATTCAGTCCAAACGGGGATTCTCCAGCCAATCACCGAACGCGATTTCGCCGTCGGCGACGGAGAATCCCGCCCATTGATTTTTGGGGATATAAAAATAGCAGGTGGTTTCCATTGAAAATGGCGACAAACATAAATCTCTTATTATTAAGTGTGTTTTTCAGTGTTATTGGATTCAGAGGAACATAGGAACAAAAGAACAGGAGTAGGCCATTCAGCCCCTCTGGCCTGTCCCACCATTCAATGAGATCATGGCCTAACTCCATTTACCTCCCTTTAGACGATAAGACATAAGAGCAGAATTAGGCCACTCGGCCCATCGAGTCTGCGCCGCCATTCAATCATGGCTGATATTTTTCTCATTCCCTTTCTCCTGCCTTCTCCCCATAACTCCTGATCTCCTTATTAATCAAGTAATTAGTAACCCCTCTGCCATTTTCCCTGGCCATTCTGTAAACTTTATAATCAGGTATATTTAGTTCCCAGTCCGGGAGATCCTGCAGCCATGTCTCCATAATAGCTATTATATCATAATTGTCAATTTGCATTTGCGTCTGCAGCTCATGTAGTTTATTTTTTACAGCCTGTGCATTAGTATATCGAACTCTTAATTGGGATACTCCCCCTGAACTGTCCCTCAGCGCTGATGCTTTATTTGCTTGATTAATATTTTTCTCTTTTGGTTTAACCAGCACCCTTGTAGTTTTGCCATTCGCTGTTGTTCCTGAACTTGGGTTCCTGACTATTTCTTTATTCTCTGCCCTGCTACTTGTTTTTTGGAACTGTATTGACTTCCCCGGAGGCCTCCCCTTCCCCTCCCCTCCTTCCCCTTCAATTTTCTAGTTTAAAGTCCTTGTCCCCCCACCCTGTTAATCCTTTCCGCTAAGACACTGGCCCCAGATCGGTTCAGGTGGAGACCGTCCCAGCAGTATGGATCCGTCCTGTCCCAATACTGATGCCGGTGCCCAATGAAATGGAACCTCTCTTTCCCGCACCACTTCTGTAGCCACGTGTTTTCTTCCCTAATTTTCTTATCCCTCTGCCAATTCGCACGTGGCTCGGGTACTAATCCAGAGATTATAACCCTTGAGGACCTATTCTTTAATTTTGTTCCTAGCTCCTGATATTCCCCATACAGGTCCTCTTTCCTAGTCTTGCCTATGTTTTTTCTCCCAACATGAACCATAACAACTGGATCCTCCTTCTCCCACATCAATATCCTTTCAAGCCGGTTAGAGATGTTCCTTACCTGGGCACTGGATAGGCAGCACTACGCAAGACTCTCGGCCCTAATACAAATGATGCTAACAGATTTTTTTTTTTTAGTTTCAGTGAATCCCCGAAGTGCGTTTTTTATACTCGCAGCTCTGATACTGTGCCCTCTAGGTCCGCCCCAGCTCCTCTCCCCAGTGACTAGGCCGCCAATCTTCGAGGTATGGTTTTTATACAGCTCCGATACTCTACCCTTCTGGGTCCACTGTACCTCCTCTCCCCAGTGACTAGGCCGTGAATCCCCGTGGTAGGTTTTTTTATATTCACAGCTCCGATACTCCGTCCCTCTGGATCCACTCCAGCTCTGCTCCCCAGTGACTAGGCTGCAAATTGGTGGGGGCTGCTAATGGGGTCACTTTATTTAATTCCCTATAATCGATGATCAGTCGCCATGAACCACGTGGTTTCCTGACTGGCCAAATTGGGGCATTGTTCGTCGATGCTAGGGGTCGAATCACTCCTTGGTTCAATAAACTTTGGATGACTTTGGCTATCTCTCTCTTGACTTGCTGGGGAAAGCCTTACTGTTCCTGGGGCTTTGGATCGGGTCCTGTAATGTTCACCACCCCTGGGATTTTGCCGCAGTCGTGCTTGTGCTGGGCAAACGATGCTTTATGTCTTTTCAAGACTTCTCTAACCACTTTGTCTGTGATAATGGTTTATGGATCAAACCAGTACTCTCCTACTGAGCTAATCCTGTGTGTATAGTCTCCTACTGTGAGCGTGGTGGGGGCTCGTGCTGCTCTAGCCATTTTCCATATACATATATTAACTGGGTCGAACGATAGGTTGTGTCCACTCATGAAATCTATGCCCTGGATGTGTTCTGCTGCCTGGGATAAATCTACTAAAGCGACCGAGTGTTTTGTTTTAATATTGCCAATCTGTACATCCACAGGGGCTGTGATGTGTCCCTGCTGGAGGTGATCTGTAAATCCACTAAGGGTAATGGGCCATATCTCTTTCTGGTACATGGTGGAGGAGTTCAATGTGGTTCGGGACCCTCCTGTGTCCCAAAGGAATTCTACTGGGTGTCTCCGGACTGTGCCTGCAACTACTGGCCTTCCGGACTTATCCCAAAGGGTATCGCAGACCCAAGTTGGGGAGCCCGAACACCGTCAATCGGTGCCGTTTGTGGCCAAATTATCCGCTCGAGCGCTAACACTGTGGATGGGTCTGGCATTGTTTCTGGGGGGGGGGGGCATTGGTGTGCTGATTCCATTGCTGTTTCGGGGGGGGCATTGCATTCTCGGGTGTAATGTCCCTCGTGTCCGCAATTATAACATTCCTGTGTTTTAGGGTGCTGCGCGTTACTTCTGCCTTCATTTACCCATGCGGGGTCTTGGTGTGCCCTTACTGGATTCATTGTGGCGTCTACTCTCTCCTGCTCTGTCTTTCTCTGTAGGGACTGTTCCCAAGCTCTCAATAAGCGTTTCAGAACCCACACTTCATTGTGTGCCGGTCTGAGGGGTCGTAACTGGCACATTCTTCTGTCCTACCTCTGTGGCATGGGATACTAGAGTATGGGTCCATTTGGCCGTATCGTCTGCTGATAAATGGGCCCGGGCTATCTCACCAAATACAGCGGTAAAGTGGATCCAGAGGCGTCCAGCAAACGCTGTTGGATGCTCTCCCTTTCTTTGTCTACACCGGTTGAGTCCTTCTACCGGATCTCCTCTATTATAGCCAATGGTGTCTAAAATGGCTGTTTTCATCTCCTGGAGGCTACCTCCTCCTAACATTTTGTGGGTCTGGAAGGGCTGAACTAACTGGAGGGTCAAGGCACGTAACTATGAGCTTTACCTCTTCCTTCTCGTCTAAACCGTACATGAGGGTCTGTTGCTTCACTAGTTCAAAAAATTGGTGTGGGTCTGATGTGGGGTGGAAAGTCTCAACTTTATCATCTCTTAACTGGATGATGGTTAATGGGGTTGTACACACAAAATCGGGTTGGTGTTCTGTGGTGACCCGCGCTGCGTAGTGATGGGGTTCATCGGGTTGGGTGCTGCCTGTGCAGTCGTTGGGCGGGTGCTTTTCTTTTCATGGCCTGAGGGGGTTCTATTGTGATTTTCTATCTCATTCGCGTACCGTTGGGCCATTACACTGAATTCCTGCCAATCGGGGCCATCCTCCTGATCTAGCTGTGGGCCAAGGGTATCTCTGAAGCTGTTCTGGATGGATAGCAGGGATTGCAATCTTGCAATTTGCTGCCTGCACTTGGCGTGATCCATCAAACTCTGCCTCTGTTCCGTGGTGGAACTGTGGAGTGCTCAGAGGGCTGCCTTCAAATCATCACATTGTTTCTTCAATTGTTCGACCTGGTTCTCTGTTTCTTCTCTTACCAGTACTGCACGTTGTGTGTCCTGGTCGGCCTTATCATATTGAATCTGGAAGTTACTGAGGTGGGCGAGACAAAATTGGTGTGCCCACTTAACATCATCTATTTCCTTTCCTTCGTCGCTAGCTGCTCCTGGAGCTGCACATTTAATCTCTCTATTTCACTAATGTCTCCCTCTCTACTTTTCTCCTTCTCCTCAAGCTGCTTGCGGAGCGTCCTCACAACCTCCTCTGTGCCTTGCAATTGTGCCAGATTGCCATCGGATTACGAACATTACTTAAACTTTTCTTGTGGATCTCGGTCAGGCTGTCCCACCAAGTCTGTCCTATGCTGCCAGGAACTGTTTCCTCATTTGCGCAAAATTCTGACCATAGGGGCCATCCTTTCCCCTTTAGGTATCTTCTAACCTCTTCTTCCCATACGGGACACTGTTCTGATCTATTGGTCGCTGCGACCTCGGGCTCCTGTGGATGCATAAGGCGTTCCATTGCCTTCATGGACATCCCGACAATTACTTCTGTCTCTACCGAAACACCCCTTGGAACAAGGGGGAATAAAGCGGTGGTGCAAACACGGGCACGACTCAAGCCATTTTCTGGTTTAAGCAACTCCCAAAAGTTTCACACAACAAAATCTATCGAGGTTACCTTATATCCCTTTGTTAGTATGCATGCAAATTACACACTTGCGAATTATGGAGGTTTGATCGATACTGGTTTCGCTTGTGGTTTCTTTTACTTTGCCAATTTAGATTCTAATTCAAACTCTTTTGTGGGTTCTCTTGGAGTGACACGGTCACCTCTGGATGGAGTCCCGTCAGTTTTCGCCAATAACTGTTGCCTTTTATGTGGCTCTGCTGTAACTACGGCAATCAGTGAGTTTGCTCTCCTTTCTTTTGATATCTATATTCTAATGCTCAGAGTCGCCAGGTATCAAATGATACCAGCACAAGGTTCAACCGGCTATCGATCAAAGAGCCAAACACCAGTTAGTTAGTTCAAGGTCAAGGGTACTTTATCTACACATAATTTGTCATGCAACATAAACACTACTAGTTAACTACACCTATCGACTAAGACAACCTGTACTTAACTTCAGACACCTGGCTTAGGTCAGAGAAACAGTGGTCGTTGTGCGCTTCTGGATCTATCGAGTCTGGAGAAGTAACTGCTGCTCAGCTGGGCTCATCCATCTGGTAGCGTGCATTGAACTTGGACTTGCATCTGGTGGTGCTGCAATTGGAGATGGTCTTAGCTGGGGCGCCAGGTCCAAGATAGGACGAACATATGGCGGACTCTTCTTCTTTTACTTGGGGGGTTTTGGCTCTTTTGGGCGGTCCTTCAGTTTGGACCCCACTAATTGGGTGATCCCCGATCACTAAGTTCGATTTCTAACCAATAAATAGGTGGGTGCCTGGATGGCTGGGCGTGTCCCAAGCGGTCACTGACCCTGTTGTTTATGCTTCCCTAGAACAGGGAATGGCATCGAAATGTCTGGGATTGTACTGGTCTCTCGAGTACCAGTCCTTTGTCTTGGTGCAGATGGGCCATCAAATGCTAATCAGCCCATCAAAATGCTAATTGGTCGGAGTTTCGATACCATCTGGACTCCTTGCTTTCAAATATACATTTCAGGCTCTGAGCCTGCCTGAATCTTGCTTTGTCCATTTTACCCGCTATGCTTTGCAACTTTCTCTGTTCCTGGTTGTAAGTGGCCATCCCAGATGGCGATACTCCGCTCTCTGGTGACGAGGTCGTGAATCCCCAAGGTAAGTTTTTTATACTCACAGCTCTGGGGCTGGATTCTCTATTTCAGGGCCTATGCCCCCATGCTGTCGTGAAAACTGTGGTCTTTTACGCCAGAAAAACTGGTGTCAAAAGGCCACAGAGTCACAACCCTGCAGGGGACTAGCGGGGAGCCGTCTTGAAGCCTGCAGATATGGCCTTTCGCACCTCCGGGTCAGAGGTCACGGGTGCGCATGCAGGCGGCCTCCAGCAGCCGCGCCGTGCTTCATGGCGGATTTAGAGCTGGACTGCAGAAACAATGCCCCCGATCGGCCGCATGCCAGACCCGGTCCACCTCCACAATAATGGCACAGTCCCGTATATAAAGTACAAAGAACAAAAAACAAAGAAAATTACAGCACAGGAACAGGCCCTTCGGCCCTCCCAGCCTGCACCGATCCAGATCCTTTATCTAAACCTGTCGCCTATTTTCCAAGGTCTACTTCCCTCCGTTCCCCGCCCATTCATATATCTGTCCAGATGCATCTTAAATGATGCTATCGTGCGCGCCTCTACCACCTCCGTTGGCAAAGCATTCCCGGCACCCACCACGCAGTATTCCAAATGTGGCCTAACCAAATTCCTATACAACTGTAACATGACCTGCAGACTCTTGTACTCAATACCCCGTCCGACGAAGTCTAGCATGCTGTATGCCTTTTTGACCACTCTATCGACCAGCGTTGCCACCTTCAGGGTACAATGGACCTGAACTCCCAGATCTCTCTGTACATCAATATCACAAACAACAGTGGTCCAAGCACGGATCCCTGTGGAACACCACTAGTCACCTTTCTCCATTTTGAGACACTCCCTTCCATCACTACTCTCTGTCTCCTGTTTCCCAGCCAGTTCTTTATCCATCTAGCTAGTACACCCTGAACCCCATGCAACTTCACTTTTTCCATCAACCTGCCATGGGAAACTTTATCAAACACCTTACTGAAGTCCATGTATATGATATCTACAGCCCTTCCCTCATCAATTAACTTTGTCACTTCCTTAAAGAATTCTATTAGGTTTGTAAGACATGACCTTCCCTGCAGAAAATGGACTTTGGTTAGGCCACATTTGGAATACTGCGTGCAGTTTTGGATGCCACATTACCAGAAGGATGTGGATGCTTTATAGAGGGTGCAGAGGAGGTTCACCAGGATGTTGCCTGGTATGGAGGGTGCTATATGCCCCCTCCTGCCCTCCGATCGGCCCACCACTGACCGTGGCAGCCGCGGACTGAGTACGCAGCCGCCTCACGACTTTCCCGAATGGCTGGGATCATATTAAAAAGATGCTGTGGAGACTTCGGCCGGTTAGGGGCGGAGAATAGCGGGACGGGCTTCTGGCAATGGCTGCAGGTGGGGGATGCGCGGTGTGGCGTACTCCTGGTACGCCGCTTTTCGGGGGCCACAGAATCGAGGAAACGGCGCCGGTCCCGATTCCATGCGTGAAACTGGATTCTCCGCCCTGGCGACGGACACGATTTCAGTGCAGGGGTGCGTAGTATCCAGCCCCTGATGTTCTATTGCTCTAGGTCTGCTCCAGTTCTGCTTTCCTGTGCCTGGGCCATGAATCCCTGAGGTAGGTTTTTTATACCCACAGCTCTGGTACTCTGCCCCCCAGTGACTCTTCTGCTCCCGATTCAATTTTATATTCAATTCACTGTAACCTTCAGAGCCATTAAACATGTTCAAAATGGAGACAGAGACAACAGAGGATGAGGTTGGCCTGAAGAAACAAATGATGGAAGCCTTTATGGGACTCATTATATGAAGGAGGATGATAGACAAAAAATTTAAGGTGTTGACAGAGGCCTGTTTGGCTGTGGAATATTACAATGAGCCCCACCTTGCAACAATAATCATTAGGATAAATCCATGCCAGAGTTCACGCAGGCTCAACTTAGTCATCAATGTCCTTCAAAGTTGCCTGTTTGCAGGGGAATGGAAACAGGAGTACAAGACCTTTCCCAGCCCCTGGACCCTTGGGAGGACCCCACTGCCCTTGTCCGCCACCAGTACACAGGTGAATGTTTGCAGGTGCCACAATCGGTGTGGATCGTTGCCCAATGAAGGACAAATTACAGTGGCAGCAGGGAGAAGTCCATAAGAGGCCATTGATTGGCTTGTGGCCAAGTGAAACATCTGACACCTCCCCTGCCACATGTAAAATTGTGGCTAGATGCACAGTATGTGCTGGGAACGGTGCACCATTGCATTGGAACCATTTTACCTCCTACTCAGCAGACAACTCAATGAAGGGAACATAAAATCCAGGCCTCTGTTTCTGAGGCACCAAGCAGAAAAATTATCCCTTATGAGATAAGCTTAACAATGTCATTCTGAATTATGGAAATGTTAATGACCTACATTAGACAGCTATGGAGCATGATTTGGACACTGATAGAGATATAAAATAGGCTGATTCACTGATGACCCAAAGTCAGTCAGCTGTTTTACACTATCACACGAAGTCAACATTACAATGCCACCTTCACTAACTTCTATCCTTATACCTTTTCCGTTGGCCAACATTCAAGATTGGCCTGAAACACGGAGGCCTTAACGCCACTGACTGGGTGGAGAAGGTTGCAGGCCGCCCAGCATGGCTCCACCTGGTCCATCAGGGCGTAAGCCGCTTTGAGGCTGATCGAGTGAGAGCGAGGCAGAGCGACGGCGACAGAGGAAGGAAAAGTCGGTAATTTGAGGTTGCTGGGTGGTATTACTGAATACCATTGTCAGTTTGGGTTCTTCAGTAATACTTTCATTCACTTGGTCGCCAGTGGGTTGATCAGCCTTCCTGCAGCATCAAATTCACCCTCCCCTATTTATAATGAGCACTTCCGTGCAATAGAGGTATCTGATGTGACAGCCCATGTTCTGAATATATTGCAAACGTACTGATAGGCATTGGCTAGAACACTGTAGCAGATCCTGACCTTATGAGGTGTAATCATGCGTGACTTCTTGCAAGTTCCAGAATATTAGAAAATCATGGAGTGTGGAGCCAGAGACCCACTAACGACGGAGAGAGGGTTGTTTTCTATCACTTTGAGTGGTTACAGTCAGGACCCAGTGAGAAAATCAGGGGTCAAGAGAAATGGGGAAATCAGTGTTATTTATACTGGTCTACGCCAACAGTAGCAGAGATTCTTCTCGGGCGTTGCCAGTGGCATGTTGTCAGAGTAAAACCACTGTCGATAACCAGAGGGTGAAGGTGTTGCACTCATGTTTATGATGAATACCGCGCACAAGTGGTCATCGTTCACATGAACATTGCCAGTGGGCCCACTCCTCACTCAGTGCGCAGCCTGCACTTTCCATTATGAGTCATTCACAGAATAAAGACCAGCAGGAGAAACCCTGGTTGATTTATTTTACCCTCGCTCACCCACTGTTGGGTCAGATGGCACCATTCTCCCGATGCCTTGCTCAGCTTTCCTCCCCCAGTAGGCACTGCAAAGCCCAGATGTGCACATGTTTCGGCCAATTGATTTTAATGGGATCTTCCTGTGTGCAAGATGGCAGCTGTGTTCTTCCAAGTAACAGGCACTGCACTTCAAACTAATTCGCCGTATTCGAAGGGCTTCAATATGTTTTCGCTGATAAAGCATTAAATGATGCAATTTTCAATTCTACATTTGCAACACATTGCATTTAAACTGTTCAGTGTCATTAAAAAAATATATTAAATGATTACGCAAAGTTAATTGCTAACCTGAATTGCTAACAGATACATAATTGATTTTTGAAAGTAATGGTTTTGTTACAGAAACATAGAGAATAGGAGTAGTAGGCTTTCGAGCCTGCTCCGCCATTCGTCATCATCCAACTCAATAGCCTAATCCTGCTTTCCCCTATATCCTTTGATCCCCTTCACCCTAAGTGCTATATCTAACTGCTTCTTGAAAACCTGCAATGTTTTGGCCTCATCTACTTGCTGCGGTAATGAATACCAGTCAACCACTCTCTGGGTGAAGAAAGTTTCCCTCATCTGTTGAGGATGGTCTAATGTTCTAATGTTCTCGGGTTTGCAGATTCTATACACCTTCATGTCTGTTGTGAGACTTCTAAGGGGCAATTTAGCATGGCCAATCCACCTAACCTGCACATCTTTGGACTGTGGGAGGAAACCGGAGCACCCGGAGGAAACCCCCGCAGACACGGGGAGAACGTGCAGACTCCACACAGACAGTGACCCAAGGTGGAAATCGAACCCTTGGTGAGGCAGCAGTGCTAACCACTGCACCACCATGCCCCCACCTCTCATTGATATTAGTAGATTGCTGCACTTAAAACTGACCTACGTATTATCATTTGTTAATTTCAGACATGAATAGATCACAGGATGTTTTTTTTTCCAACTTATTCCTCAACCTTCCTGCGTATAGAGGCCCCCCCCCCCCCCCCCCCCCCCCCACGGCCCCCGCCCCCAGCACCTCACACAAATGTTCCTTCTCTCTTTGTGTAAGGTTTGGAACACTGTTTGATTCTGAGGGGGTAACAAAACCAAGCTCACCTCAAACAATCATAAGCGCCACTCACTCTCCGGAAAGACTCATTAGCTGGTGATCAGGAGCAGTGAGCTTCATTAATCCAGGGCTACCACTGGAAGCACATCTTAGTGTCACTTTAACTGATCAACATTGACTCCAATTAGGACCCTTCCTTCCCCAATTAGCTCATGACCACATCCCTTACCCAGACTTCCCAATAATCCATAATGCTCAGGTTTTGATTTATCGGGTGAGAATGCTGAAAGCCTTTGGAATTTCAGGTTGCATGTGAATTGGTAAACGTAGCTCCGAAAACACAATGTGGATTTTCTACACTTCTAAACATATATCTCTTCCATTACCGTGTGTCTTTTGTCTACTTTACAACACATGGTTCCCACATCTCGACATGTCTGACAATCCAGATTTCTTACATTACAAATCACAGTCCCCATGTTGCTGTGTGAATTTTCTATATTGCAATAAAAATTTCATGCAAGGTGGCACATATACCCTATGTTACTGTCCATACTTCCTGGCCGGGATTCTCCGTCGGCCGACGTCGGAATGAGGAAACGCGATTAGGCGGAGAATCAGTCGTGAAGGCAAAATCGTGGCGGGCGCCAGGTGCACGCCAGAATGCCATGCTCCAGTGTCTCGCCAGTGGTGTCATGGCGTTCTACACCACATGTAAAGTAAACGCCGTTGGCATATCATTAACTAGTCTGACCCGGTATTCTCCGAGGTCTCCGCAATTCACCGCCTCTGCCTGGCGGAATTACCGACGGCGAGTTTCACTTGTGCTTTCAAAAATCGGGGAACAGGCAGAGATGAGGGAGAGAGTAGGTCGGACATGCCGATCCTGCATGGGGTGCCGGTCCCGCCGCTGGCAGGGTTGCCAGGGGGATTGCGGAGGGGTGCTCTGCCAGGCCCCGGGGAGGGCAGCGGGTGTGTCGGGGTGACTAGGGGATGGGCCGTGTGGTTGGGGTGACCCCCCCCATGGGACCGTGAGCCCATACGCGAACCGCCATTGCCACAGCCTTCAAGGCAGCCATCTTGCTGCATACCCCACTGACTGCCCACCATGGCCCATGATTGTACAGGGTGACACCAGCTGTTTGGGTGCACCCGCACCACCACCCACCACACCTCACCTCAGCCCTGGGGGATGCACTGAGGCTGTACAAGCTGGAGCTGCTCAAGGGGGACCCTGCAGCAGTGGAGTCTGCCCCGGTGAGGATGGAGAGCTGGCCGCCCAACAGACCGAGCTGGAGGTGGGAAGGAGGCACTGCATGAGGCCTCGAGTGTATGGGCAGCACCTCTCATTCGGGATTATTCCGGACTCCGGTTGAGCAGGATGATAGTGCGACATGCCTGCCAGATCATTGCGCTCCTGGCACCACAGGGGCATAGAGGAGGGCACCCACACAATGGCCGTCAAGGTGTCAGTTGCCCTGAATGTTTACGCTATGGGGTCCTTCTAGGCGACGAGTGGAGACCTGTCCGAGACCTCACAGATCTTGGTGCACAGAGTGAGGGAGAGGGAACAGCTGATTGGCTTTTACAGGCAGGGTCTTCCCAACCCTACGGAGGTGGCCTGAAATACGTGCCCAGAGCGAATTTAGAAAGCCAGACGCGGGCCTGCTCTCTGACGCATTCAATGTGGCAGTGGCAACATGCCCAGCCGCGACGGGCAGATAGAAAAGGCACTATTTGAAATAACTGGTGACCATTGATTGATGAATCTGAGGTCCTGCCATGTGCCAATTACCCCTTAAACACGACTACTCAATTTCCCATTAAACAACAAGAAAAGAAACATACAGCTCTCAATCTATATTACTGTGGGAGAATTCAACTCCTCTCTCTGATGTTTCTGCACAAACCCTGCCTCTCTCCATAGCTTTCTCCAAAAACTGCTTCACCAAAGCTTTTCAAAATGTTTCTCTGCATTCTTTGGCTCCACCCAGCAATGACCTCATCTCCCCAAGCTGAGAAACAAATGGGGGGGGTTTCTCCGTCCCGCTGCACCAGAATTCTGGTGCTGCACGCCGTCAGGATTCTGCGTATTGCCAGTTGGTCAACGCGGTTTCCCCATTGTGGGGAAGCCCCACGCCATCGGGAAAGCCCCGTGCTGCTGGGAAAATGGAGAATCCCGACAGCAGAGAATTCAGCCCATGACCTCTGTAGGCTGCATAGCACATTAGCTCCCCAGGGACTTTCCCATTCAAACCACAGTCCATTAGTCCAGACTGAAAAGCACACCCCTTTGTCAATTTTATCTCCTGGCTTCTAAAAGCACACAAGGCCCAGCAAAAGAGAATTATTTAAAAAATAAAGATGAACACCTCAGTCAAACACACTCTAACCTCAGGCTTTCAACCCTTAAATGGGCCAATGCTTAGAACCCAATAACCTTAAAGACTTCCAGTCGTCACTAGCAAGGAAATCAAAGGTTATCGGGAGTTGATGGAAATGTGGAATTTGAAACACATACAGATCAGCCACGATCTTATGAAATGGTGAACAGGTTTGAGGGGCTGAATGGCCTACTTCTGCTCCTGTTTCGCATTTTCGTACAACTTAAGGATCTCGCAGGCCTCCAGCTGGCAATGAGACCCCAGTCGCCGACATTAAATTCCGCCCAATGATTCTGCACTTCCCAATGCCTGTTTCCAACACCAGTATTTCTACTTTAACGTCTTTCTGCTACATTGACTGTAAAACAAGATGAAATGGCTCGCGGTCATGAAAAGCCCTTTGTGACTGTTAGTCTTCCTATGTTGCTGGCACATAATGCCTGAGATGGAAATCACCAAGATCACTCACCGTGATAAACACAAAATAAAGGGGAATAAACATTTCAGGCACCTAACTCAGATTGAGAGGCAGTTCCGCACAGCCAGCTCTGCTGAAGACATTTGGAATGAATAACAGGCTTACAAATTAAAATAAAGCTCCACCAGTAACACTAATAAAAAGAACATTCATTTCATTGCAAATTGACACAGCTATTATAAAATTAGTTACAACAGGTATTAAAAGGACAATGACCAGCCTTGAGTACAGGTCACGCCGCACAGCAAGTTATTAAAATCTCCTCTGAGTGCTTAATTAGTGTTTCTATTTGCTACGCTGCGGAGACCAGTCAGCAGAGCCACACTAAATTCACAGCAAGTGTAATCAGTACTTTTGCTTCCAACAGGGAATTCGGCATAATTTCCAATGACAATTCTTTTATCAATGTTGCTTCCCTCAGGCTGCCTGCTTCCTGGACCACTCTCCCTATAAATCTCAATAAGGTGCAATTGCTGCTGTAATTATATACCAGTGTCATTACTAGCACCTAATTAAATTCCGAAAGTTCACACTCGAGAGATTCATTCGCTGACTCAGAGGAGAGCTTGCTAAGTGTAAAGGAATTGATTTTAAAAATAAACCGTGGGCCGGGGGGATGTCACGTGATGTGATGTGAACGCGGCGACTGTGTTTCCGCGACCTCCACTTCTGGCCATCTTTGAATCTTCTTTTCATCATTTCTTTTTTTCTTTTCTTGGTCTACATAGGCTCTGTTTGGGAGGCTATGTTCTCCCACCGTAGTAGAATTACTCCTGGTCAGCGCAGGCACGAGGAGCTGCGCCCAGGAGAGGTTCACTCTCTGGATTCTGTTTGGGCCGCCATTTTGAATGGGTGGCTGGATACCTAGGTTGGGCAGCTGGCCCCCCTCTCCCCTTTTCCAAACCCCACCACCCTCGACAACCCAGTCCACCCCCCTCCCCCTGTCAAGTAGAGGAATCCTCCCCCCACCCAACCCCCACCTATGGAAATTGTGGGGTCATACCCCCCCACCCACAGCACGTGCGCATGAGGGTGACCCAACCCCCCCCCCCAACGACCCCACCACACTCTGATCAGAGACTTCCATCAGAGACCCCCGCAATCAGACCCTCATATAATAGAATCCCCTCCCCCTCATTGGCTAGGGGCCAATTTGTATGTTGTTTTTGGTTGGATTGGGGTGGGGGGAGGGGTGTTGGAGCCTTGTTCTGATTAGGACTGGGCTGGTGCAACCTTAGTGGTGTGTAAGGGTTTGGGTTGTGAGGGTGTTCTTGAGATAAGATTCTTCTGAGTCTCTTGTGATGGCACTGGGCTAGGCCGGGCCCAGTGGCATGGACGGTATCCTGCTGCCCCCAAGGAATGGGGATGCCCTCTTTCAGGGTGCCTGCATGGGCAGCTCGGTGTGGCTGGGTCTGGCAATGTGGTGAGCAATAACATTGGGACAGACTGAGCATTGCGCCTGGTAATTTGGAAAGAACATTTGAAACATCTGATGGAGTTATTCGATTGACTTCAGGAGGCGGGTTTGGTGATAAACCTAGCCAAAAGTGAATTTGGAAAAGCCCAAGTCACTTTCCTTGGCCATATAATCGGACAGGGTCGAATGTTCACACGGGATGTGAAACCAACAGATATTGAGGAGTTTTCAATACCCTCGACATGAAGGGAAATAATGCGATTTCTTGGCATGAGTGGATTTGATCGAACATTTGTGAAAAAGGTTTGTAGTGTGATTGCTCCACTGAGGGACTTGCTGAAGAAGTGTAAGAAATTTCAGTGGACAGCATTTGACTGCCTGAAAGCTGTGATAACCAATGCTCCTGTGTTGGAGAATTACAAGGGACTCTGCGATCAGATTGAACTAAAGTATCTAACTTTAAAGAGAAATGCCGAGGCGTAGATAAATGGACGGATCATGCAAGGACCTTCTTGTTCAAAGAGAGTGTCAATTGAGAAGGATTCTAGTTGGAGGAAGAAGAACAAAAACAAATGGACTATATTATACCTGTTTGCGTGTGTTGATTTTTGAAACAAAAAAGTATATTTACAGTGTGCATTTCTTAAAGGATGGTGAAAAGGTGAAAAATGAAACCACCTTGAAGTTGATGGGGTTTTTTTTCTTGGGGGGAGGTGTCATGTGAGAGTATCTTTAAGAAATGAGTGTTTAAGAAATGTACCTTTAACAAATAGATGTTTATCAGTGATGTCAGAGTGTGGGTGGATCTGGGCTGTCTGTCAGCTTTTTACTTTCGTTTTAGGCAGTTTGCTGCAGGGCGTGTTTTAGTTTTGTATTCAGAGCTGGATAGCTGCAGTAACAGCCAGAAGGTGTAGGAGTCTCTCTCTCTGTAATCTAACGACTGTAAATCACTCCTTTGGTGATTTAAAACAAGTAACTTCTCTAAGTAGTGACATTAAACTGACGTGCTTCTGTTTAAAGATTTTTTAAAAAGTCTTATGGATGTTAAAAGGAAAGCTTAAAGGATTACTTAGTGTTGTATTCTTTGGGGGTTATATTTGAATTGATGGTTGCTAAGACGATTGCCAATAACCTTTAAGTTAATCCAGTTTAGAAATAAAAGGTGATTGTCCCACTTTCTCCAAATCGTCCAAATGTGGGATGTTCACTGTATGTTTTAAAAAGGTTAACTTGAGTTCATAGAATAAACATTGTTTTGCTTTAAAAAATACCTTTCCATTTCTGCTGTACCACACCTGTAGAGTTGGCCGTGTGCTCCCCATACTACAATCTATTAAAAGTTGTGGGTCAGGTGAACTCCATGATACAGTTTGTGGTTCTCTAAACCCTGGCTCATAACAACTTCAGAAGTAATTCGGCAAGGTTTTGTGGTAAGAGATTGAAACCACTCAAGTCTGTAACTTTTATTCACAAACATGCTTGGGATTCACAATCTGCTCCTACAGGGTATCTTCCTTGTGCAAAGGCTGCATAACATATTTATATATTTTGGTTATCACCCTTACATTATAAAATCAGAATAAGCAGAGTTATACAGGCTGCAGCTGGGCCTTTATCTCACTGGCTGAAGGCTGTGCTTCGTATCACATTTTTACTTATCTATCCTGTGAAAGTCATTAGGTGAAATTCTACGTTTCTGAGACTAAGTTTTGATACCAACGCAGAAGTCTTGGACTTTCACAACAGCAAAACTGGCGCCGAACGTGATCTATTCAGCAACCGTGGAGGGGCTAGCACCGGCGCCATGTGGAATTCCAGTGAAAAATAGTGTGGGATTCGCCAGGTCAACGATTAACATTCGAGAGGCTGACAAACTGCAGCCGCATACACACATTACAGCCCCCACACATACTCAACCCAGCCAACAAGATGGCACTGGTTGTGCTGGAGTGTGTCGATATAGCTGATGGGTCGGCTAGGCCAGAGGGCAGCCAGGGGGGGTTCCCTGGGGGGGGACCTATATGACCTGTGGCCCTAAGTTTACAGTGGGCAGTCAGCGGTGTGCGTAGCTGCATGGCCGCCTTGCCAGCTGCGACAATGGTGTTCCGTACCCGTCCACTCCGACCCCACAGCCCACCTCCTGGCCAACCCCAGCTACCGCCCACACACCCCCCTTTCCCCGCCGGCCCTGGCAGAAGCCTCCCGGCCAGCAGCACAACTGTCTGCAAACTATGGTGATGTTGGACAGTTTCAGTAGCCCATCTCTCTCCCTCAGCAACCATGAAGCCGGTTTCACAAAAGCACAAGGGAACCGCGCCGTTGGAAACTCGTTCCATCGGAGGCGATGCATTGTGGAGGCCCTGGAGAATACCAGGTCGTGCCCGCTTATGACATGCAAATAGTGTTTACTGTACGTACGTTCCGGACCGCATTGACGTTACTGTCGAGGTGATGGAGAATTGAGATTTGGCATCAAATCGGCGGCCGGCGATTTTAGTGTCGGAACCTATTCTCCGCCCAATCGCGTTTCGCAATTCTGGCGTCGGTCAACGGAGAATCCTACCCATTGAGTTTGTGATTGTTGCATTCCCATACCATCATGTTGAGAAAGGGCTCTAATAACTATTCTTTTCAAGCTATTAATGCTCATAACTACATTTGTCTACTTCAAAGTTATTAATGTTTAACGTTGAATTATTTCAATTACTCCACTACACAAGAGCAGAACTTTCCAGATCCCCCAAATATGAACGTGCGTCACCTCATCTTCTCACTCTTGCCCAATTTAGCTCACATGTGCTCAGTACCATGCTCAGTGGGGGCTGGTTTAGCTCACTTGGCCACACAGCTGGTTCGAGATGCAGGGCAAGACAAGCAGCATGGGTTCAATTCCTGTGCCAGCTGAAGTTATTCATGAAGGCCCCGCCTTCTCAACCTCGCCCTCGTCTGAGGTGTGGTGATCCTCCACCACCAGTCAGCTCTCCCCCTCAAAAGGAAAAGCAGCCTTTGGCCATCTGGGACTATGACGACTTTACCTCACCTTGCCCTGTTCAGTCTTCTGAGACCACTCTGGCCAGATATCTCTAGATTGCATGGGATTATTGGATCAGTAGCATATATGAAGAAATGTTGGTGGAGCCTGATGCAAAATGCCAGGACCTGCTTGGTGCTTATTCTATCTGCTTGGCTGCCTTAGTAAAGAACCAATGTAAGTGACCCGGGTTGGATTCCTGACTTGGGTCACTGTCCGTGCGGGGTCTGAACATTCTCCCCATGTCTGCGTGGGTTTCCTCCGGGTGCTCCAGTTTCCTCCCACAAATCCCAAAAGATGTGCTGTTAGGTAATTTATACATTCTGAATTTTCCCTCTGTCTACCCAAACAGGCACCTGAATGTGGCAATTAGGGGCTTTTCACAGTAACTTCATTGTAGTGTTAATGTAAGCCTACTTGTGACAATAAAGATTATTATTAATGTCATTATATTGTTTGCCCTTATACATTTCCAGATCCCATCGGATATTTAACCTTGAATTGAGCTCTTCCCACAAGTGTTCAGAATATCGAGTAGGTGGGCAGCACGGTGGCCTAGTGGTTAGCACAACCGCCTCACGGCGCTGAGGTCCCAGGTTCGATCCCGGCTCTGGGTCACTGTCCGTGTGGAGTTTGCACATTCGCCCCGTGTCTGCGTGGGTTTTCGCCCCCACAACCCAAAAATGTGCAGAGTAGGTGGATTGGCCACGCTAAATTGCCCCTTAATTGGAAAAAATAATTGGGTAATCTAAATTTATTAAAAAAAAAGAATATCGAGTAGGCAGCCCATTCACTCAGGTCCCAGAAAGCACATTGGGCAGGAGCTGAGTGATGGGCCCATAGCTTGAGTTCTGAGCTGTGCTCTGTTGCTGACAAAACCTCAGCAGAAACCTTCAGAACTAATGCCTTTGCATCGCCAGACTCTGAAGTAGGTAGGACGAAATTACTTCATAGACCACCTTGTTTGGCCTCCATAACATCACCCAGCTCCGAATCTGCATTAGCTCATCCGTCGCTGAAACCCTCATTTGTTGCCTGTAGGTTTGACCATTCCAATGGTCTCCTGGACAACTTCCCACCTTCCACCTGACATAAACTTTGCCTCCTTCAAAACTCTGCCACCCATTGCTCAACTTTCATCCTGTCCACTCTGCGCTTGCTGTATGACAGCGGCTCCCGGTCCAATAGCGTCTTTATATTAAAATCCTTATCCTTGATTTCTCTCAGTGGTCTTGCCCTTCCCTACCATTGAAACCTCCCCCAGCCCTACGAGCTTTTGAGACTTCTGAGCTCTGGAGTTCCCTTCTTAAACTTCTCCGCCATGCCACTTTTCCCTCTTCCTTTGAGAAGCTCCCTAAAACTTTGAACAAGATTTTAATCACAGAATTTAGTCACAGAATCATCTGTCTCCTCCTGAGATTCAGTGTCAGGATATGACGGTTCTCCAGGTGTTGGGCTTCTCTGTTCCCGCTGGCAGCACACACCGCCCATGTTTTTCCTGACATGGGGTGGGGTGGCTTTAATGGGAAATCTCATTGACAAGCGGCAGGAGTAGAGAATCCTGCCGCCAGCGAAAGGTGTCCTGCCGAGAAACACGAGACTTGAGGACCAGGGAATCCAGCCCAATGTTTTCAACAATGGCCATTGAGCAATTTGCCAAGCAAAAGGCTATATATAAACGCAAGTTGATGTTGCTGTGCTTTTTTTGTTTTAAAGGGAGTGCAGAAACAGAAGCTCCCTGAGTTCAAAACTGGACCTCAAACTTTGGTATCTTTTTCCTGACGGAAGAAGGTGGAAGAGAGTATGTCCGGGGTGCGTGGGGTCCTTAATTATGCTGACTGCCTTTCTGAGGCAGCAGGAATTATAGTTAGAGTCAATGGATGGGAGGCTGGTTTGCATGATGGACTGGGCTACATTCATGACCTTTTGTAGTTTCCTGCGGGCTTGGGCAGAGCAGGCTCCATATTAAGCTGTGATACAACCAGAAAGAATGCTTGCTATGGTGCATCTGTAGAAGTTGGTGAGGGCTGTAGTTGACATGCCAAATTTCCTTCGTCTTCTGAGAAAGTAGAGTCGTTGGTGGGCTTTCTTAACTATAGTGTCGACATGGGGGGGACCAGGACAGGCTGTTGATGATCTGTACACCTAAAAACTTGAAGCCCTTTCTACTTCGTTCCCATTGATGTAGACAGGGGCATTTTCTCCACTACGCTTCCTGAAGTCGATGACAATAGAATATCCTTTATTTTGTTGACATTGAGGGAGAGATTATTGTCGTCGCACCAGTTCACCAGATTCTCCATCTCATTCCTGTACTCTGTCTCGTTATTGCTTGAAATCCGAGCCACGACGGGGGTGTCATCAGCAAATTTGAAAGTCGATTTGGAGGGGAATTTGGCCACACAGTCATAGGTGTGGTGTTGTGCGAAGCAAATAATGGCATGATGGGAAAACTAGTCAAGTTTCTTGGTATAATGAAATTTAAACTGACTTCGCATAACCTAAGGCACAAATACAAGCATAAAAGGTCAATTTGACCTACAAACTGTCTGGCTCTGTAAACTTGATAACACTAACTCGTCATAACTCAAAGCAGTCTAAATATGACAAGATAGGCCAGAACTCGTCTCTTACCATTTTTAAACAAGTCTGCTTTGTTTCTTAAACATGCGATCAAAAGACAAGATAATGATATGAGAGCCCGAGTCCTCAAAGGTCAGCAAGGTGACGCCAGTTTTATGATATTACTTATGTTTTACTTTTGATCAAATTCCTGACCAAGCTGTATTTATGTTATCTTGATTCTATAATGTATAAATATCGTCCTATTTCTCTGTAATAGCGCAGACTTGGGACGGACCCAGCAGTTTGTATTTGACTGCTCTCCGACTCAAAGTTTCAGCCATTTCTGCATGCAATTGTAATTCGCAAATAAAGCATCATTTTGTTTTCTTAACAAGCGTTGTTGAATCTTTCTATCACAGTCCAGAAGCGGGAAGAAAATTAACTACAACATAGGTGTATAAGGAGTATAGTAGGGGGCTGAGGACACAGCCTTGTGGGGCACCGGTGTTGAGGATGATCGTGGAGGAGGTGTTGTTGCCTATTTTTACTGATTGTGGTCTGTGGGTCAGAAAGTTCAGGATCCAGTCACAGAGGGAGGAGCCGAGGCCAAGGCCACGGAGTTTGGAGATGAGTTTCGTAGGAATGATGGTGTTGAAGGCTGAGCTGTAGTCGATAAATAGGAGTCTGACATAAGTGTCTTTGTTATCTAGGTGTTCCAGGGTAGAGTGCAGGGCCATGGAGATGGTGTCTGCTGTGGATCTGTTGCAGTGGTAGGAAAACTGTGGCATGCCTGTTGGCAGTATGGAACTGTAGATTAAAATGTCCTTGTTACTGTACCGTGCTCCTGAACAATATCTTCACTGACTACATCTCCAGCGAACTCGGGTATATTAACTAGGAATAAAAATGTATAAATATTAATGTTCCTGTAATACCTCCTCACAAATTGATGTTCATGCAATAAAGTTCTAAAGAATCTTTTCTGGTTTACAATTTGAGGAGTTATGGCTGTAATAATTTCGATCGCAGTTATCAAGCTCAGGTTATCATCAATTCGCCTTGTCAACTGTTTAATGAGGCACATTATTAAGTCACTTTCCTATGACATCCTGTGTCACCACCAAATTCATTGCTAATATTATTTAAATTCTGAAGGATAAGGAAGGCTCACGACTGATTGGAGCAACCAAAAACCATTTAATAACCTTCTGTGAGTGGGTTATGATCATTCGGCTTTGAACCGTGGTGGAATTAAATAAGAGGACGCAAGCTTTTACATCCACCTGCTGCTTTATAATTTGTTCTATTCATTCTCAGGATGTAGGTGTTGAGATCAAGGCCAGCAGTTATTACCCAGTCCTTGTCCTTGAGAAGGTGGTGGTGTGGTTTTGTTGCCACTCGAATAAGGCAGGCACAAGTGCACTGCAAAAACACCCCACCCCCACAACTGACCCCATGGCTCCCCTGGTAAATAAACTGAGGTTCACGAGACATGGGACATCCCGGGCGGCATTCTCCATTGCCCGACATCAAAATTGGGAACAACCATTGGGCGCAGAATGGCTCCACACGCTGATATCGTGGCAGGCGCTGGTTTGACGCTGGGGCGCGATGCTCCGCCCCCTCCAAATCGGCGTCATTGTGACGCACGTCACGCGCAGTTGCAACCACATTTGCATATCATTATCGGGCCCACCCACGATGCTCCGACTCCGATGGGCCGAGTTCACGATGGCGTGGGCCACGTGTGTTGCGAGTCTGGCGTGGCGACTGCGGGGAGAGAGAGAGGCCGTACGGACAGTGTTCAGCACCGCCATACTTCGCCGACAGCCGTGCCGCTGGCCGTGGGGGTTCTACCAGGGTGAGGGGGTGTTGTGGGGGGTGGGCAGGAAGTGGGCTGTGGGGTCGGGGTGGATGGGTACGCAGTCAAGCACAACCAGCGGCATCTTTCCGGGCGCAATTGGTGCGTGTGTTGGGGGTGTAAGCGTTTGCGTGGCTACAGCCTGTCAGCCCTGCACGTGTCCAGCACAGATCCGGTGATTTTACCACAGTTTTTCACGTGTTCCGTGGGTGTTTCACGCGGCGCCGGTGCTAGCTCTTCACCGGTAGCAGAATCGGTGCGGATGTGGTGCTGATTTTTCCGTCGTGGGACACCATGATACACGATCAATTGCACATACAACTGCGTGCATCGCGGCCTTGGCGATGTCGGCCCTAATACGGTTGAAGGCCTGTTGAGCCTCGGTCGTCAGGGGGAAAAGGGTGGAATCCCTTTGAATAATTTGGAACCCATTGGACGTAGTACGAAAAGAACCCCAGGCAGTGTTTGAGGGCCTTGGGCAGTGGGGAAGGGGGAGTCCATGAGGGGGCGCATGCGGTCGGGGTCGGGCCCCAGAACTCCGTTCTGGACCACATAGCCGAGGATGGCTAAGCGATTCGTGCTGAATATCCTTGTTATAAATGAGGTTTAGGAGAGTGGCGGTGCGGAGAAATTTGGCAAGGTTGGCATCGTGGTCCTGCTGGTCATGGCCGCAGATGGTTACATTGTCTAGGTACGGGAACATGGCCCGCAGCCCGTACCGGTCGACCATTCAGTCCATCTCCCTTTGGAAGACCAAGACCACGTTGGTGACGCCAAAGGGAACCCTAAGAAAGCGGTTGAGGCGGCCATCTGCCTCGAAGGCAGTGTATGGACGGTTCATCATATGGATGGGGAGCTGGTGGTAGGCGGATTTTACGTCTGCACTTGAGAAGACCCTGTACTGTGCAATCTGATTGACCATATCAGATATGCGTGGGAGGGGGTACGTGTCGAGCTGCGTGAACCGATTGATGGTCTGGCTGTAGTCCACGGCCATTCTGTATTTCTCCCCCGTTTTCGCCACTACCACTTGGGCTCTCCAAGGGCCGTTGCTGGCCTCGATGATACCTTCACGAAGCAACCGCTGGACCTCGGACCTGATGAAGGTCCCATCCAGGGTGCTGTACCGTCTGCTCCTGGTGGCGACGGGTTTGCAATCCGGGGTTAGGTTTGCGAATAGGGAAGGTGGGTCGACCTTTAGGGTCGCGATGCCGCACACAGTAAGGAGTGGTAGGGGCCCGCCGAATTTCAATATTAGGCTCTGGAGGTTACACTGGAAGTCCATGCCGAGTAGTAGAGCAGCGTAAAGGTTGGGGAGGACGTAGAGGCGGAAGTTGCCCTGGGTAGTGAGCGTGTCTATGCAGTACCCCCGGAGTGGGACCCGGAGGCCAGGGAGATTCTCTGATTGGAGGATGTACTGCGAGGGAGCAGCGCCTTACCGTATGGGGATGTATGAAGCTCTCGGTGCTCCCGGAGTCCGGCAGACAGGAGATCTCGTGCCCATCCATCTTCACGCTTGTGGAGGCGGTTGCTAGATTGTGCGGGCGAGACTTGTCGATCGTGACCGAGGCAAGCCGCGGCTGGTCGTCGCTGGTGTCAGACAATGGGGTGCCCGGGGTGCACGGGTCCTGGAAAGATGGTGGCGCCCACGTGCTGTGGGGGAGACAGGATGGCAGCGCCTGACGATCCTGAGGAGGACAAGATGGCGGCACCCACGGGTCGCACGTGGTGGGGGTTGAACAAGATGGCGGCACCCATGGACCGCACGTGGCCTGGGGAGGGGAAGGTAGCGGCGCCCACTGGCCTTGCGTAGTCCGCCAGAGGAAGATGTCGCCGCCCCCTGTCCGTACGCGGGGGGGGGGGGGGGGGGGGTGGGCGGAGCGATAGCGGCGACTGAGCGAGCCTGGCACACCACAGCGAAGTGCCCATTCTTGCCGCAGGCCTTGCAAAGGGGGCTCCGGGCCGGGCAGCATTGGCGGGGGTGTTATGGCTGCCCACAGAAGTAACATCTGGGGCCCCTGGGGTTGGCTGGTTGGCACATGGCACAGGCGTAGGGTTGGCTGAGTGGGGTCCCCGATGGGACGGCCGCCTGCGGGGTCCACGATGCGTAGGACAGGGGGGCCGCACGGCCGGGGGTGTAGGCCTGGATATTGCGCAAGGCGACCATCATCGATAGCGTCAGCTTTTTGGTTGCCGCGAGGTTGAGCGTGGCCTCCTCTAAAAGTCGTTGGCGGATGTGATCTGACGCAATCCCCATAACGAAAGCATCCCGCATGAGTAAATTCGAGTGTTCCGTGGCCGTGATGGCCTGACAGTCACAGTCTCTGACCAGGGGAATTAGGGCACGCCAGAAATCTTCTATTGACTCACCAGTGAGTTGACTACGGGTTGAGAGGACGTGCCTGGCGTAAAGCGTGTTAGTCCGCTGAGCGTAATTATCTTTCAGTAGCGCCATGGCTTCATCGTAGGTTGGTGCATCCTGGATAAGCGGAAAACGCTGGAGCTCAGCCGCGTTTAGAGGATCTGGATCTTCTGAGCTTCCGGAATTGGGTCTGGTGCAGACCTGATGTAAGCTTTGAAACAGGCTAGCCAGTGTTCAAAGTCCTTTAGGCGTTGCTTGATTGCGGATACAGCTGCAGGCAATCCGGTTTGATGCGGACGTCCATGTTCTGAAAACTCAGTGTAATAAATTGATGCGCGATCAATTACACAAAGACAAGAGTTGAATACAACTGAGGCTTTGGTGCACTAAGATTTATGGCCTCCCACAGCAGCTGGCAAAATGGCTGCTGTATGGGGAGCACACATATTTATACCTTGCCTACTGGACGGAGCCAGCAGGCAGGGACTACCCCCGTAACTGTAGTAAAGGGCCTTACCATACATACCCTAATATATACAGCAGTGGTTAATACCACACACCACGGATCCTCTGCCGGCGTCCGCACTTAGACGCAGGAACGGAGAATCTAGCTCCCCATTTTTCAGCCACTGGTCTGTGCTAAATGTGTTGATCACAGCGGGAGATCCTATAGATAGCCTCCATGGACTGGAAGGAGATGAGATCAGCTGGAATTCCCATTTCCAAACTCATAGAGCAGACCTACTTTCATTGGATGTGCATTGGTGCGGGCCTCAGGACTAGTCATGGCTGTACGATCATCAGTGTGGTCAGATAGCCTCATTGTTCTAGCTCAAGGTGCGGACTAGCCCGAGGTACTCAAAGCTGTTGGTTCCCATATATCCCAGCACAAGTCAAAGCCTTCACAATGGGAAGGTGAGGCATGGCTTTAACAATTAAAGAAGAACAAGCATCCAAGTCAAATCAAAGCGGATTAGCAACAGAACTGAAATGCTTCCTCTTTGCAGTCAGTGGGACCCACCCAGGCGTACTGGCTGCACAAGGGCCTGGCAGGTGAAAGGCTGCAACCAGACAAAGAGATACAGGGGATGGTTCTGTGACCTAACACTCCCAGTGAGTGTTTTGCCTTTCACTCGGCATCTAGATGGGGTTTCTGACGGGTTTGCCTGTTATTCTATGGATGCCACCATATACTGTTATTCATAAAAACCATTATTGCTCATTTACAGATCTCAGTAACTTTACACAAGTTTATATTCTGTTTCTTTCCAGATCTCAGTTACTCAATCATCTGACATTGCATCATATTACATCAGTTACATCAGGTGTTTCTGATATTAACACTTTACATTCGCCTAAGTCTTTATTCTAACTATAGATGTCCTCCAACATCATTCCCCAAAGTCTCAGACTTCACAGAGTTAGTCTCTCTGATGCCTTGACCAATCTCCCTGTCCTTATCCTGATTCCATTTTGAGGTTGGGGATGAACTGCACTCTCCCCTCTTTTGATAGGAATGTCTCTCATCCGGGTTGTTGCCGAGTTTCTTCTTGATTCTGGTTTCTTGTCCCCAAGTATGTCCAAGTATGTCCAAAATTGCATTGGTTTCCTTCCCAATGATACCAAGGCCCTTTCGTTCCTTTTGGCATTCCTCTGTCTCAAATCTATAAGATCTCAGTTGGAGAGCCTTTTTTCTCACAATGACTTATTTCTGTTGATCTTGCTTCCATTGTCTCTCCTGGGGCTGCAGCACTTTCAAGACATGTGCTCTGTTCCTGAAGTCGAAATTACGTGTTTGCCTCTTCATTGCTCCTCACTCTTCCTAACTCTCTCAGCATCATCTGAAGTAATGTTGGGTTGCAGTATTTTGTTGGAGAGCTGGGAGTTGTGTTCACAGCCATCTACAGGCCTCCCAACAGCCAGCGGGAGAAAGAGGAGCTGATAGGTAAACAGATTTTTGAAAAGAGTAAAAAGAACAGCGTTGTTGTGATGGGAGACTTCAACTTCCCCAATATTGACTAGGACTCACTAAGTGCTAGGGGCTTGGACGGGGCAGAGTTTGCAAGGAGCATCCAGGAGGGCTTCTTAAAACAATATGTGGACAGTCCAACTAGGGAAGGGGCTGTACTGGACCTGGTATTGGGGAATGAGCCCGGCCAGGCGGTAGATGTTTCAGTAGGGGAGCATTTCGGGAACAGTGACCACAATTCAGTAAGTTTTAAAGTGCTGGTGGACAAGGATAAGAGTGGTCCTAGGGTGAAGGTACTAAATTGGGGGAAGGCTAATTATAACAATATTAGGCGGGAACTGAAGAACCTAGATTGGGGGCGGATGTTTGAGGGTAAATCAACATCTGACATGTGGGAGGCTTTCAAGTGTCAGTTGAAAGGAATTCCTGTGAGGAAGAAGGATAAATACGGTAAATTTCAGGAACCTTGGATAACGAGAAATATTGTAGGCCTCGTCAAAAAGAAAAAGGAGGCATTTGTCAGGGTTAGAAGGCTGGGAACAGACAAAGCCTGTGTGGAATATAAGGAAAGTAGGAAGGAACTTAAGCAAGGAGTCAGGAGGGCTAGAAGGGGAAAACCCCAAGGCTTTTTACACGTACATAAAAAGCAAGAGGGTAGCCAGGGAAAGGGTTGGCCCACTGAAGGATAGGCAAGGGAATCTATGTGTGGAGCCAGAGGAAATGGGTGAGGTACTAAATGAATACTTTGCATCAGTATTCACCAAAAAGAAGGAATTGGTGGATGTTGCGTCTGGAGAAGGGTGTGTAGATAGCCTGGGTCACATTGAGATCCAAAAAGACGAGGTGTTGGGCGTCTTGAAAAATATTAAGGTAGATAAGTCCCCAGGGCCTGATGGGATCTACCCCAGAATACTGAAGGAAGGTAGAGAGGAAATTGCTGAGGCCTTGACAAAAATCTTTGGATCCTCACTATCTTCAGGTGATGTCCCGGAGGACTGGAGAATAGCCAATGTTGTTCCTTTGTTTAAGAAGGGTAGCAAGGATAATCCAGGGAACTACAGGCCGGTGAGCCTTACATCAGTGGTAGGGAAATTACTGGAGAGAATTCTTCGAGACAGGATCTACTCCCATTTGGAAACAAATGAACATATTAGTGAGAGGCAGCATGGTTTTGTGAAGGGGAGGTCGTGTCTCACTAAATTGATAGAGTTTTTCGAAGAGGTCACAAAGATGATTGATGCAGGTAGGGCAGTGGATGTTGTCTATATGGACTTCAGTAAGGCTTTTGACAAGGTCCCTCATGGCAGACTGGTACAAAAGGTGAAGTCACACGGGATCAGGGGTGAGCTGGCAAGATGGATACAGAACTGGTTAGGTCATAGAAGGCAGAGAGTAGCAATGGAAAGGTGTTTTTCTAATTGGAGGGCTGTGACTAGTGGTGTTCCGCAGGGATCAGTACTGGGACCTTTGCTGTTTGTAGTATAAATAAATGATTTGGAGGAAAATGTAACTGGTCTGATTAGTAAGTTTGCAGCCAACACAAAGGTTGGTGGAATTGCGGATAGCGATGAGGACTGTCAGAGGATACAGAAGGATTTAGATCGTTTGGAGACTTGGGCATAGAGATGGCAGATGGAGTTTAATCCGGACAAATGTGAGGTAATGCATTTTGGAAGGTCTAATGCAGGTAGGGAATAGACAGTGAATGGTAAAACTCTAAAGAGTATTGAAAGTCATAGAGATCTAGGTGTCCAGGTCCACAGGTCACAGAAAGGGGCAACACAGGTAGAGAAGGTAGTCAAGAAGGCATACGGCATGCTTGCATTCATTGGCTGGGGTATTGAGTATGAGAATTGGCAAGTCATGTTGCAGCTGTATAGAACCTTAGTTCGGCCACACTTAGAGTATAGTGTTCAATTCTGGTCACCACACTACCAGAAGGATGTGGAGGATTTAGAGAGGGTGCAGAAGAGATTTACCAGGATGTTGCCTGGTATGGAGGGCATTAGCTATGAGGAGCAGTTGAATAAACACGGTTTGTTCTCACTGGAACGACGGAGGTTGAGGGGCGACCTGATAGAGGTCTACAAAATTATGAGGGGCGTAGACAGAATGGATCGTCAGAGGCTTTTCCCCAGGGTAAAGGGGTCTATTACTAGAGGATATTGGTTTAAGGTGCGAGGGGTAAGGTTTAGAGTAGATGTATGAGGCAAGTTTTTTACACAGAGGATAGTGGGTGCCTGGAATTCGGTGGAGGTGGTGGAAGCAGGGACGATAGTGACATTTAAGGGGCATCTTGATAAATACATGAATAGGATGGGAATAGAGGGATACGGACCCAGGAAGTGTAGAAGATTTTAGTTTAGACGGGCAGCATGGTCGGCACGGGCTTGGAGGGCCGAAGTGCCTGTTCCTGTGCTGTACTTTTCTTTGTTCTTATCTTTCCATCAGTGGTTCTGATAGGATAGTCGTGAGGTTCTGCAGTTAAGAAGGAATAAGTTAATAGATTTGTTCTTTTTCATCAGTTCCTCGATTGTTCAAATTCCTCTTTCTGCTTTTCCATTTGACTGAGGGGGTCTTGTGCATGAGACCCATATTCTAGTGTGAAGTTGTGGAACAGTCCATAGCAAACTGTGGATCGTTGTCTGCCACCACAATGCCTGGGATGCTATAAGTTACAAAGATTCTTTTTACTGATGGTATAACTGCCTCTGCCGTGTTGCTACACAGTTTACTCACATCAAACCCTTTGGAGTAATAATCAATGACAAGGATGAAAATGCTGCCTTTAAACTCAATTGGGCTTTGCAACTCACCCCTCGCCCCCCACGTCTTTCTTCAACAATCTACATCTCCGACAGTGGGGAGTGGTATTTGAAGGGCTAGATCGTAGGAAGTCATGAGCAAGCTGCCTGTGGGTTTTTGTCCATTGTTACGCTCACAAATTCATGGCCCCCCTGCCAGTTCTATTTTGGCTTATTGATCGTGCAACAACTCCTGTAGTCCTAACACAAATAGAATTAATATTTCAGAAAGGTAAGCATAAAGCCCCTTATAGAAAGTAATTTCAACGTAACCTGCCCAGTGGAAAACTAACGGGATTGAGTGCAAAGCTGGTTTGAAACCCTACCTGTTACAACTCTCCATTGAAACCATCAGAGTGTAATATTATGCAGAATGAGAGGCGACATGGTGGCGCAGTGGTTAGCACTGCTGCCTCACGGCGCTGAGGACTCAGGTTCGATCCCGTAAAAGCAGTATTCCATCGGATCCCCTGATTTTCCCACCTGGCAAATTAGACATAAAGACACAGGATATAGAGCTGGGATAATCAATGTGGCCCCGGAAATGTTCTCTTCCATCCAACAAGATCATGCCCTATCTGTTCCCTCAATTCCAACTTCCTCCACAGTTTCCATATCTCTTAATTCCCTCAGAACCCCAAATCTATCAACCTCCATCTCAAATGTATTCAGCAACTGAGTATCCATAGCTCTCCGGGGTAGAGAGTTCCTAGGATTCACAACACAATAAGTGAAGATATTTCTCCCCATCTCAGTCCAAAATAATTAAAATCAGGTTGAACCATGTCTCAGATTTACCGTTCAATTAATTACTTTGGAACGCGATGACTTTGTAAGGACACAAGGTAGCCAATTTATGCACAGCAAGTTTCCGTGAGAAGAAAGGAAGATGAATGGCTCGCTGGTTGGAAGGAAAGATAATGACCAAGATGAACTTCTTAAACATTGATGAGACTTTTAACAGCCGCCCGAAGCTTGATTTAACATCTTATCCTGAAGGCTGCACCTTTGACAATGCAGCACTCTTTCTGTACTGCACTGCAATGTGAACCCACATCATGTACAAGTGGGGCTTGGGCCCACTGTGGTGATCTCTACCACTGTATATATGTGTGTGCTTGCATTAGGGGTTGTATGACAGTACCTGTATTACAGGTTTTCCGGTAAGCCTCTGCCGGCTAGCTCCGCCCACAGGGAGCAGTATAAATATTCATAAGTTTCCCTGAGATGCCATTCTACAACTGCAGCCGAAGGAATAGCATCTCACTGTAATAAAGCCTCTCTTGTACCGTATCGAGTCTTTTGTGTGCAATTGTTAGCGCCACAATTTATTACAGTGAGATTTTCCAACATCATGGACATCAGAATCAAGCCTGATTGCCTGCAGCTGGATCCTCAGACGCCACATGCCAGGAAAGACTTTAACCACTGGCTGGCTGTTTTCAAGGCCTACATGTCCTCAGCGGACACTGCACCATCGGAGGCTCAAAAGGTACAACTCCTATACTCAAGGCTGAGCTCCAGCGTTTTCCCGCTGATTCAGGACACGCCTACCTATGCCCGGGCCATGGAACTGCTCAAAGAGAATTACGCTCAGTTGACGAACACTCTGTTTGCGAGGCATGTACTCTCCATTCGCGTTCAACAACCGGGTGAGTCGATTGAGGACTTCTGGCGGGGCCTTATCTCCCAGTACGGGACTGCGACTGCCAGGCCGTCTCGGCCACGGAACATTCGAATCTACTCATGCGGGATGCCTTTGTGACGGGTATTGCATCGGACCCCATCCGACAACGACTGCTGGAAGGGGCCGCGCTCGACCTTGCGGCAACAAAGACCTTAGCGCTCTCAATGACGGCCGCTTCCCGTAATGTGCAATTCTACCCCGCCAGCCGCGCGACCCACCCATCCTACGCCTCGTGGAACATGCAACTGACCCCCCCGACTGGGGGCGCTTCCGCGCAGTATGCCTGCGCTGCTCGCCGCACCACGCACCCTGGGGGTCCCCGCTGCTACTTCTGCGGTCAGCAGAAGCACCCCCCCCAGCGCTGCCCGGCCCGCACCACGACCTGCAAATCTTGTGGCAAGAAAGGCCACTTTGCAGCGATGTGTCAGTCCCGCGCAGTTGCCGCTATCGCGCCCAAACTGCCCCCCTCGCTGCAGCCGATCGCGCAATGGGCCCTGCCGTCCGTTGCCCCCGGGGCCATGTGCGATCAGTGGGTGCTGTCATCTTCCTTCCCCGACTCCACGTGCGATCAGTGGGCGCCGCCATCTTTTGCTGCTCCCGCCATGTGCTCACCGTGGGCGCCGCCATCTTCATCCTCCGACTCCATGCGCGTTCCACGGTCACCGTCATCTTGCCCTGCCCCCGCAATGTGCGCTGCATGGGTGCGCCATCTTCTTCCCCGCAGGTACTCCAGACACCGCCATTTTGTCCTCCCCTCGAATCGGGACCACAGGACCCGGGTCGCAGCCGCTACTCATCGGACTCGTCAGACTCTTCGGTCGATCGCCTGCTACTCGCCTCCATGACGCTCGACCAATCCCTTCCTCGCAACCTGGCCACCGCTTCTACGACGGTGCTTGTCAACGGCCACGCGACCTCCTGCCTCATCGACTCCGGGAGCACGGAAAGCTTCATCCATCCGGACACGGTAAGGCGCTGCTCCCTCGCGGTCCATCCCGCTAACTAGCGGATCTCCCTGGCCTCTGGATCCCACTCTGTCCCGATCAGGGGCTTCTGTCTGGTTGAACTCACCGGACAGGGCGTTGAATTCAACTGTTTCCGCCTGTACGTCCTCCCCAACCTCTGTGCGACACTTTTACTGGGCCTGGACTTCCAACGTAACCTCCAGAGCATCACCCTCAAATTCGGCGGACCCCGACCTCCCCTCACCGTTTGCGGCCTCACGACCCTCAGGGTTGACCCTCCCTCCCTCTTTGCCAACCTGACTGCAGATTGCAAGCCCGTCACCACCAGGAGCAGACGGTACAGCACCCAGGACAAGACCGTCATCAGGTCCGAGGTCCAGCGGCTGCTTCGGGAGGGTATTATCGAGGCCAGCAACAGTCCCTGGAGAGCCCAAGTGGTTAAAACTGGGGACAAACACATGATGGTCGTGGACTACAGCCAGACCATCAACCGGTACACGCACCTCGATGTGTACCCCCTCCCTCGCATATCTGATATGGTCAATCAGATTGCACAGTTCCGGGTCTTCTCAACAATTGACCTGAAATCCGCCTACCACCAGCTCCCCATCCGTAAATTGGACCATCCCTACACTGCCTTTGAGGCAGACGGTCGACTATATCAATTTCTTAGGGTTCCCTTCAGTGTCACTAACGGGGTCTCGGTATTTCAGGGAGAAATGGACCGAATGGTTGACCGGTACGGATTGCGGGCCACGTTTCCATACTTAGACAATGTCACCATCTGCGGCTATGACCAGCAGGACCATGACGCCAACCTTGCTAAATTTTTCCACACCGCATCTCTCCTCAACCTCACTTATAAAAAGGAGAAGTGCGTGTTCCGCACAGACCGCTTAGCCATCCTCGGCTACATAGTCCAAAACGGACTACTGGGGCCTGATCCCGACCGCATGCGCCCCCACATGGAGCTTCCCCTCCCCCACTGCCCCAAGGCTCTCAAACGCTGCCTGGGGTTCTTTTCTTACTACGCCCAGTGGGTCCCACAATACTCAGACAAGGCCCGCCCACTAATTCAGTCCACACAATTTCCCCTCACGGCCGAGGCACAACAGGCCTTCGCTCGTATTCGCTCAGACATAGCCAAGGCCGGGATGCACGCAGTAGACGAGATGCTGCCCTTCCAAGTAGAGAGCGACGCTTCACATGTCGCCCTTGCCGCCACTCTCAACCAGGCAGGCAGACCCATGGCATTCTTTTCCCGCACCCTCCATGCCTCTGAAATCCGACACTCCTCTGTTGAGAAGGAGGCCCAGGCTATCGTTGAAGCGGTGCGGCACTGGAGGCATTACCTGGCCGGCAGGAGATTCACTCTCCTCACTGACCAATGGTCGGTAGCCTTCATGTTTAACAACACGCAGCGGAGCAAGGTCAAAAACGACAAAATCTTGCGGTGGAGAATCGAGCTCTCCACCTATAATTACGAGATCTCGTATCGCCCCGGCAAGCTCAACGAGCCCCCAGACGCCCTCTCCCGAGGTACATGTGCCAGCGCACAAGTGAACCAGCTCCGTGCCTTGCACGAGAGCCTTTGCCATCCGGGGGTCACTCGGTTGTACCATCTGGTCAAAGCCCACAATCTGCCCTACTCAGTCGAGGAAGTACGGACAGTCACCAGAGACTGCCAGGTCTGTGCTGAGTGCAAGCCGCACTTCTACCGGCCAGATTGCGCGCGCCTGGTGAAAGTGTGCCGCCCCTTTGAACACCTCAGCGTAGATTTCAAAGGGCCCCTCCCCTCCACAGACCACAACACGTACATCCTTACTGTGGTCGATGAATTCTCTAGGTTCCCTTTCGCCATCCCATGCCCGGATATGGCGTCTGCCACAACAAGGCCCTTGATTCCATATTCGCTCTGTTTGGTTTCCCCGACTACATCCACAGTGACAGGGGATCCTCATTCATGAGCGATGAGCTGCGTCAGTTCCTGCTCAGCAGGGGTATCGCCTCCAGCAGGACGACCAGCTACAACCCCCGGGGAAACGGGCAGGTAGAGAGGGAGAACGGGACGGTATGGAGGGCCGTCCAGCTGGCCCTACGGTCCAGGAACCTCCCAGCCGCTCGCTGGCAGCAGGTCCTCCCTGACGAGCTCCATTCCATTCGGTCACTGCTGTGCACCGCATTTAACAATACACCCCATGAACGTGTTTTGCCTTCCCTAGGAAGTCTACATCCGGGGTGTCGCTCCCGAATTAGCTCGCTGCTCCAGGGCCAGTCCTTCTTCATAGGCATGTCAGGCACCACAAGGCAGACCCTCTGGTGGACAAGGTGCGCATGCTCCACGCAAACCACCAGTATGCCTACGTGGAGTTCCCCGACGGCCGGCAAGATACAGTCTCACTCAGGGACCTGGCTCCCGCGGGTGCCGATCCCATGCCCACACTCCTCCCTACCCACGCACCACCCTCCTTTTCCCTGGCACCCCCAAATTCAGCCCCACCAGGTCCATCCCTCGTTCCCCTGCCCACACTAGAGGACATTGAAGATTTCGGCTTGCTCCCGGAGTCATCCTGCCACTGGCCAGCACCAACACCACCACCACCTACGCCGTCGTCGCCGACACCGCCTGTGCAGACGTCGCCACCACTGCTGCGTCGCTCACAACGGAACGTCTGACCGCCGGTCCGACTCAACCAGTGACGGGCACAGGGTTGCCCGATAGACTCTTGGTTCCTTTTCCCCCCCCCTCTGTAAATAGATCACGTTTATGTATTATAGTTTCACTTCACCCCCGCCGGACTCATTTTTACAGGGGGCGAAGGTGGTGATCTCTAACACTGCATATATGTGTGTGCTTGCATTAGGGGATGTATGACAGTACCTGTATTACAGGTTTGCTGGTAAGCCCCTGCCGGCTAGCTCCGCCCCCAGGGAGCAGTATAAATATTCATAAGTTTCCCTGAGATGCCATTCTACAGTTGCAGCTGAAGGAATAGCATCTCACTGTAATAAAGCCTCTCTTGTACCGTATCGAGTCTTTTGTGTGCAATTGTTAGCGCCACACCCATATCATGCTTCCTCTGAGAGTGTTCCCAACTGAGTTCAGCTCATACTTACCTGTGGCCTGAACCGAGGCGCATACTTGCTACTCGTACCAAGGTGGGTAAGCGAACAAGTTGGGTAAAATAGAGCAGCATTATTGGCTTACATGGAGGATAAGGGCCAAAATAAACTGTTTGGGATGAATGGCCTATTTTTGCATTGTAATCTTTAGTTATTTCAATGTGACAGTTCACACAGCAAAGCTGAATGAAAAATGTTGGGGCAGGGATTCAAAATGATAAGGATTGACAAAAAGATGACCAAAACCTGATGCGATTGACAGCAAGGTCTCTGGACAGGAAGTGTGCATCAACCTATTTAATAACCTAAATTGCAGAACAATCTAAATTAAGAAACTTTTATACTGCAAAAAATGATCCTTTTATGAGGTGTTAGCGTTTGAGAGATGGCTGATGTGTGCTGAACTGACAATATTCAGTGGACTGAGCAATGAAGGTGTGAATAATTGAGAAAGTTTTACATTAACATCATACATTTAAACCTTATTCTTGCTTCCCACTTCCTTCATGTGCGGTCTCTGCATTAAAGTTTAATGGGACATAGAAAGAGGGTAAATTGAGTGTTGCTGTGCCCCCAGCATTGTATTAAACTTGAGGTCAACGATGAAGGGAATAGATCGTATTTCAGTTAAGTTTGTTCCAATTAAATAGGTTAAGGGGGAAGGCCAGATCTAGCTTTGATGTGAGGAGGTAATTTCCTAGAATGTGCTGTTGACATAGCGGTAATGTTACTGGATTAGTCATTCAAGGATTTGGGTTCGTGCTTCAGAGGTGAGAGTTCAAATCCCATCATAACAGCATGGGGAATTTCCATTCAATCTTGATATAAACAAAATGTCTGTTCATAATAATCTTTATTGTCACAAGTAGGCCTACATTAACACTGCAATGACGATACTGTGAAAAGCCCCTAGTCGTCACATTCCGGCACCTGTTTGGGTACACAGAGGGAGAATTCAGAATGTCCAAATTACTTAACAGTGGAAGGGCAGCACAGTGCCGGAGTGGGTTAGCCCTTTAGCCTCATGGCGCCGAGGTCCCAGGTTCGATCCCGGCTCTGGGTCACTATCTGTGTGGAGTTTGCACATTCTCCCCATACGCCCCCACAACCCATAGATGTGCAGGGTAGGTGGATTGGCTATGCTAAATTTCCCCTTAATTGGAAAAAATTAATTGGGCAAGTCCAAAAATAAAAAAAAATAAAAAATAACCTCGCCTGGGGATTACAAGGGGGCACCATCTTTCAGGCTTGGTCCGCTCACGGCCGGCACCATGTTGTACGGCGCGACTGCTGCAGGTTATCACCGTGTGCATGCGCGGCCTCAGGCCCAGCAATTCTCCGGCCGTTTCTGTCAGGAATGCCGGGGCTTTTACTTGGCGCGGCCGCTAATCCCGCACTGGGAGGAGCCCTGGTGCGGGGGCTGTGCTGACCTTTTCATTCGTAAAACTAGACACTTCCTCCAGACATACCCTCAAAATCGGAGAATCCAGCCCTAAGTGTTGACGCCGGGGCAGAATTTGTGGACTTGCATGACAGCAAAATTGGCGTTGAATCTGGACCGATCCAGCTACTGAGGAGGGGCTAGCACCAGCGCCATGTCGGACATAACTGATTCCAATGAAAAACGGTGGGTGAATTCGCCGGATCTGTGATTGAAACTTGACAGGTTGCAGCCGCACCTGCACATTACAATTCCCACACACACTCATCCCCGCCAACAAGGTGGCACTGGTTGTGCTGGAGCGTGCCCAGACAGCTGATGGGTCAGCTCAGGCCAGAGGGTACCTAAATGACTGTCCTGGGGGGGGGGGGGGGGGGGGACACCTATATGACCTGTGGCACTAAGTTCACAGTGGGGATATCTGAGCTCGACACTCTACAGAACTATGTCTAGAAATCAAGTAATTAAATATGATTGTATTAACTGATTCACAACTTTAAATTCACTAACTAATTCAACAGGATTCACTAACTATACTGAGAGCTATCTAAATACATAGCTGCTTACTAAACACCCCTGGGTTGAAAGAGACCAAGATCCTTTGGGAGCTGATACTTATAGGTGGATCTAGTGGTGCCCTCTAGTGGTAGTGTTACAGCTAGATGTTATAATTAACTCTTTAGTTATGTACACATATTCATTACACCCATCACATTTCGTCGGAATCCTTTTTGCTGCTGGAGGGGGTAACAGCGAATCTTACTGAGATGATAAATCTCTCTTAGAATCCCCCTTGTCGCAGAAGAAACAACAAATACTTTAATGATATTAAACCATTCTGCTGTACAATTTATTGTTAGTTTGCTCATTGCTTGTTAAAAGCCTCATTTTTCACAAAATCTCTGAAGGATCTTAACTATGATAAATTATATGTGATGGGCTTTCTAAACATTCGGAGTTTTAAATCTGGATCAAATTCCACAAAATGCTTCAGTATAATGGTGACGAGTACAATTTAGATCTCATTGGAGTTTAGTGGGAGCAGTTGATGAATATAATTAGTACTATACTTGTGGCAGGTGGTACTAATTAAATATCACCATTAGCAACTGGATGATGCAAATTCACTTAATTGGTTCAAGATCTTTAGTTGCGATAAAGAAAGCTTTCTATTATTCCTGTTAGATCACGCCAAGGTGTAGCCTTGACAAAAGTAGTGATTACTCACTCACTCTCTCCCACATATATGTGGGAGGAGATGGTACTGGCAGTACGAATGGATTTTGGAGGAAAAATAGAGTAACTTGCCTTCCTCAGCATTTTTCTCCTCAGGCTCAGTAGCAATTCATCCAAAAAGATTGACTTTGGCTTGAAGTATTCCCTCGTCACTTATTCAATAAACCCAAAAGCACTTCCTTTAACTATGAATTACTCTCTGAGGTTGCTCTCACTGCAACCAGTTGAATGAGGTGCTGGAAGACCAGTCAGCAAGAGTTAATGGCTTCACGACCAGAGGGGAAATATTCTGAAAGAAGTCTTTCTTTTATCAATTTGATGTGGCCACAGGAATTGTGTTAGAAGTACGCAAACCAGAGAATAAGCCCTCGGGTTATGTTTTGTCGATGCGAAATAGAAATGTTTTGCGCGTGTTGGACACAATACAATTGGCATGGTAGGATTGACTCACACTTTCCAGATTCCGAGTCCAAAGACTTAACCATTGCATGACCAGACCCTCTTCAAGTTGCGTTGCTGACTATCAGATGATTAGTGCAGAGTCCATACTAATTGTAGTAGCAGGGATCAATGTTCCTTTACGTCCTCTTTCAGTTTGTGCCAAGAGATGAAGCGGCCATTTCAAATTACTCAGTTTCGTCAAGTTTATTAGTGCATGAGCACTGGGAGCAATCGTACCCGTTATAATCCTGAAGATGAGATTTGCTATTGACACACGCTCTATGTGTTGTAATGTTATATATGATTTTTCAAATGCCTTCAAGTTTCTGCCATTATTTTGTAAGGCGATGCAACTTTATCAATTCATTTTGGCCCAGCAAGGATCAGAGCAACTAACTTGATTACGGCACAATTCTCTTGGGGACTAGTGTACCAATCTAGCCTAGACTGATGAGGTGAAAGTCTGCTTTCTATCTGTCAGCAGGAAAGGTTAGAAGTGAAATTCACCTGGGTTAGCAGTGCACATAAACCCACAGTAAAAAGACAATTGGCTATAATTTGGAACAAATTGCCACTAAATTGGCTATTTCACTCAGACAGACTGGAAGAAATGGCTGATGCACTAAGGATGTGTTTTGCTGGGGCTCATTACTGATCAGAATGCAAGGAGCATGGTCACACATAGTAAGGCAATTTCACAAATTCTTTCTTTCTTTCTTTGGTGTTGAACCCCAACAACTGGATGTACAAATCAAAGCTGGGTGTGGGTTTTTCTTGTAACTAAAAGCAGAGCACTCATATACATTGAGATTTTGGGTGAATGTGAACCCTTGCCAACAGCGGAAATACACTCAAACTGGAGACAATAAGAAGAGACACACGATCACCAAGTCTGAAGAGGTTGGGCTGCGAATGAATATTTGATGCCATTGTTCTGTGATAATCCAGGAGACACGAGCAGTAAGGCTAACGTAGTTTATTTACAGCACAAAACTAAAAGCGCTACCGTGGAGGCCAACAATAGAGTCTCAACCCGGGACTACCAACACTGCCGGTCCAGGTTAGGACCGACATTTAAAGGGTTCAGTTATCGAGTCCCAGCTGGGCAAGGCTCCACCTGCGACCAGGGAAACCCATCCTCCATGATCCCCAAAAGGAGATCTATTGATGAACCCCGGTGGTCCTTATGGTGGTTAGTACAGTTCAAAATTACGTAGGGATAAAAAAATATTCATTCACTGGATGTGGGCATCACAGATTAGGCTGGCATTAATTGCCCAACCCTAATTGCCCTTGAGAAGATGGCAGTAAACTGCTGCAGTGCTGTATGTACATCCAAAGTGCTGTTAGGAAGGGAGTTCCAGGATTTTGACCCTTGACAGTGAAGGAACAATGATATATTTCCAAGGTGTGTAACTAGGAGGGGAAATGCAGGGGGTATATTTGCCATGCATCTGCTGCCCCTTGTCGTTTGGGACAGGTTTGGAAGATGCCGTCAGAGGAGCCTTGTTCCAATGAATCTTGTAATGGTATACACTGCTGTCATTGTGCGTCAGTGGAGGTGGGAGTAGATGTTTGTGGATGGGATGCCTATCAAGTGGGCTGCTTTGTCCTGGATAGAGTCCAGCTTCTTGAGTGTTGTTCGAGGTGCACGTACCCAGCCTAGTCCAGAGTATTCCCTCACACTCCTGAATTGTGCCTTGTAGATAGTCGACAGGCTTTGTGAAGTGAAGAAGCGAGTTACTAGCCACAGAATTCCTAGCCTCAGTCCTGCTTTTGTCACAACAGTATTTATGTGATAGGTCCTGTTCAATTTATGGTCCATGGCAACCCCCAGGATGTTGATATTCGGGAATTCAATTAAGGCAATGCAATAGTTTTATTTTCTTTTGATGGAGATGGTTATCACTTGGCGCTTGTGTGGCATGAATGTTACTTGCCACTTATCGGCCCAAGACTGAATGTTGTCCAGGTCTTATTGCATAAGGACCTGGACTGCTTCGATATCTGAGAAGCCGCAAGAGGTGCTGAACTTTGTGCAATCATCAACTAACATCCCCTGGTAGCAGTGGCTGAGAAAAGCACTATATAAATGCAAGTTGTTTTTCGTTTTTGTGGTAAATAGGAGAAAACTATATCCTTTGGTTGAGAGGACTGGATTGTCACTAAAATTAAGACTTTTTTTTACCACAGATATTAGGATATGGAAACAGTGGTGGAATTATATTGGCTCAAATTCTGTAGTTGATTTATTGTCACATGTACAGAAGTACAGAAGTACAATGAAAAGTATTTTTCTGCGGCCAAGGCTACATATACAGTACGTAAATAGTAGACAAAAGAATAATCAACAGAGTACATTGACAAATAGTACTTCAACAAATAGTGATTGGTTACAGTGCAGAACAAGGGCCAAACAAAGCAAATACATGAACAAGAGCAGCATAGGGTATTGTGAATGGTGATCTTACAGGGAACAGATCAGTCCAAGGGAGAGTCGTTGAGGAGTCCTGTAGCTGTGGGAAAAAGCTGTTCCTATGCCTGGATTTGTGGGTCTTCAGACTTCTGTATCTTCTACCTGGTGGAAGTGTCTGGAAGTGGGTAAAGCCTGGATGGGAGGGGGTCTCTGACAATGCTACCTGCCTTCCTGAGGCAGCGGGATTAGGCAGAATCAAAGGGAAGGTGGCAAGCTTGTGTGATGCATTGGGCTGAGTTCACCACACTCTAGTTTCTTGCGATATTGGTCCGAGCAGTTGCCATACCAAGCTGTGATGCAGCCAAATAGGATGCTCTCTATGGCATATTGTAGAAGTTTGTGAGAGTTGATGCAGACATGCTGAATTTCTTTAGTTTCCGTAGGAAGTAGAGATGTTATTGGGCTTTCTTGACTGTTGCATCAATGTGAGTGGACCAGGACAGACTGTTGGTGATGTTGACTTCCAGGAACGATCTCCACTTCGGAGCCATTGATGCAGACAGGAGTGTTGTGTCGTGCTATGCTTCCTGAAGCCGATGATCAGTTCCTTGGTCTTTCCAACATTTAGAGAGAGGTTGTTTTCAGTACACCATGCAACCAAGTGATCTATCTCACTTTTGTAGTCTGATTCATCGTTGAGATACGACCCACCACAGTCATATCATCCGTAAACTTAAAGATCAAATTGGAGTTAAATCTTGCCACTCAGTCGAGTGTGTACAGGGAGTATAGTAGAGGACTGAGCACACATCCTTGCGGGACCTCGGTTTTGAGGACTAGTGTAGAGGAGGTGCTGTTACCTATCCTGAAAGATTGCGGTCTGCTTGTGAGGAAGTCAAGGGTCCAGCTGCACAGGGAGAGGTCAAGTGCAAGATTTTGGATTTGGATTTTGTTTATTGTCACATGTACCAAGGTACAGTGAAAAGTGTTTTTCTGCGAGCAGCTCCACAGATCATTAAGTACATGAAAAGAAAAGGAAATAAAAGAAAATACATAATATTGCAGAGTTTGGTTATTAGTCTTGTTGGGATAATGATGTTGAAGACGGAGTTGTAGTCTATGAACAGCAGTCTGACATAGGTGCCCTTGTTGTCGAGGTTTTCGAGTGTTGATTGTAGGGGCAGGGAGATAGCATCTGCCGTGAACCAGTTGTGGCAATAGGGGAACTGCAATGGATCGAGGCTGGCATTGATCTGTCTCAAGACTAACTGTTCGAAGCATTTCATGATAACAGATGTCAGAGATAACAGATGTAATCATTGAGGCACTCTGCCTTGTTCTTCTTTGGTACTGGTATTATAGTGGACTTCTTGAAGCAGGTGAGGACCTTGGAGTGGAGAAGTGAGGTGTTGAAGATGTCTGCGAATTTACTCGCCAGCTGGTCAGCATAGGCACTGAGTGCTCGCCCAGGGACTCTGTCGGTGCCCGTCGCTTTCCGCGGGTTCACATTCAAGAAGGCAGCTCTTACCTCTGAGGCTGTAATAGTGGGTATGGGTGTGTCCAGGGCAGTTGGGGCAGGTGGCACTAATGTATAGGCTATCTGTTCAAAGTGGGCATAGAACTTGTTAGTGAACAAATGATGCCAGCTGGTACCACTTATACTTGCCCACAGACTTTCCTACTGGAAATGTAGGTATTCAAAATCCAAAGCAGGACAGTGCCTTCTCCTGGGAAATTTTTAACTAGTGGCAAAAACGCAAATGATCATTCAAATTCTTAACCTGTTAGATTGAAGTGTCCTTACTGAAGTGTGCAGAGTTGAAACCAGTGTAAATTAGAATATTTAATTCAACGGAAAACTATGTCCAGGTAATGAATAAAGCGAGGGAATAATGATGGGATTAAGGGAGAGGAATAAAAGATGAAGAGAAAAAGTAAAAAATATATATTTTCTTACATCTCCTGCTGGATTTAAAGCTTGAACTATTACACATGTAAGAGTTAATTTTCAGCGCCTGAGATTTTATTTGGCAGTGATTAAGACTTATCACGCCATTAGAAATCCACTTAGACAGGAATAGATAAGCCCCAACTTCTCTAGTGTGATTAATGGACACGAGAAAAAATGACTTGGAAAACAACAAGACATAGCTGGAAGAAAAATGGGAAAAAGAAATGGAACAACTGAGAGAACAGCTTCCAAAGCAAGAAGCAGAAATAAATAAAGGGTACCAATTTCCATGCAGAAATAGCTTCTGAATCGATCGGAAGAATAGATGAATCACAGATTCCAGCCCAATGTGATTGTGCAGCAGTCGTTGAAGGTATCCTCCAGGTAACATGCAGGTGAAGGCAGAAAGGACCCATGGCTCAGGTTTAAACGTGATAACCACCCATGACATATCATGGTGAAGATTGACTCTTACTTTCACAGGCCACAAGTGATGAAGAGTGCCTCGAGAAGCATGACAACATTTTCGTCATCTACGATTGGCTAAACATGGACCTTGATACAAAGTGAAATTGGGCCTCGCAAGTGAAGACACTCTTCAAAAATGTTGTTTTTAGGTGAGAAAATGATAGCAAAATGGAGGAGAATCATATATTCATGTCAACTTAGGGAATTGTTCCTCATCTAAGTCTTACTCATTCATCATGACCATCTTGCTTTCTGTTTTGTTCTCTACTTGTGTCATAATATTCAATTTCTTAGTTCCCTTCAATGACAACCTTTTACTTTATTATATTAGAGAACACACGGTGATGCTCTTTTATTTGAACTGTTCCCCTTAATGTTTGCTTTATTCAGTTGCAATTTTAAATGAAAAATGTGATCTGATAGTTGTAGCTCATTAATAATTCATTTTAATTTTTGCTTTGTAAATATGCTGCACCCTCACAATCAAAGCTTTTTCTTCACGTGTCAAGTCTTTTCTATTTTAATACCGATTTCTCATGCGCACCACTAAATGTTACCGTACGCCTGATACCTCAATGTGTATATAATTCATAATTTGTGGGACTGCTTGTTGTGAGTTGTCTGGGATGAAATATGCTTCTTACTTATTAGGTAAATCATTTTACAATGATACTTCATTTTGCTGCCTCAGGTGAGACCAGTGATACACCATTTTGTCCTTACTATTTACTTGGTGAAGTAACTTTAAGAATCCTGATCATCAATTTAATCTACTTAATTTAAACTCAGGTAGTTCATTGAATCCCTACAGTGAAGAAGGAGACCATTTGACCCATCAGGTCTGCATCAACCCTCTGAAAGGAGGGCACCGTACCTAAGCTCATGCCCCTGCCCTAGCCCCATAACCCCACCTAAGCTGCACATCTTTGGACACTAAGAGGCAACTTTGCATGGCTAATCCACCTAACCTGCACATCTTTGGTCTGTGCGAGGAAACGGGAGCACCTGGAGGAATCCCAGAAGACACGAGGAGAACATGCAAACCCCACACAGTCACCCAAGACCGGAAATTGATCCCGCGTCCCTGGCGCTGTGAGGCACCAGTGCTAAACATTGTATTACCGTGCAGCCATGAACAATTTTGAAGCTTTCTATGAGTTATTGTCAATCCTTTATTACCTGTTCACCATTGTAGGTGTAACAAAAACCCAGCTGAAGAACAATTGACTTGTGTGGATCATTCCATTCAAAGTTACAATATTTACAGGGTTTAGAAGAATTGCTCTTTCATAGCCTCATAGCTACATTGCAGACATAAATCCATTTACATGGTTTAGTTCAACTTGTTCTGATACATTGAATATTAATTGTGGAGAACAATGCCAATGCCTTTTCGTGCTATGGCGCTTTAAGAGAGAGAGACCGCAGCTGAGTTCCATTCTTGCTCCACTACTATTTCTTATGTGCATCAATAAATACTTCTTTTGTCCTATATTCTCATTGTTGATGACACCAATATATTTTATTCACGTTTCAGAATACAGAAACTTTTCTTCAATTTGAATTGTGAGCAAAATTATCCACATGGGATGTAGAAACAGGTTATCATTCACAAAAGACACATTTTATTTACTTTAAATCTAAACAAAATCACTGCTGAATGATTCTCAATTTGAAGATAAGATAGATAGGGCAGATATTGAGGAAAAGAAGAATCCAAGCTTTTGTGATTGATTGACTAGATTTTAAATTGGAATGAACACACTGCAAAAGTGCCAAAAAATGTTTCTAGTTGCGCAGGAATGTTGTGGCAATTGAGATAGCAAATGCCAATTCAAATATATTTACCGTAAATAATTCTATTCTTTTCCAACATACTGTAACAATAGGATGAATTAAGATGTGGTGTTGTGGCTCCCAGCTTAAGGCCGAGAGGGGATCTCCTGTGACTAGCCAAACCCGATCACATGCCAGCCAACCAATTAATGAAGTGGCGCAGGGTTCCAGCGCAATCAGGTCACTGGGGGGTGGGAGTCCTGAAGAGCATCTGATACAGGTGCTGGTGTTGGCATCACTTTTGAATGCAGCCACAGCCACACTCACTATAAAAGGCCATTGCAACTGAGTGGTCCTGTGGATAGAAGCCAGTTGGTGAAGCTTCAAGTCATTTCAAATAAAGTGCTACTATCCATCACAAGCGCTTTGTCCAGAACTGACTTCTACAGGTCAAATTAGAACTGGAAGTTAATCACAGAGGAGGTGACACAGTTGGTTGTCCCACAGTTGAGCAAATTTAAATGGAGCCTGATCACATCATCTGAGCCTGATCTGCGTAATTAAAGGGTCTCCAGCTGCGGTTGCAAGGCCTCAGCAAGTCATCCCAAACCTGCGTAAAAGTTGCAATCATTGAGACCTGGATGTCCCTTTTATTTTCTCATCAGTGAGTGAGCAGACAGGGCTTCAGTTTAGCACTCATCTGAAAGATGGCACCTCCGACACTGCGGCTTCCCCTCAGGACTGCCCTGAAGCGTCAGTGTAGTTTTTTTTTTCTCTCATCCAAAGGCAAGAATTGCAACCACTGAGCCACACCTGTTAATCCACCTACCTTTTGTATGATGGGAATCTCTAAGCCAGCCAAAAACTTGCCCCATTCCCTCTTTGAAGGCATTCAATCTGAACAGTAGGGGATTTGGTCTGGGTGGCACTTTACTTGCCCAACTCTTCCTGCAGTGGTATCAGAGGAAGAGGGGGGCCTGGCAAGATGAAGTGAGGTAACTGAAATTCCAGCTGTGCCACGTCAGTGACCCCAAACACACCTACACATCTGTATGGGGTCAGGCGTCCCACACATGCTAGGGCTCCTACATGGGAGGAGATGGCTCAGATAGGTATTAAGACGGTTCGTACACTTGCAAATCAGTAACAGAGTGATCAACTGTGGCCTTTTGAAAGCAAGGACCCTTCAGCTAAGGTCGGCTACCAAATAAAACTGAAGATACCATCTTCATTTCACCACATTTCCTGCAATTAGCCTGATCACAGATTGCCTACCAGGGTCAGGGGTGAAGTGAGGTAAATGGGCTCAAAGCCTGCTCCACCACCGATCCTGAGGGAATATTGTCAGAGCATCCAGACCAAATCCTTCCACCTGTTAAGTGACTGGATTCCATTGTTGTCAGTTCTTGCTATTTATCACCACACTGACAAAGTACAGTCTCAACCTCTTGGTCAGTGTTGTAATTGAATGAAAGGAGGCCTGGTACCTCCACTAAAGTGGTGACAGGAAGGTGAGGTGAGGTAATGGGGGTAGGGAGCAGGTGTGGGTGTGATTAGGGATTCAGGTGAAGGGCAACATTCATCAGTATTTGGTGCTGCAGGACACAACATCCATGGGCACAATCAGAAGCACTGAGTGCATCTCCCAACATGCTCCATACGGGATGGCAGCAACATTATTACACTGCTGGCTTATGCAGACGTATTGCTGATCGAGGCATGTTGGTAACTGGGGATTTAAAGTTACAAATACCAGTCTCCAGTGACTCTGAATTTGCCGTTGCCAATAGGCCATTTCCTTACTACTCTTTTTTGAGTGTCCAAGTCTATTGCCAATTTATAGTGACCAGATGTAGAACTGTAGAATCCCTACAGTGCAGAAGGAGGCCATTCGGCCCATCAAATCTGCATCGACCCTCTGAAAGAGCGTCCTATCTATTCCCACCCCCCCACCCTATCCCTGTAACCCCATCTAACCTACACATGCCGAGACACTAAGGGGCAATTTTCACACGGCCAATACACCGAGTCTGAACATGTTTGGACTGTGGGAGGGAACCCACGCAGACTTGGGGAGAAAGTGAGAACTCCACATAAACAGTCACCCAAGGCCGGATTGAATCTGGGTCCCTGGTGCTGTGAGGCAGCAATGCTAACCATTGTGCCACTGTGCCGCCCCGCATAATAATAATAATCTTTATTGTCACAAGTAGGCTTACATTAACACTGCAATGAAGTTACTGTGAAATGCTCCTAGTCGCCACATTAGGGCGCCTGTTCGGGTATACAGAGGGAGAATTCAGAATGTCCAGGTTACCTAACAAGCATGTCTTTCGGGACTTGTGGGAGGAAACTGGAGCACCTGCAGATGTGGGAGAACATGCAGACTCAGCACAGACAGTGACCCAACCCAGGAATTGCGCCTGGAACCCTGGCGCTGTGAAGCAACAGTGCTAAACACTGTGCTACCGTGCCGCCCTCTACTGCACCTGGTATTCCCTGGCGGTCTCCTAATAAGGCCTTGCTTCCCTGCTTAACTTCCGATTTCAGATGAGATTCGACGTTTTAAGACTAGTCATAACATAATATAACAGCATAAGATCGAGGAGACGACGCTTGGACATCAGAATTATATATCCCAGCTTCTATTCCTTCAAAGGTTGGTCAATCATGAACATGGACTGCCGTGCCATGAATTTGCCAGGTTTGAGTGGCATGTTACACATCCGTTACAGCGTATCAGCTTGGCTGTGAGTTTCCGATGCCAGCTTTTGGTCATCTTCACCCCAGTGGGATCCTCCTTACCTTCCCCTCGCCCATCAAACAGGATAGTGACCAGTTGACTGACAAGGGGTATGATCCCTGTCTAAGCAGACAGCAAGTATTCAGAGCTATTCAGAAATGGTGAAATGGGAGTTGAGGAATTGAAATAGGAGACTTATGTACAAAGACAGTCAAACCCTTGTTTTTTTTGTTAAATATGCACAATAGTATGAATTTTATATTTTTAATAAATGTTTTTATTCTCCATTTTCACAATTTCCTTCAAAATTTACACCCCACCCACAGACAGTAAACGGTAACAAATACAAAATCAATCCCCTCAACAATAACAACGATCCCACCCTCCCACGACCCCAAACAACGGCCCACCTGTCAATATATGCATCCAATAAAACAAACCCTCCCACGGTGGAAACAAAAAACAAAGGAGAAAAAGAAAAAAGGAGTCTGGCACCGCACATGGTCACCATAGAGTCCACTCCCCCCCACCTGCCCCACACACTCAACGCCGTCCAACCTCTGAAAGAGTGCCGTACATAAAACCCAAGAGTTGTAAACCCCCCCCCCCCCCCACCCCCCCCCCCCCCCCCCCCCCCCCCCCAATCTCCTCCCCAACTCCTCCCGTCCACTGCCTCTTGTAAAACTCCTTCCCCCAACCTGGGTTCCTTCCCCCCCGACTTTCTACCCCGGCTAGACCACTTGGACCCTGTTCTGCGAGGCTCCGATGGCAGCAGCCCCTCCCCCCACTTCACTCCCGTTCACTGGCCGGCTTAGACTGGCCAGCGTGGAGGCCCCCGCCCGGGTCCCTTTCCCTCTTGCCCGACTCTAGGAAAGCCCAGAAATCCCCTTTTAGCACACAAACCCCACATATCCACCTACACCCCAAAGAGCCCTCACTTCGAGTGAAAGTCCCATCACTTCCCTTGTCCAACACTGGCTCCTTTAGCCCATACACCCAGTGAAACAAACAAACAAAAAAAAAGAAAATATAGTCATGAGGCTACGTCAGCACATGGCCATTTTTCAATTTCTCAGTTCTGCCACAGTCCTTCTGCCTTCGCAAACTCCTCTGCTGCCTCCGCCGTTCCGAAATAAACGTCCTTGAGCTTGTAAGTCACCCTCAGCTTCGCTGGATACACAAAGCCGCACTGCAGCCGGTTGAAAACAGCCCACCTCCTCGCCAGCTCCACCGTAAAGCCCTGGTATACACGTATACCAGCTCCAGCCCACTTCACCACCCGCTTCTGCTTGGCCCAGGACAGGAACTTCTCCGTCACACTGTACCTCCGGAAGCAGACAGTCACTACCCTTGGCGGCTCACTCGCCTTTGGTACAGACCTCCACGACCGATGAGCCCGATCCAGTTCATTTCGGGAGTGATCCTCCCCTTCCCCCAATAGTTTCGCCAGCATCGCAGCAAAATACTCAGTCGGTCTCGGCCCTTCAACTCCTTCGGGCAGCCCCACAATCCTCAAATTCTGTCGCCTGGATCTGTTTTCCAGGTCTTCCATTTTTTCTTACAGATCCTTATTAATCTCCATAACCTTCCGCATCTCCTTCCCCATCGACCTAAGTTGATTAACATGCTGCAATAATGTCTCCTCCACTTCCTTCAGCGCCTTCCCTTGCTCCCGCACCTCTGCCACTGCTCTCGCCACCTCCGTCGTCCCCGGGGAAATCGCCTCCTCCACCAGCAAACTCAAAACCTCCCTCATCTCCTTCCTCATTGTCTTCATGTATTTTGTAAACTGCCTTTCGAATTCCACAGCCATTACCTTAGTTATTTCTTCAGCCGTAAGCAATGCGGCCTCCCCGGTGCTCCAGCCTCAATTTTCCTTGGTGACCCCACGGTGACCTTTCTACTCCCTGACGAACTTTCAGCTGTTTTCACAGCCGTTTTCTTACTAGACCTCGACATATCCCTTCCCTGTATTTTCTCTTGGCCTTCACCGCCTTCTCAGCCCCTAGGACCGGGCGTCAATCCCCGACAATGCCGTTCCCGAACGGGAGCCCTCCAACGCGCGGCTGCCTCCTGCCCGCCGTCACCGGAAGTCAGCCGTCACCACTTCTTCAATGGCTTTGGTGAGATCTTTTCACAGTTGTTCCCTCTGCTGCTAGAATTCAGCTTTCATAAAGGCCCTCAAGTCAGCTTGAGGCCTTTAAACTCGCCCTTCCCCCGCCTGCATGATGGAAGAGGCTTTTGTCTTTGCTGCAGGTTCAGCCAAATCTTTCACTGTTTTTGCGGGTCTGGTAACCAAGAAACATACCATTCCTGGGGGAAAGTACTCCTCCAACATTCACCTACGCCTTTTCATCAAAATTCCACCCCGTATTGATTAAAAAAGAGCTCGTTTCTGTAACCTTGGGCAGGAGCTGCCTTGTGTGTGACCACTTACTCCATGGTGCACACCGGAAGCCACAATATTATGAATTAATGAGATCAGAGCAACTAGAGAGTTGCACTTCCTGATTTTATAGCGAGCTCATGCCTATTTTTCTGGCATTACAGGGAGTAGTACAATGAGTATGAGGACTATTACGATCACCATAGAGACCTAAAAGAGAAGTTTGAATGTTCAGATAACAGCTGAAAACTAGATACATCAAGATTTCATGTTATAAAACTATTTCTATAACAAATGACTAAAAAGCACTCTTGACTAAACATTAGTTTCTTTTTGTAGGCAGATTATACTTTAATCTACAGGGAAAAGATTACTAAGGCTCAGTGACTTATAGGGAAGCCTGTAACCTGATCTCAAAAATGGTGCCTCTGCCCTCTTCCGCATAGAAACATGAAGCAAACTAGTCATGCATCTAGGTAGAACTGCTAATGATCTATCTTTGATCCTAAATCCCTTTCACCCTCAAAGTAAATTGATAGTTTATGGCACAACTATTCACAACCTGATACCTATAATACCTTTCTGGATTTTTGGGAGACTTAGGGATTATTCATGGTATACTCAGAGACTGTTGCCATCGGGCTGGGTTTCTCGGTAACGTGGCGTTCTTTGGTGGCAAGATTCTCCATTCCTGCTGCTGGTCAGTGGGATTCCCCATTGAAGCCAGCTCACACTGCTAACAAACCCACAAGTGGCAGTGTAGGGTGGGTGGGGGGGGGGGGGGGCATTGTCTGTAAGCGTAGATATCTTTCACCTCTTCTCAGGAAATGATCTGAGCCCTCTGATCTCTAACAATCAAACCTTCCAGGTTTAGTGTTGGGCAGACTGCAGAACAAGCCACACAACCCCCTTAATTTACCCTAACTTTAAAGCTGCAGTCCCAAAATATAACAATCTTATAAATCTCATGATTTCAACCCGATGTTGAAATCTGGGATAGGCCCATATGGGAGGAGGTTACCCAAGGTTGATTTGAGAAAGCTAGTGCCATTTGGAATGTCATGCAATAGCAGACAAGCTCGCCAACACGCCAATTGTTTCTGTTGCAATTCATCTTAATGCTTGTTTTGTTTTAATATCCCAGTACTGTACCTTGGGCTCTTAATGTTGTTTTCATTATGTTACCCATCTCCATTAGCTCCTGCCAAACATCATCTCACTATCTGGTGGCATAAAGACAAATAATCAAAAACGACATTGAAGAAACAAAATAATAATTAGTTTACCCCCATTGGATATAACAGCTATTTTTGTAAATAGGTCTTTATGTTCTAAATCCATTTTATATAGATTAGATTGCTTGTTAGTAACACACTGCAACAATAGAAACCTCATTAAAATTCAGGAGAGGTAACAGTAAGTAGTTAACAAGGGACTGTCGATTGGGGAATAACAGCAGTAGAATAATGGAGAAAGCCATTACTCCACTCAGAAGGTTGTAGAAATTCAAAAGCTTCAGCACAAGTGGATGTTGAGGCAGGAACTAAAATATCATTTCAAATTAAATATTATAAAAAGGGAAAATGTGAGAAGGTATGGAAAAGGACAGGGAAATGAGATAAGAGCAGGTGCCTCTCCATCCTCAAGGCCACCTATTTCCCCCGGCATAACACTTTCCGTCTCCTACCTCAGCTAATCTGCCTCTGAAACCCTCATATATACCTTTCTTATCTCTCCTGGGCAGCCTCCACTTGCACACTCTGTAAACCTCAATTCATAATCTAACTGGCACAAAATCCCATCCACCCTTCAGCCCTATGGTTCATGACCCACATTGGCTCCCGGTCCAACAACAAGCCAATTTTAAAATTCACATCCTTGAGTATTTCTGAAATAATTGATGTGCTGTTGAAGCTTTTTATCTTGCACGTACCAGGGCGGCTGCAAGAATGCCAAATATCAAAGGACTAAACAATTTACACTGCGTGAGGAAAGGGTGCTAATTCATAGAATGCATAGAATCCCTACAGTGCGGAAGGATGCGATTTGGCCTATCGTGTCTGCACCAATCATCTGAAAGAGCACCCTAACTAGGCCCACTTCCCGCCGCACCTAACCTGCACATCATTGGACTGTGGGAGGAAACTGAAGCACCCGGAGGAAACCCAAGCAGATGTAGGGAGAAGGTGTAAGATGTACAGGTTATGTGGATTGACCATGCTAAATTGCCCTTTAGTGTCCAAAAGGTTAGATAGGGTTACTGGGTTACAGGGACAGGGTGGAGCCGTGCGCTTAAGTAGGATGCTCTTTCCAAGGGCCAGTGCAGACTTGATGGGCCGAAAGTCTCCTTCTGCACCGAAGGGATTCTATGATTCAGTACTGGAATTTAGGTCAGTGTTTTTCAAACATTATTTCCCGGGACCCACCCACGCCGACTGACCTTCACGTCACTCGCCACGTTTGCTTACATTTAATGCAAAAGGGGAGCCTGCTTGGTCCTCATAATCTTACTTGAGTCAGGGTCAAAGGTGGAAAGGGCAATGCACCTGGCTGGTGCAAACTTCAACCAGTTCCTTTGTGCTATCTTCATCTTTATGAAAACGGAAAATCCAACCTCGCACATGTAGGTTGCCATGAAGGGCAATAGCAACGAAATGCATGTTTTACTCAGCACTGGATATTCCTGGGAGATGCTACTCCAGAATGCTGACAACCTTAAGTGCTTTTGGCATGTTTTGAATGTCGTATTACAGGTCAGCTATAGCAGTGTTGCCTTTTTATTTGGAGTCAGCTGTAAGTTCATAACTGACGGGGGTTTCAATCTCAAAAGGAACTTTTCACTCACCACTTCTCTATCAACATCTGAAACTTCTCTCATTTGTCTGTGCTTCCTTGCATATAACACACATGGACTTTGCATCCTTATTTGCCGAAACTATACCTCAAGAAATCATCTTTATACTGCTATATGGCTGTTACAAGAGACCCTGGAGCTCTGTACAGAGCTAACACTAGGTCTGTCCAGCCTTGGAGTCTCCTGGGTAGCTCTCTGGAGCATAATCTGTTGTGAGATCCTGTCAAATGGATAAACTGCCGATTTGAGTCTCTGGCCATCTCTTACTTTTAAGAAAATCATTCATCTTCACAGTTTACGTGGCTTGCTTGCCAGCAGCTGGAAAATGGAAGCAGTTCTAGCTGCATGATTTGGCACCAAAAGTTGGTACCTGGAGGAAGTTTGGCATCAAGTGTGCATGCACGTGACCTGCTCTCCCCTGCCGCTTATGACTGTAAGACGCGACCCAGCCTCATTTATTTAATTTAATAGACAGCAGCGGCTGCCATTTTCAATGTAAAAGCCAGTAACTGCTTTTGGCCACTTCTCCCCCGATCAGGATCACCGCGGCAACGGCGCAACCGATCGCTCCACGACCCTCCTGGCTCCTGCCCACGACCACAGGCAAGTCATGACACGCACTTTGAAAAACCCTGATTTATACGATTCTATAGAATGCTTTATCACATTGACTATGTTATTGGAGGCAAAGTACGAAATCTTGGAGAATTAATTTTTATGCTTTTATGAGGCAGCCGAATGAGGGGAGGGGAACATTTTGTTTTGTTTTGCAATGTTGTTTCGTGAAAACATCAAATTATAACTCCCTGCCTCCGTAATGAAGCCACATACCGTGACTATAGCGTTATCGCTTATTACAATTCTCGATTCACATGCATAGCTGCAGGCGGCCAAAGCTGGAACGTTGCACTGTTACGCAGTCAGTGAAAATTGACAGCTTCCTGGGTAACAGGCTATGACATGCATGAAACGATGACTGACCTCACACACTGGCGAAATGATTATCGAATAAAAGATTTTTTTTCCCACAAACGTAGTTGAAGGAATAGCTGCAAGGACTGTCATGGTCACATATAATGTTCTCATTGCACCTGTGTAACTCAGTCACCTCATGGGTTTGGCTGCTCTCCTCTGTTTCACAGATTCCCTACGGCAGGCAATACAACAGAGTTCCTGCTGAATGCAATTAGCAAAGTGGGCACACACCGCACCCCGAATTGCACCAGCTTTGCAAAGTATTTTTTCTCAGGAGTTTTGGCTCAAACTCATTTGCATATCATGAACATATATTTTGCTGGGGCCAGCGCAATTGAACTTAAAAGGAAACATTTTCCTTTTTAAAATTTTCATATTTGAGAGGCAACTTGATGCAGTTTGATTGCAGCTGATAATGCCCCCCCCCCCCCCCCCCCCCCGTCCCACCTCCAAAAAAGCATTTTTATTATCAAGCCACTACATGAGCAATCCGATTATACATGCCTGAAAGTGACTCAAAAATGTACAGAACCATTTCCTAATGATATTAGGGTCTGTTTCTGAGGAAATAAAAATGTGTGAAAATGACATTCAAAAGATTTTTAATTGCTCCTGGGACTGTCTTTGTTCCCAAAAGATCCAAAAGGTTCACAAATAAACTCAATTGGCAGAAGCTCCAGCGGCAATGAATTCATCTGTAAAACGGCCATTTCGTGAGTTTCCAGTGGAATGTTTAGAAACTGGCTGCAAAAGATGGCGAAAGCTCGAGTAGCGGCAACAGGAATTTGAGCTTAAAATTCTGCCATCTTTTGTGCCGGCTGCACTTATTTCAGCTGAAATATACTGAAGAAACAACGCAATAAGTGGAAACTCCAGAACGAGTAATCGCCTTGGGACAATTGTAAGCTGCTGACTGTTTACCGTGATAAAGTTGGCCAAAACGAATGGGTTGGATCCTGTGGGGAATAAAACCAATCACTGACACTGTCAATGTTGTTTACTTGGGGCTGCAGGTCTTCAGCCAGGAGTGGGAATAACTTTGAAGTCGCCTTCATGAAGGAAAGGGCAACATTCTGAGGCAGTAATGGCCTGTAAACTCTGTGCAGGAGGTACCAATGTGCAGAACAACTTGCTGTGTTCTGTGTTATGACTGTGGTAATGATGTACACAGAACATCTAATTATTTGACTAGAAAGATGATTTATTAACAACACTTGGAAAGATAACTAATAAACTACAATGCAGACAATGGCTACTAAATTAATTCAGTGAATTCTCCTGGAGCTAGTCTAAGTGCACCTATCCTCTTGTACATCTTACTACCAACTGACGGGTGTCTTGAGCCACATGATAGATCTCTATCGCCACCAGCTGGTTGAAGGTTGCATCGCTAACTATGTACAGAACTGTGCACAGCCATATCACCACACAACTCAGCTCCTCGAGGTTGCACATCTAAAGTGCCTCCAATCCAGCTTCTTCCACATCCTCTTCCTATTCCTTTGCACTGGCAAAACCAGTCTAGAAGCTATCACAAAACCTGTCAAGAGAAGTCTTCAGGGTAGGAGCGGCATGTGGCACAGTGGTTAGCATTGCTGCCTACGGCACTGAGGACCCAGGTTCGAATCCCGGCCCTGGATCACTGTCCATGTGGAGTTTGCACATTCTCCCCGTGTCTGCTTGGGTTTCACCCCCACAACTCAAAGATGTGCAAGGTAGGTGGATGGGCCACGCTAAATTGTCCCTTAATTGAAAAAAAAGAATTGGGTACTCTAAATTTATTTAAAAAAGAGAAGTCTTCAGGGAAAAACCAGAGTATAATCCAGCAAGAAGATTAAATTTGTCAGTAACATTTGTAGACATTTCGGAGATAAAGTTCACGATGGCTTCTTTTGTGTAGATTCCATCACTGGCTGTGTTCCCTCGGAGGCAGAAATTGGGGGAAATGGCATACTCATATTAGCAAGGCCCAATTGCCATGACGAGATTGATTGATGACCCCATCGATGGAAGTTTTCACCCTGACATTGTGCACTTCACAGCTGAGCTGTCCTCCCGTGTTCTCTTTGTATCGGTGAAGTGGCTGGCGTGGGAGCAAGTTACTGCATTCGCTCGGTCACTTCGTTTTAGCACACCCTGCACATGGTCAATTTTCGAGAAGGTGTACAGAATAAAGATCATGGACGAGAGTCTCCCTTCTAGGGACTAAGTCCCCACACTGGTGGGAAAACCGGTGTCAATGACTCTAGCGTCAACAGCCCCCGAAAGTGAGGAATTCTCCAATTGTTCGGGGGCTAGGCTGACAGCGGAGTGGTTGGCGCCGCTCCAGCCGGCACCAAGGGCCGGCGTGAGTTTGCGGCCGGAGTTCGGCCGGCGTATTTCCGCGCATGCACAGACCGGCCAGCGTATTTCCGCACATGCACAGACTGGCCAGCATATTTCCGCGCATGCGCGGGGGTTCCCTTCTCCGTGTCGGTCCCGGGGCAATATGGTGGAGCCCTACAGGGGCCCGGCGCAGAGGAAAGAAGGCCCCCCACAGAACCAGCCCGCCCGCAAATTGGTAGGCACCAATCGCGGGCCAGGCCACCGTGGGGGCCCCCCGGGGTCGGATCCCCCCCTGCACTCCCCCGAGGACCGCCCCCGCACACTTACCTGCCAGGTCCCGCCGTGCATGAAGTGAGTAATTCACGCCGGCGGGACTGGCCAAAACTTTACGACCACTCGGCCGATTGGAGCTCGGAGAATCGCCAGGGAGCTTGCTGTCAACTGTTCACAACGGCGGGAATCCCGCCGGCTCCCGAAAAACGGTGCCGGAGAATAGAGCAGCCGGCGTTGGTGCGCGATTCGTGCCTCCCGCCGGGGATTCTCCCGGCGCAGGGTCGGAGAATCCCAGCCCTTGTCCCACACATTGTCAATTAAGAACCATAAATAATAAACTCAATGCAGTGATTGTGAGGAATTTCCCCTTTTCCTTCAGGTGTTGGACAGTCTGCTTTGAAAACCATTACTGAAAAACCGCACGTGATGGTACAGAGAGCAGAACCTCCCATGCCTGCCCTCGCTATTGACAGCCGGTGTGAGAGTCATGCATGGGAAATCAGCGGGACCCACACCTTTGGAAAACTGGCTATTTCATAGGTCAAAATTAATAAGCTGTTGTTCCTGCATTTACCAGAGATCAGAACATGTTCACCTGACAGCAGCATCTGCCACCTGACACAGGAAACCTCAACTGAATGTCTCAAAAGTGTCAATGAAATTCGCAGCTGGTCTCTCAAATGAGCCTAATTTAAGAAGATTAATGCTGGTGTGACCTTTATAAGGACAGGCAAAACATAACATCTGCTGGAGCTGCATGCAAGGTCCACCTTTTCATTTAGGATAGAGAACCAGGGCAGCATGCTGATTTACCTTGTAAGACTCATGCTCAATTTGTAACTCAGCTTGCCCATTGGTAATGGGATAGGTGGGAGGTACAAATCCCAACTGGAAATAGCTACCTACACTGTTCCGGTCCTCTCCTTTTGCACTGACTGGTTTCTGGGCATGTGTCAGACATCTTCCCTTGGATTGCAAGGTGTAAGTTGCATTCTGATGACATTTTATGGAACCCCACTGTATCTTAACTTCAGGTCACTCAGTCTCACGGGCTCTAGTAAAAACAAACAGGAACGGGGGCCGGGATGCCATTTACAAGGGGACTTGTGGCTTCAGATCATTAAATCACAGGATCTTCTGCTTGCTGCTTCGCCAGCCCTTCCTCATGTTTCTCTACTCATTGTGGGAACCATTCTTGCTTCTTCATTCTGGCTGCAGGAGGAGGAATTGTAACCATTGCCGCTATCCCCTGAACATCTCGGAAGGTGAGTGAGGGCAGATTGCACATGGGAGACTCCATCCAGCACACAGGGGCTGCAGGCCAAGAGTCACCCTCTTGGACCTGACTAAGGAGCAGTGTTGGAGGAGGCTGTGCTTTGTCACAGAACTCTTGAGGCCTCCTGCACTATGCCATGCCAGTGGCTTCCCTTAGCCAGTACTTCACAGCATGAATTAAAAGGACGACTTCAATTACCAGGACTCAGCAGGACGTCATCATCCTCACTGACCTCAAGGAGCCAAAGTTCAGATCTCTTAGCCATGTAGGTATTGTTGGGTTCTTAGGCACTCAGTGCTTGATTGGACTGTATGCACATTACCAACAGGAAGATGAGACAGCAATATTTGAGAATAGAAAAGGATACTATTCTCTTAATACACAGCCAGTGACCAATCACAGGACCATCATTGTGCAGATCTGGATGGCATCTCCCTGGGTTGCTCATCCGAATGAACATGAATTCGAACCAGAGGCCAGAGCTTCATTCCAAAAGCGTGGGAATTTCCGGCAATTTTAATCAACCCCCCCCCCAGACCCAACCCACGTTATGTCCGAAATCGTCCATCCCTCGTTCGCGGCTAAGATTACCTGCCACGGATGAGACTGGAGAATCCTGCCCATCCTTTGCAATTAGAATCCTCCCCCACCCACCCCCCAGCTTTCCATTGGTGTTCCCTTTGTGACTTATGTAGAGCTGCTGATGCTTGGTGACTACTCGAGCCCATGGGAGTCTGGCTGGAGGTTGCAGCAAATCTGAGTTGTGTTGAGCTGAGTTGCTGGCACGATGGTGGGTACTGACTGAGGGCAGCAAATACATTGACATCCTGAGAGAGAGGCCGGTATGCCCATTGCGTCACTGTTATCCCCTTGCGGTTGGGCTCACCAGTTTTCACTGATCTACATTGGTAGCAGACTGCAGAAGGTGATGAAAATTGGCAAAGCCCCTTTCCAATCCTCCCAATGACCTTTCCATTGTGGCACTGTGTCTGTATGGCAGGCAGTGGCAATGGACGTTTATGTGGGTGAGGACAAATGCTGAAATTAGCATTCTAGATAAAGAAATCTGGGTCTGATGAATGCATCTTCAGCATGTCAGCAACAACTCCTCCAAGTGCACAGACGGCACAGTAGCACAGTGGTTAGCGCGGCTGCCTCACAGCGCCAGGGGCCCGGGTTCAATTCTGACCTTGGATGACTGTCTGTGTGGCGTTTGCACTTTCTCCCCGTGTCTGCCTCCGGGATTTCCTCCGGGTGGTCCACTCTCCTCCCACAGTCCAAAGATGTGCAGGTGGGGGTATGGGGATAGGGTGGGGAGTGAGCCCAGGTAGGGTCCTCTTTGGGAGGGTTAGTGCAGACTCAATGGGCTGAATGGCCTCCTTCTGAACTGTAGGAATTCTATGATTCTATACTGTGCAGTTCCAGAGTGAACAGAATTAGAGCTGAGATTCTGAAATACCTCGGGCATTATAAATGCTCTATCGGATAATCATTCCAAAGAGCAGAAGGGAAGAAAGTATATGGAAGTTGGAATGCAGGCTTAACTTACATTGATGCAGTGTCTCTATTGTAGCAGCTGGTAAGGTTGGATGGGGTGGGGGTTGGGGGGGATTCACAAGATATGTCGGCCTTTACATTATCGAATATTTTCCAATTGTAGTTTTGTGATGCTGCAAATTACCCGTTAGTAAAATAAATGGATAACACCGATGGAGAAATTACATCTTGCTGGCAAAAAACATTCCAGAGGGAAAACAAATGTAAATATAAAAGTTGATTAGAAAACCTCTTTACACAGAGGATGGGTGGAATGTGAAACTCTGCCACAATCCACTCTTGATGCAGGGTCCATGAATTGTTTATTTTTTAAACAATTTGGTAGATGCTGAAATACTGAAGTAGGTGGGAAGGAGTATGGGAATTAAACTAGATCAAACATAGAACAGTACAGCACAGGACAGGCCCTTCAGCCCACGAGGTTGTGCCGACTATTTATCCTATGTGTAGTAATACATCCAGCAGGCTTGATAGCTAGAACGTCCCCCTTGCCAAGATCGTGGTGTTGAGCTGGCAACATGCCTGCCCTAATGCCAGCCAATGGTCCGGTGTCAATGCCACTGTTGGGCAATTCCCTGGTGTCATTCCTGTCCGAGTTTGGTTCATAACCTTGGTGGGACAGGGATGGGAAGGTGGTCTCCTGCTGTGGGAAAGAGGCCTAAAGCTATGAATTTAGAAATTCCACCGGTGTGGAATTACCGAACCTTTTCTTAAATGCTACCATCTTTGCCCATCTGCTTCCTTGTGCAGTGCTGCATTCTCTAGGCATTTTGGTCTCCAGAATTGGTAAAGTGACAACAATTGAAAAATTGACATGTGCTGTTTTCCTCTCATTTTTGCCTGAGTGAAGCAGCATGGAAGGAGAACTTTTGACCCATTGTGTGACGGCTGGCTATTTGAAAGAACAAACCAATTCCCCATTGATCTGTTCTTCAGGTGTTGATCCAATATCCTTGTGAAAATTACCACTGAGTCTGCTCCCACCACCTTTGCAGGCGGCACATTCCAAATCATAGCAACTCGCTGCTGAAAACAAATCTCTTTGTTTCCACGTTGGTTCTGTTGTTGACAATGTAAACTCAGTGTAGTCTGGCTATTGACCCTGCCAGCAGTAAAAACAAATCTTTCCTCCGTCAAAACACTTCAGAATTATCAGCATCTATATTCAATCTTCCCTTTTGTTTAGTTTGCTCTGAAGAGAACTGTCCTAGCCTCTGGGACCTTCCCCACATTACTAAATGAATGCGGTGTCCACCATCTCCCACCTCCCTCTCATGCCGCCCTCACCACCACTCACACCATCACCCAGAAAATTTGGCACGTCAAGTAATCTGCTTCTATTGTCATGGGAGTGTCCCTTTAAGGAAGGTTTTTGTCTTATCACATGGCTTCAGTGGTGTCATTTTGTGGGTGGAGCTGAGCTGTGGCTATGAGGTTTTACTTTCGCTTTCAGATTTGACTGCTGTGGACAAAGACAGAGAAGGTAAGTGTTTTGGCCTGTCTCTCTCTATTTTAATTTTAATGAGTTGTTCCAGACAAAAAACCCTTTGATTATAGCTACCTGCAGTTCCCACGATAAATTGGGAAGGCCGTCGTGAACTCTGCCGAGTTTCACGACGGCCTCGGAGGCCGCTCCTCGCACCTAATTCACCCCCATCTGGAGGGCTAGGAGTGGCGCACCATAACTCTCGGCCGCCGGGCCTTGACGGTTGCGTCAAGGCGGCGCGCCGAGAATGACGAAACGGCAGCACATGCCGGCTCCAACCCACGCATGCGCGGCTGACGTCACGATGGCTGACGGCTCAAACCCGCGCATGCGGGGTTGCCGTCTTCCCCTCTGCTGCCCCGCAAGACATGGCGGCTTGATCTTGCGGGGCGGCGGAGGGGAAAGAGTGCGTCACTTTGAGGCGCCGGCCCGATGATTGGTGGGCACCGATCGCGGGCCAGTTCCCTCCTGAGCACGGCCGTGGTGCTCACTCCCCTCTCCGCCCCCCACAAGCTTCAAACGGCACTTTGGCGCCCATGTTCAAGACGGCAGCGACCAGGTGTGGTTGCCGCCGTCGTGAACTGGTCGGGAACGGCAGGCCACTTGGCCCATACGGGCCGGAGAATTGACGGTCGCTGTGAAAAACGCCGAGCGGCGAGTTTTCTGAGCGGGGGGGGGGTGGGAGAATCGCAGGGGGTGCCAGGGGGGCATGTCGTGAGTTGCCCAGCCCTCCCGCGATTCTCCCACCCGGCGTGGGGAGCGGAGAATTCCGCCCATAGTTTGCATTCTGGAAGGATTTAAACATGCTGGTGAGACGGGGTCAGAATCTCAGGAAAAGCCAGTCTTATTCAAGTGAGAATGCAGAGTGTTGGGCCTCCCTTAAAAAGGGTTTTTGGTTTATGGCATTTTGTTTTTGAATTGGAACAGTTAAGGGGGAATTCATTAGTATTATACATAGATTACTGTAGCTGTGGGGTATCTTTATGTTTGTAATTGATAAAGATTCTTGCTGTGTGATTATATATATGTTAACTAAGTTCTTAGAATAAAGCTTGATTGATTAAAGTGTCTGGGAAGACTGATGAATCACACCTGAAGGGAAGGCTTTTGTGCTCATCCTAGCCAAATTCAGCAAAAAGTTATAGGTCAGGTGAACTCCATAAGCCCCGACCCATAACGCTATCCAGCATTGTCTTTGATTCTATGACGTTGGGGATAACTTTGATCTCCAAAATTGGGTGGACTATGTTCAGGTGGGATGGTAAACAAAGAGATCTCCATCCCATCTTGAACCCACCCATATCTAGTTTTAGCAGAGGCGGATAAGGGGTGAGCGACTCATAATGGGATAGGTGGGAGGTAAAAGTCCCAACTGGAAAGGGCCAGTATACAAGAGGTGGTCCTGAGACTGAAATTTTGTAAGGAGGCTGTGTGCCTTCATTGTAACCCTGGTTGGATATTTTAACCAAAGTAGGCCAGCTTTCCTGAACTTTGGGAAACTCAACAGGTGAAAGGAGACAAAAAGGACTTGGTTGGTATGGTTAGTACCTTTACAGCACTGCTTGTGGGCAGGAGTGTTTCCTCCAGGCCCAACAAGATAATCCTGTGTCTATCCTGCAGGCATAATGGGACCTGCCTCCCAAACATTACCTCCAACAAACCCCCCTCCAATCAATCCCCCACTATGATCTTGCCCTTTCCCTTGGCCAGCATCCATTTCTCCTCCCCCATGATCTCATTCCCTCATCATGATCACCATCTCGTTCGTGATCAGCACACCCCCACCACGATTTCTCTCATCTTACCACTTGATAGTCTGACAATTAGGAGGGAAACCTGGAGGAAAAAAACTCCAAGACTTCCTATGGAGCATTTGGGAAACCCCTACATTCTGCTTTTTTCACCCAAAACTCCTCTACCCCATTGAGCGATACGGCCAGGGCCATTGTGTGTTGTGCAGTATCAGTGCATCGTCGAGTATATTTAACAATTGTAAACGGCTTCAAAATGCTTCTGCTTCTCTTATTCCTGTTTTCTAGGCATTAACATCAATCTGGTCATTGACTTGAAAGGCAGCAACCTTTTGGATGTCATTAAATTGTGCAGAGGTGAGGACTTTGCTGCTTTTTTATCTAATTGGATAATCAGTAAGTTTTACAATTGGGAATGAAACATATCTAATAGTTATTTCAATAGCAAGGTTTCAAGCAAAACAGAGTCAGAAAAATTGCAGAAAATAGAAGTCTGTTCAGGTTGGAGCACAAACAAATGATATGAATGAAGACATTTATTGCACTTCAATTGTAGTGCATTAGGCTTTTGTTGGTTAATTTCAACATCTCCATTCTCAGCACATCAAACCTATGGAACTTAAATCACCTTCCTCAACCTTTATGCTACTACAAAATAAGCTTGTTGTTATCGTCTCGTTAACTGATCTCACCTTGGTAACCTTGCAACATGGATTTCCATTCTTTTTGAAGAATAGCAAATAAATACAACAAAACTTCTTATCCTGCAATTACCTGGCTCAGATCCCCAGTCTGGCTGAGAATGCAGTAGCTAATAACATCAACTTCTCCACGGCATTTATGAACACTTTTCTGTGACTGGCTAGCATGTAGCTTGTTCCCTGGGTGATAACCCAATCCCCATTAATTTATCCCATATGAAGTATGATCAGAAAGGGCACGGGAAATGTATTCAACAAGCCTGACCCCTTGATGATAGGCCAATCCCACCCACTCCATCATCTTGCTATTCATATACTCCATTTTATAAAAGTCATATTTATTTCCCCGTAAAAATTAGTTATCTTTTCCGCTCCAAAGGCCCTCTCTGGTAAAGGCCCATTATTCTATTTGTTAAAAAACAGAGTTAAAAAGCATTCCTCCTGACCCGCCTCTTCTTAGTTTTGCAACTCTTACCCATGCCTTTGGTGCTTGAACCATCTATCATGGTGAGTCATTCACCTCCAGAATCAATTTTGCTGATTCTCTTAAAAATTATGAAAACCTTAACTCAGTCACCTCAACGTCTCCTCCTGGTGCACTAACTGAATGCAAAATAGGGCAATTTAAGATTTTTGACTGTATTATTTTCAAGCCACTTTGCTGATTTCAATTTTTATCTCTGTGCCCAAAGAATCCCACAAGTATCCCATTAGACCCTGCATGAGTCCCATTATTGCAACGCTTCCCAAACTATTTTCCTTAATGGCTCTGTTAACACTTGAAAATAAATGTGACCTCAGATGCCAACATAAACAAAACAGCAATAAAGCAACATAGTGGCATTCGGCTTCTAATTATTAAAGCTCGCGTAATAGATCAACATGTAATATATCGTATAAATATTGAAATTGATGCTGAAAATCCCAGGTGCTCAGTGACTGGGTTGCCACTGTTCGCTAATTCTGCATTGTCCTCCATTGTCCCGATGCTCCGTGAAAGCTCTGGGGCTGGATTCTCTGTCGGCGGAGAAGATGTGCCGCACAGGAAAACGGGTCTGTTGGGACGGAGAATGCCGCCCCTGAAGTATGTACCTAGACACCTAATTACATCGCAGCATGCGTCAAAGCCACCGCGGCTTATCAGAGCGTCCAACGCCAGGGGTTTGTCTTGTGATCGGTTACTTCCCACTGCCAGGCCAATATAAGGGGGTAGGAGATTAATGAAATTTTATTTCTCGCTACCCCATTCGCTGTTACTGCAATTCCAATTCTCAGGGGCAGTTAGGGATGGCCAATAAAAACTGGCCGAGCCAGCAAAGCACACATCCCCAAAATGGAATTCTAAAAAATTGGGGTCGTGACCCTCAGTTTGGGCACCGCTGCACCATTGGTCCCTTTAGAAAGCGCACAAGCACCACTACTGGTGAGGCAGATGTTCTAATTCCAGCATCCATAAAAGGAAATAGCAATACAGCTAGGATCTGTGTTTGTCACTTCAAGTTGCCTCATTGGGAGCTTCTTATCTTATTTTACAAGCTGGGGGTGATCTGAAGCAAAGCAGCGTGGAATTATGATGAGACAGTTAATATGTATAAATAATCTATTTTTGTTTACATACAATAAATAATCCCTTCACTCCATTCTGCAATATAACACAGTCTTAATGGGGTTAGATAAATAAATAAATAAACCGTGTAATATAATTACTGAAGTGATTTTTATAAGATTGTAAATTAGGAAGAATTCTGCTGAGTATGGAAAAAAACAACCCTGACCTTGACAATTGGATCAGATTCATAATAATGTGAGCTAGCTTATTTCCTTAGTATTTATTTGCAGCAACGACAACAGCTCGTGATCGTTCTGTTCCTGGATTGATCCTGCACCCCACCTCATTAGAGCAGGACATCCAGGCCTGATCCCCTGTACCTTGGCACTGTCAGCCAAAGGTGCAAGGTTGGCAGTGCCACAGTACCTGGGTGGCACTGGGGGTGCCATGGCACCACCCTGCCCGGGAGGCCATTCAATTTGGCTTCTATCTCGCTCATGAGGTGGAAATTGTTCTTAATTGGTATCATTTGGTGCTTTGTCACGTCTTGGCGTGATCGCAAGCTGGTTAGGCCACAAATCGATTTGTGCCCAGCACGGATTCCAATTTCGGCCTCTACCACAATTTAACCAACATGCCTGCATCTGTGCCGGGCACAATGCAGCTGGTAAATTGTGCCCATAATTAGCTGTCAAGTAATAAGTGGTAACGGCCAGGTAAATGAAAGCTATATGATGTTGAGCTGCCACAACATGAGTCACCTGAAAGCAGTTTAGAAAGGATAAATAAAAATAGACAGTTTTATTGGTGTTTGTTATATTAAGGGGCACGATTCAGTGGACAAATGTTAAAGACCACTTTTGGCTGCATTTAGCGGGGTGTTTCTTGGCGACTGCAGCACCGAGATTCATATCGCTATTCACCGGCACTTTGCCAGTTTTTTGGGCCTTGGGGAGTTTCTCCCCACTGAGGCCACACATTGGCAGCAGTCCTGCACTGACAAGCTTATCTCACCAGCAGGGCCGGTTCCTCATAGATCGGGGCACCATTTTGGAAGACAGTCCTGATCATTAGATCCCTCTTTCAGCCCCGCAGCTATGGATTTCAGCACCACCCATGACTTTCAGCCTCCATCCCCCACAAACCTTTCTGGGTCCCTCGAATCCCACCTCAGCCCCGCTCTTATGGGCAAGTGTGTGTGGAGGCTTCCTAACAGAAGCAGCAGCAGCGGGCAGGTTGCGTGCCCTGATATCAAGCGCCGTCCAGGTACTTGCTTTTATCGCCAGATCAAAGAGCAGAGCTGCTTCCATTTCCCAGCTGCTGACAAGAAAGGCAAGTGAACTGTGAAGATGAATGGTTTTCTTAAAAGTAAGAGATGGTCATAGACTCAAACAGGCAGTTTATCTGTTGGACAGGATCCCACAACAGAATCTGCTGGAGAGAGCGCTCAGGAGAGTCTAGGGCTGGATAGAACAGTGCGAGTGTTAGCTCTGTACAGAGCTCCAGGACCTCTAGTTAGCAGCGTACAAAGAAGAAACGTAACTCTGGAACAAAGCAGTATAAAGATGATTTCTTGAGGTATGGTTTTGTCAATTGTGCCAATGCAAGTAAGGATGCAAAGCCCATGTGTGTTATATATAGGGAAATACTGGCAAATGAGAGGAGAAGTTTTAGATGTTGATAGAGAAGTGGGTGAGTGAAAAATTCCTTTTGAGTTTGAGACCCCAGAGTCAGTTTTTAACTTACAGCTAACTCCAAATTAAAAGGCTACACGGCTGTAAATCCACATTAAACACACCAAAGGCCCATGAGGCTGTCAGCAATCTGGTGTAGCATCTCCCAGGAGTATGCAGTGCTGAGTAAAACATACATTTTGTTGCTATAGCCCATCACAACATCCTACGTGTGCGAGGTGGGATTTTCTGTTTTCATAAACACGAAGGCAGCGTAAAAATAACTGGCTGATGTTTGCACCTGATATGCGCATTGCTCGCCTTCTTTGAATTTGATTCAAGTGAGATCACGAGGTCCAAGCGGTCTCCCCTTTTGCACGAAAGGTAAGCAAACATGGCGTGTGTCGCTCAGGTCAGTCGGCGTGGGTCGTGAAGGTTGGCTGGCGTCGGTCACGAAGGTCGGCCAGTTGGCAAAAGTGGATCCCATGAAAAAATGTTGGAAAATACTGCTGCAAAAGATTTGGTGAGCAAGCTGCACAGTTACATCTTGCCTGGTATCCTGCTGATCATGAAAGGGGAGGTGGGAGCGTTTGGGGAGGGGGCAGTGGTGTGATGGAGGGATTTCCACAAACCATTGAAAAACTAAACCCCACAGTTCTGAAGCAGCAAACCTGTAACCCTCATACTGCATAGCATTTTCAACTATGTTGCACACTGATGAGGGGCTTCAGTTAAAGATTAAGGTGAACAGTTAGCAAGGAGCTCGGTGCAATCTGCACTCTAATGTGTTCAACTCTGTTGTGAATTGTTACACACATTTAAATTGCATTCAGAGTCATTTGGGCTACTAGCCACTGAGTCATAGTAATAGCTGGTTGGTACAGGCTATACTGCAGATGGTGCAGATCTAATGTGTAACGCAATGGAAGGCAATGCACATAATTACATCCCTGCCATGTGTCATTTGAAGTGGGCCCAATGTACTGTATGATTTTTAAATGAACAAACAACAGCCTTGTCTTCAGCTGCCCAGGCCCTAAGCTCAGAACTCCCTCCCTACATGTCTCTGTCTCTCTCTGGAGAGAAGTTCCTCCTTTCAGACACTCGTAAAAACCCGTCCTAATATCACATTTTATTTGACACAAATTCAAGATGCTGGGCACAAGAACCAGAAGCAACATGAGGAGACATTTATTCTGCACATGTCCCTGGAGGTATGGCGAAGGTGTTGTCCAAGGGGAGTTGGGTAAATACTTCCTCCCTTTGTAGCTTGTTCAAAGAACCCGTACGGGTGGAATGGGCTGAATCGCCTCCATCTGTGTTGTGAAATTCTGATTCTATAACCCACGTTCCAATTGAATGCGTATTTAGTCAGAAAATTGAGGTTTTACTCCTCGATCCCTTGAAAAGAAATGAAAACATCGAAAAATACAAAAGCAGTTTCAGCAGCATCTGTGAGATGAAAGGTACGTATTTATAGATTATCTCATTATATCGTGTGAAAATGCTTCACATACAATGAATTACTTCATTTTTTGGGTGCACAAAAACATTGTCGGATCCCATCAAGGGCAATAAGGTTGAACTGTTATTTCTGCTACTCGAATGTTAACCACAAGTAAACATAGATAGTTTAACATTTTGATTGGAGATCCTCCACGTGAAGCGCGAACCTGTCTTTTCCCTTTCAAGAATTGATGGGCCCTCTGTTTGTTTTCAATAATCCTACTTTAGATTTTTATCCTTGCTGTCTCTAAGCAGTTCCCAGGAGAGCCTGACATTCTTGTTGTATCAGTGATCGTTGAGGCAGCATTGATACCTTACAACAGGCAGTAAGCACAGCAACACAATGAAGGAGAACACGGAAACAGCAGAATTTACAACATTGCAAATGTTATTAGCCATTAGCCTATTATCATGTTATATTTTCAAACCTAGAGCCAGAGGGGATTTAGGCTCAGTGCAGAAAGTCTGACCACCCCACATTGAAGCTTGTAAGAACGGAAGCAGTAGAAGCAGACCTAGTCCACACGTTCCCTTGCGCCTGCTTTTCCATTCAATAAGATCCTCTCTGAACTTTAGCATCAACTCCACTCTCCTGCCCAATCCCCATATCTCTTGTTTCCCGTACTTTTTAAAAATAAATTTAGAGTTTCTTTTTTTCCAAGGGGCAATTTAGCGTGGCCAATCCACCTACCTTGCACATCTTTTTGGGTTGTGGGGGTGAGATCTTGTTTCCCTCACAGCCTAAAAATCTATTGATCGCACGTTTGAATATATTCCTTGACAGAACATACACGTCACTTTGGAATAGATAGTCCAAATATTCACCACCCTTTAAGTGAAGACTTTCTACTCAACTCAGTGGCTGCAGCCTTAAATGGCCAATCCCTTATCCTGAGAGCATCTAGTTTCTCGAACCAGGGAAAACAGCCTCTCAACGTCTATCCTCAAAAACCCACAAAGAGTTAAACAAGGTCACCTCTCATTCTTCTGAATGCCACAGAATATGTGTCCAGTCCAGGATTTTACAAACTCAGGGTCGTGACCCGCAGATGGGTCACGGGTGGGTGTTGGGATGGTCATGGAGCGATCATTAGCGGCATTCCAGATCGCAGGAGAAGCGTTCAACGTCCACAATCGGCTTTTGAGAATGCTGACCATGACAGGCCTTTAAATACAAATAATGGACTCTTCCCACCAGAAATGGTGGCAGAGAGCAAGTCACGAGCGTGGCTCGTACACTGACGCCACTTGCCCTGTATGTCCGTGATTTAGGGCACAAAAGCACGAAGGAAAGATTCCTCCATTTATAGCTGCCAACAAGCAAGCAACAGGACTGTGTGAAGAACTGAAGAACAAAAGATCAGCCATGATCTCATTAAATGGCAGAGCAGGCTCGAAGGAGAAGGAAGAGAGGGCCAGAGTCACAAACAGGTCAGGGTCTCACAACTGAATCTGCTGGAGAGAGCTTCACAGGAGAGTCCAGGGAAGGACAAAGCAGCGCTGGTGTGAGCTGTATGCAGAGCTCAAGGGTTTCTGGTGAACACCCAACAAAGAAAATCTAAAGTCGGGTACAAATCAGTCGAAAAATAATTTATTGAAGTGCGGCTTTTGTAACATTATGTAGAATGTTTAAAATATAAAGGGTTAATGCAATATCATAATTGACCACTAGATGGAACTATATGCAGAACTATATAAAGCACTGACTCTCAAGCTTCTGGGAGAGGGCTGGAGAGAGTGCAGAGGAGAGGTCTAGAGAGTGCAGAGTACAATTATAGATAGAGTGTAGAGACTAGTGTTAGTAGAGTATAGATTACCAGTTTATTGTTTAAGTGGTCGAGCTTTAATAAGTTGTGTAATAAATGTTAGCTTTAGAACATAGAACAGTACAGCACAGAACAGGCCCTTCGGCCCTCGATGTTGTGCCGAGCAATGATCACCCTACTCAAACCCACGTATCTACCCTATACCCGTAACACAACAATCCCTCCCCCCTTAACCTTACATTTTAGGACACTACGGGCAATTTATCATGGCCAATCCACCTAACCCGCACATCTTTGTACTGTGGGAGGAAACCGGAGCACCCGGAGGAAACCCACGCACACACGGGGAGGACGTGCAGACTCCACACAGACAGTGACCCAGCCGGGAACCGAACCTGGGACCCTGGAGCTGTGAAGCATTTATGCTAACCACCATGCTACCGTGAGGCCCCTGTTGTTGAACTCAGCTTCTGTGTCTTTGTGAACACTACAACATCTATCCTGATAATAAGAATCACAAAGAACACCACAGCTTCCTTAATTGTGCCATTGAAAATCAGGATGCAAAGCCCATGTGTGTTATTTACTGGTAAATGAATGTTTAAAACCCTCAAAACTTCAAAGGCATGATGAGTTTGAGGACAAACCTCTTGATTTTTTTCAAAGGATGCAGCAAGAACTTAAATCGCCAGCTGAAGACCAAAGCAGAAATGTAACATTGAATGACAAAGTAAGTAAGATCGTGGGGATCAAGCAGGTTCACCTGTTGCATTAAAGGTAAGAAATAATGGTGGGCCATGAAGGTCGGCCCGTGTGGGTCACGAAGATCGGCTGGCCGAGGTTGCAAAGGTCAACTGGCATTGGTCGTGAAGGTCAGCTGGCATGAGTCCCGATGGTTAGCCAGTCGGTAAAAGTGGGACCCGGGAAAAAAAAATTTGAAAAACAGTGGTCTAGTCTACTCAATCTCTCCGACAGTACCCACATCCCAGGGATTAATCTGGTGAAGCTCCTTTGGACACAAATACTGTACATGGTATTCCAGCCATGGTCTAGATCAGGCTTGTCCAATTTACAGCCCAGGGGATCGGCCTGCCAAACTTGTTGGACATTTAATTGACTTAGATTTGAGAAATGCTGTCAAGCTACTCAGCCTATCACAAGCCGATTCTCCAGAGAGAAACTAGCCTGTGATTGGACCAGCAGCAATCAATGGTAAGGTAAGTTTTTAAGGAATGTTCCAAGGCCCAGAGAGTGAGGCTGGGGGGAGCGCTGCAAGGCAGCCGGAGAGAGGCCCAGGTGAGCCAGTGAGAGACCCGGGCGAGCCGGAGAGAGGCCCGCGTGAGCCGGACAGAGGCCCTGGGTGAGCCGGACAGAGGCCCTGGGTGAGCCGTAGAGTGGCCCCGGGTGAGGCGGAGAGAAGCCCGGGTTAGCTGGAGAGAGGCCTGAGCAAGCCGGAGGGAGGCCCGAACGAACCGAAGAGAGGCCCGGGCAAGCTGGAGGGAGGCTGGAGTGAGCCAGAGAGAGGCCTGGGCGAACCAGAGAGAGGCCCGGGCGAACCGGAGAGAGGCGCAAAGGAACCGGAGAGAGGCCCGAAGATACCGGAGAGAGGCCCGGGCGAACCGGAGAGAGGCCCAAAGGAACCGGAGAGAGGCCCGGGCGAGCTGGAGAGAGGCCCAGGTGAGCCGGAAGGAGGCCCGGGCGAGCTGGAGGGAGGCTGGAGCGAGCCGGAGAGAGGCCCGGGCGAGCCAGAGAGAGTCCCGAAGGAACCGGAGAGAGGCCCGGGCGAGCTGGAGAGAGGCTTGAGCGAGCCGGAGGGAGGCCCGGGTGAGCCGGAGAGAGGTCCGGGCGAGCTGGAGTAAGGCCGGAGCGAGCTGGAGAGAGGCCCGAAGGAACCGGAGAGAGGCCCGGGCGAACCGGAGAGAGGCCCAAAGGAACCGGAGAGAGGCCCGGGCGAGCTGGAGGGAGGCTGGAGCGAGCCGGAGAGAGGCCCGGGCGAGCCAGAGAGAGTCCCGAAGGAACCGGAGAGAGGCCCGGGCGAGCTGGAGAGAGGCTTGAGCGAGCCGGAGGGAGGCCCGGGTGAGCCGGAGAGAGGTCCGGGCGAGCTGGAGGGAGGCCGGAGCGAGCTGGAGAGAGGCCCGAAGGAACCGGAGAGAGGCCCGGGAGAACCGGAGAGAGGCCCAAAGGAACCGGAGAGAGGCCCGGGCGAGCTGGAGAGAGGCCCAGGTGAGCCGGAAGGAGGCCCGGGCGAGCTGGAGGGAGGCTGGAGCGAGCCGGAGAGAGGCCCGGGCGAGTCAGAGAGAGTCCCGAAGGAACCGGAGAGAGGCCCGGGCGAACCGGAGCGAGGCCTGAAGGAACCGGAGAGAGGCCCGGGCGAGCCGGAGAGAGGCCCGGGTGAGCTGGAGAGAGGCTTGAGCGAGCCGGAGGGAGGCCCGGGTGAGCCGGAGAGAGGTCCGGGCGAGCTGGAGGGAGGCCGGAGCGAGCTGGAGAGAGGCCCGGGCGAGCCAGAGAGAGTCCCGAAGGAACCGGAGAGAGGCCCGGGCGAACCGGAGAGAGGCCCGAAGGAACCGGAGAGAGGCCCGGGCGAGCCGGAGAGAGGCCCGGGTGAGCTGGAGAGAGGCTTGAGCGAGCCGGAGGGAGGCCCGGGTGAGCCGGAGAGAGGTCCGAGCGAGCTGGAGGGAGGCCGGAGCGAGCTGGAGAGAGGCCCGGGCGAGCCAGAGAGAGTCCCGAAGGAACCGGAGAGAGGCCCGGGTGAACCGGAGAGAGGCCCGAAGGAACCGGAGAGAGGCCCGGGCAAGCCGGAGAGAGGCCCGGGCGAGCTGGAGGGAGGCCGGAGCGAGCCGGAGGGAGGCCCGGGTGAGCCGGAGAGAGTCCCGAAGGAACGTGAGAGAGGCCCGGGCGAACTGGAGAGAGGTCCGAAGGAACCGGAGAGAGGCCCGGGCAAGCCAGAGAGAGGTCCGAGCGAGCTGGAGGGAGGCCGGAATGAGCCAGAGAGAGGCCGGGGCGAGCCGGAAGGAGGCCCGGACGAACCGGAGAGAGGCCCGGGCGAGCTGGTGAGAGGTCTGAGCGAGCCGGAGAGACGCCCCGGGTGAGCCACAGAGAGGGCCGGACGAGCCGGAGAGAGGCCCGGGTGAGCCGGAGAGAGGCCCAGGCGAGCCGGAGAGAGGCCCGAGCGAGCCGGAAGGAGGCCCGGGCGAGCCGGAGAGAGGCCCGGGTGAGCCGGAGAGAGGCCTGAGCGAGCCGGAGAGAGGCCCGGGCAAGCCGGAGGGAGGCCCAGGCGAGCTGCTGAGAGGCCCGGACGAGCCGGAGAGACGCCCCGGATGAGCTGGAGAGAGGCCCCGGATAAGCCGGAGTGAGGCCTGGGTGAGCTCCCGGAGGGAGGCCCAGGCGAGCTGCTGAGAGGCCCGGACGAGCCGGAGAGACGCCCCGGATGAGCTGGAGAGAGGCCCCGGATAAGCCGGAGTGAGGCCAGGGTGAGCCGGAGTGAGGCCCGGGCGAGCCGGAGAGTTGCCCAAGCGAGCCTGAGAGAGACCCCGGATGAGCCACAGAGAGGACCCGGTGAGCCGGAGAAAGGCCCGGACGAGCCGGGGAGAGGCCCGGGTGAGCCAGAGAGTGGCCCGGGTGAGCCAGAAAGAGGCTCCCATCGATGGTGCAACCCCGGCATGGGTTTCCTGCCAGCTTGGGGTGGATTCAATGGTAAATCTCATTGACAGTGGCGGGACCAGAAGATCCCGCTGCCAGCCAACGACAGGCCACCTGCCCCCCGCTGCCGAGAAACATGCTGCGGGGAGACCACAGAATCTCACCCAGAGTGTGAGGGAGAGAGACAGTGGGCAGGATTCTCTGTCCACATACCGCAGTGAGATTTAACAGTCCCACTGCAGTGAATTGGAAATTAGGCTGAGCCAAATTCTTCGCCCTCGCCGGCTGCGGTAGCGGGGCGGACTTGAATCGAGAATCCAGGCTAGTGTGTGCGAGGGGGAGAGAGTGTGTAGGGGAGATAGAGAGTATATGAAAGGTAGAGAAGGAGAGTGAGGGGGATGTTGTGTTATGTACTCTGGGATAACACAGGCTGCAACTTGATGCAGTTTTGACCAAAAGATACTCCAGACTTTGAGGCAAGTTCAATGTAATTTATTGAACCATTAACACAGTTCTCTTTGAGTTCGACTCGCCTGCTAATCTTGCTACAGTAACTCAGTCTAACTAACCAGTCTGCTCTAAGCCACGTGGTGGGTGTGATGCTTCTGATCTGCCCCTGTCCTATTCTCTAAGTGTCGCCTGTGGAAAGAGACAGAGCATGTGTGCCCTGTCCTTATATATGGGTTGCATATTGTGGTAGTGTCACCTCTGGGTGTCTTGACTGCCCATTGGTCGTGTTCATTGTCTATGTGTTCATTAGCTGTATGTCTGCATGTCATGACGTCTCTGGTGCTCCCTTTAGTGGTTACTTAGTCGTAGTGTATTTACATTTACCCCCTGTGTATTTACAGTGATGGACATCATCACATCTCCCCTTTTTCCGTGTTACATATTTTTTGTAGTGTTAAAGAAAAATTGAACAAAAACAGGTAAATAAATGATGACATGTACAAGTTATGATGACTGTGATGACTATACAAGATCAAAGAATAGTTATGATGACATTGAGGATTACACAATACCAAATAATAGTTATGGTGACATTGAGGAGTATACAATACCAAATAATCGTTATGAGTCCAAAGTTCATGAATTTAGACGGTTGAGTGGCTTTCTTGTGCTGTTATGGAAGTGTCGATGTTGATGTTGTCATTTCCTTGTGCCCTTGTGTTTACGTAACCAAGAAGTCATCAGGAGTGTTCAAATGGTCAAATCACTTCATTGTCTGAGGTGGACTCTTATTTTGTTATGCTTGTGGTAGCAATTCTTGATGACATCGTTTCTGAAAGCTGGTTTGTTTGTACGTAGTGTAGCAAACATGAATTGGTAAGATGCGTTGACATGCCATGGTATGTTTACACTCTCACCATTATTCTGAGCTGAGCAGTAACATTGTCCTTCATGGGCAGAGTTGTGCCATGTCGTACCAGCTGTTGTTCTATTGTTGTTGTCATTGTTGTTATTGACGTGCTTGTTGTTGTGTTTGTTGCGCTCAATGACCACACCAAGTGGAGAATTCGAGTCCTTTACAAAGTTACTTGTGTCAGTGTCCTTTGTGGCATCTGCTGTTTCATTGAGCGTGCCGTCTCTGATTCCTCAGCGTTCCCCGTTTGGAGTTGTGTCCGGTTCACTTGAAACATCTTTGGCTTGTCGATGCTCCTTGTCTGGAGCCCTTTTTAGTTCACCTTTGGTTTCTTGATGCTCCCCGCCTGGAGTCATTTCAGGTTCTTGTGGAGAGGCTCGAGTAGATGAGGTTTGCATTAATGTGGTGTCACTGGAGTCACTAAATAGTCTCACTTTGATTGTCGAGTGCCTCTGTACATACTAGCTGAGATCTGTCAGTCCGCTCATCTTGTATGGGAATTGTGAAGCCTTTGTCACTTGTCGCACATACAGTGGGTAGACCTTCAGTGTCTTCTTGTTGGTTAGATGAGCTGGGTAGACTGTCAAAGTCTTCTTCTGGTGGCTCAAATAATCTGGGTCGACCGTCATAGTCTTTTTGTTGTTCACGTGAGCGTGGTAGACTGTCATAGTCGTCTTGCTGTGCACTTGAGTGTGGCAGATTTGCATTGTCTGCTGCTGGTTGCTCAGATAAGGTTGCTAGACCTTCATGGTCTTGTTCATGCAAGGACTGCGCTTTGGAGTCTTGCGTTGCTTCCTTTGTGGAGTCTGTCAATGAGCTCACTGTGGAGCCTTGCATCGCTCGCTCTGTGGAGTCTGGCATCGTTCCCTGTGTGGAGTCATGCAGTGGTCTCGCTGTGGAGTCAATCTGTGCACTCTGCACAACTCCGTTGAGTGGTCTCGCTGCGGAGTCTTTCTGTGTTCTCTGTGTGGCGACGTGCAGTGGTCTCGCTGTGGAGTCTGTCTTCGCCTTCTGTGCTGAGTCGGGGACTCTTTGTGATGCGTGGACCACTCTCTGTGTGGAGTCGGGGACTCTTCGTGGTGCGTGGAGCATTCTCTTGGCGTCAGGCCGCTCTCTGTGGGCTTGTACACTCTCTGTCTCTTGGCGTCAGGCCGCAGCAGAATCCTGTCCTCATGGGGCGGGGTGTCGTCTATGCTGGGCTGAGGATCCTCAAATCCGAAGAACTCATCCATGACTGTGTCGGATGCTTCAATGTACAACACATCTCGTTGCGGTTCGGATTTGGTACTGAGGTCGCCACGTCCAATGATGAAATCAACGTCTGAGTCGTAGTCTTCAAGGACTAAATCATCTCTTTGGGCAGTGCTAACTGCATGTTGCACGGTTCTGCGGAGGTTACTTTCAGCTACTGGTCGAAGTTCAGGCATTGTGCTGTCGTTCCAGGTGAAAGAATTGTGTTTTCTGGTTTTAAATTTTTTTTTCACTATTTTCGGACATTTCCCCTTAAAGTGGGCGTGGTCCGGGGCCTCTGACGTCATGTCGCTTGTGACGTAGAGCGTAGGAATGGATTGCGCATGCGCAGATCGCTTTTCCTTCACTGTGCGCTCTTTTCACAACTGCACATGCGCCGTTTCTCGCGCATGCGCAAAACACAGTTTCGCCGGTTCACGTCTTCTCGGGAGCTGCGCATGTGCGGTCCTTGCACAAGATGGCTGCCAATCAAAAGTGCTGTTTGCTTCTGTTGCAAGCCTACCTTTGCCTCGTGGTGCCAGTTTTACCGATTTCTGTTGTGTTCACCTCACAGTAGTTTTCAAACTTGTCCATAGAACATAGAACATGGAACATTAAAGCGCAGTACAGGCCCTTCAGCCCTCGATGTTGCGCCGTCCTGTGAAACCCCTCTCAAGTCCCTCTACACTATTCCCTTATCGTCCATATGCCTATCCAATGACCATTTGAATGCGTTTAGTGTTGGCGAGTCCACTACTGTTGCAGGCAGGGCATTCCACGCCCTTACTACTCTCTGAGTAAAGAACCTACCTCTGACATCTGTCCTATATCTATCTCCCCTCAATTTAAAGCTATGTCCCCTCGTGCTGGACATCACCATCCGCGGAAAAAGGCTCTCGATGTCCACCCTATCTAATCCTCTGATCATCTTGTATGCCTCAATTAAGTTCCCTCTTAACCTTCTTCTCTCTAACGAAAACAGCCGCAAGTCCTTCAGCCTTTCCTCATATGATCTTCTCTCCATACCAGGCAACATTCTTGTAAATCTCCTCTGTACCCTTTCCAATGCTTCCACATCCTTCCTATAATGTGGCGACCAGAACTGCACACAATACTCCAAATGCGGCCGCACCTGAGTTTTGTACAACTGCAACATGACCTCATGGCTCCGAAACTCAATTCCTCTACCAATAAAAGCTAACACACCGTAAGCCTTCTTAACAACCCTCTCAACCTGGGTGGCAACTTTCAGGGATCTATGGACATGGACACCGAGATCTCTCTGCTCGTCCACACTACCAAGAATCTTACCATTAGCCCAGTACTCTGCCTTTCTGTTATTCCTTCCAAAATGAATCACCTCACACTTTTCTGCATTAAACTCCATTTTCCACCTGTCAGCCCAGCTCTGCAGCTTATCTATGTCCCTCTGTAACTTGTAACATCCTTCTGCACTGTCCAAAGCTCCACCGACTTTAGTGTCACCTGCAAATTTACTCACCCATCCTTCTACGCACTCCTCCAGGTCATTTATAAAAATGACAAACAGCAACGGCCCAAAAACAGATCCTTGTGGCACACCACTAGTAACTGGACACCAGTCAGAGCATTTCCCATCAACCACCACTCTTTGTCTTCTATCAGCTAGCCAATTTCTGATCCAAACTGCTAAATCACCCTGAATCCCATGCCTCTGTATTTTCTGCAATAGCCTACCGTGGGGAACCTTATCAAACGCTTTACTGAAATCCATATACACCACATCAACTGCTTTACCCTCATCCACCTGTTTGGTCACCTTCTCAAAGAACTCAATGAGGTTTGTGAGGCACGACCTACCCTTCACAAAACTATGTTGACTATCTCTAATCAAATTATTCCTTTCCAGATGATTATACATCCTGTCTCTTATAAACCTTTCCAAGACTTTTCCCACAACAGAAGTAAGGCTCACTGGTCTATAGTTACCGGGGTTATCTCTACTCCCCTTCTTGTACAAGGGGACAACATTTGCTATCCTCCAGTCCTCTGGCACTATTCCTGTAGACAAAGATGACTTAAAGATCAAAGCCAAAGGCTCAGCAATCTCCTCCCTAGCTTCCCAGAGAATCCTAGGATAAATCCCATCCGGCCCAGGGGACTTATCTATTTTCACACTTTCCAGAATCGCTAACACCTCCTCCTTATGAACCTCAAGCCCTTCTAGTCTAGTAGCCTGTATCTCAGTATTCTCCTCGACAACTTTGTCTTTTTCCTGTGTGAATACTGACGAAAAATACTCATTTAGCACCTCTCCTATCTCCTCGGACTCTACACACAACTTCCCACTACTGTCCTTAACTGGCCCTACTCTTACCTTAGTCATTCTTTTATTCCTGACATACCTATAGAAAGCTTTAGGGTTATCCTTGATCCTACCTGCCAAAGACTTCTCATGTCCTCACTTGGCTCTTCTTAGCTCTCTCTTTAGAGCCTTCCTAGCTAACTTGTAACTCTCAAGCGACCCAACTGAACCATCACGTCTCATCTTCACATAAGCCTCCTTCTTCCTCTTGACAAGTGATTCAACTGCTTTAGTAACCCATGGTTCCCTCACTCGACCACAACCTCCCTGCCTAACAGGTACATACTTATCAAGGACACGCAGTAGCTGTTCCTTGAACATGCTCCACATTTCCATTGTGTCCATCCCCTGCAGTTTTCCTCTCCAGACGATGCATCCTATGTCTTGCCTCATCGCATCATAATTGCCTTTCCCCCAGCAATAACTCTTGCCCTGCGGTTTATACCTATCCCTTTCCATCGCTAAGGTAAACGTAATCGAATTGTGGTCACTATCACCAAAATGCTCACCTACCTCCAAATCTAACACCTGTCCTGGTTCATTACCCAGTACCAAATCCAATACGACCTCGCCTATTGTTGGTCTATCTACATACTGCATCAGGAAACCCTCCTGCACACATTGGACAAAAACGGATCCATCTAAAGTACTCGAACTATAGTGATTCCAGTCAATATTTGGAAAGTTAAAGTCCCCCATAACAACTACCCTGTTATTTTCGCTCCTATCCAGAATCATGTTTGCAATCCTTTCCTCTACATCTCTGGAACTTTTCGGAGGCCTATAGAAAAGCCCTAACAGGGTGACCTCTCCTTTCCTGTTTCTTAACTCAGCCCATGCTACCTCAGTATTCGAGTCCTCATCAAATGTCCTCTCAGCCACCGTAATACTGTCCTTGACTAACAATGCCACCCCTCCCCCTCTCTTACCACTTTCCCTGAAGTTACTGAAATATCTAAACCCCGGCACCTGCAACAACCATTCCTCGCCCTGCTCTATCCATGTCTCCGAAATGGCCACAACATCGAAATCCCAGGTACTAACCCATGCCGCAAGCTCACCCACCTTATTCCGGATGCTCTTGGTATTGAAGTAGACGCACTTTAGACCACCTTCCTTCCTGCCGGTACACTCCTGCAACTTTGATACCTTACTCATGACCTCACTACTCTCAGCTTCTTGTGTACTGGAGCTACAATTCAGGATCCCAATCCCCTGCTGAACTAGTTTAAACCCTCCCGAAGAGCATTAGCAAACCTCCCCCCGAGGATATTAGTACCCCTCTGGTCCAGGTGTAGACCATCCTGTTTGCAGAATGAGCCCCAATTGTCCAGGAATCTGAAACCCTCCCTCCTGCACCATCCCTGCAGCCACGTGTTCAACTGCTCTCTCTCCCTATTCCTCGACTCGCTAGCACGTGGCACGGGTAACAACCCAGAGATAATAACTCTGTTTGTTCTAGCTCTAAGTTTCCACCCTAGCTCCCTGAATTCCTGCCTTACATCCCTATCCCTTTTCCTACCTATGTCGTTGGTACCTATGTGGACCACGACTTGGGGCTGCTCCCCCTCCCCCTTAAGGATCCCGAAAACACAATCTGAGACATCGCGGACCCTGGCACCTGGGAGGCAACACACCAACCAAGAGTCTCTCTCGTTCATACAGAATCTCCTATCTATCCCCCTAACTATGGAGTCTCCAATGACTAATGTTCTACTCCTTTCCCCCCTTCCCTTCTGAGGAACAGGGACAGACTCTGTGCCAGAGACCTGTACCCCATGGCTGACCCCTGGTAAGTCCCCCCCCCCCCCCCCCCCCAACAGTATCCAAAGTGGTATACATGTTACTAAGGGGAACAACCACAGGGGATCCCTGTACTGACTGCTTACCCGCAGCCCCTCTCACCGTCACCCATCTATCTTTATTCTTTGGCATAACTACCTCCCTGAAGCTTCTATCTATGACCCCCCTCTGCCTCCCGAATGATCCGAAGTTCATCCAGCTCCAGCTCCAGTTCCCTAACACGGTTTCTGAGGAGCTGGAGTTGGGTGCACTTCCCACAGATGAAATCAGCAGGGACACTGACGGCGTCACTCACCTCAAACATGCTGCAGGAGGAGCATTGTACTGCCTTCCCTGACTTCACCTCTAGATTTAAAAAAAACAAGAAAAAGAAAGGAAGAGCTTACCTGATATTCCCTCAAATCCTGTTCCTGCTGAAAGGTAAGCAAATTTAAAGGCACTCACTCACCTTCACGACAGGCCCCTGCTCCCGCTTCCCAATGACCGTGGGTTTTTTTTTGGTTAGAGGAGAAGGTAGGGGGGGAAACACTGACGAAGTGTTTCGGGTTTAACTGTCACTTGACAACAGCCCCTCCACAAACCACCTTCAAATTAGGCTGACCGCACTGCATGTATGCAAATTTCCCCGGAACAGCCAATCAGTAACTCTGCTCTGCTGCCCTCTTCCAGGACTGTCTGAAAGTCTCTCTTGTCCTGCCCTTTGGAATACTTGAAGGAGATCAAGATTTCTGTTGCACTTTCACCCGCAATGGTGAGTAGAAGATCTATCTTCTCAGCATCGGCCACGCCATCTATGTCGGATGCTAGCACGTAAATCTCAAATCTCTGCTTGAATGCACGCCGGTTGGCACTGAGATTGCCGTGGTATCTGAGCTGCTGAGGAACCGGAATCTCAATCATTTTGCCTGGGTGCTGTTGCTGGTACTCATGGATCTTGCTGAGTTGAACTATATAGATTCAACAGGCACTACTGATAACATGTTATGTTATGTACTCTGGGATAACACAGGCTGCAACTCAAAGCAGCTTTGACCAAAAAATACTCCAGACTTTGAAGTGAGTTCAATGTGATTTATTGAACCATTTGCACAGTTCTCTATGAGTTCGACTCTCCTGCTAATCTTGCTGTAGTAACTCAGTCTAACTAACCAGTCTGCTCTCAGCCACATGGTGGGTATGATGCTTCTGATCTGCCCTGTCCTACTCTTTAAGTGTCGCCTGTGGAAAGAGACAGAGCATGTATGCCCTGAACTTATATATGGGTTGTGTAATGCCCCCTTGTGGGAGTGTCACCTCTGGGTGTCTTGACTGCGTATTGGTCGTGTCCTCTTCTATGTGTTCATTAGCTGTATGTCTGCATGCCATGATGTCTCTGGTGCTTTCTCGAGTCCTTACTTAGTTGTAGTGTATTTACATTAACCCCTTGTGTATTTACAGTGATGCATATCACCACAGGGGAGATAAAGAGAGCGGGGGGAAGATGGTCTGCGAATGAGAGAGCATATGAAGGGAGAAACTGTATCGGCAAGTTACGATGTTATAAAGGATGCAGCAGGCCACCACAATGTTCGGCACCCTCCTGGGGCTAAATTGGGGAACCCCACCGGAGTGGTTCAGCAGCTTTAAGACACCGATGAACCGCTCGATGTTGCTCCTGGTCGCTGCATGTGCACTGTTGTAGAGGTTCTCTGCCTTGGTCTGGGGCTGCTGGACAGGCATCACTGGGCAACCCTTGTCGCCAAATAGCCAACCCCTTACCCGAGGGAACGCCTCGAAGGGTGCCGGGCACCGATGAGTGCACCAGTATGTAAGAGTCGTGCGTGCTGCCCGGGTATCGGGTTCAGATGTCCAGCTGGTGGGCACACACCGCCCTTCCTTTTGATAGAGTGGACTCCCAGATGAGACGGGGCTTGTAGGGGAACACGTGTACCGTCCATCAGCCCCGGATCTGGGGCATGCCAGCGATGATGGCTAATCCCTCTCTCCAGGCATTGTGGTCCAGATTTAAGGTGATAGTCCTCTGCCCTGGCAAATAGGGCATCCAGGATAATGTGGAAGCACTTGTGTATGGACATCTATGAAATCCCAGATAGGTCCCCACTCGGCACCTGGAAAGACACAGACAGAGAAGTTCAGGGTGACCTTAAAGGCCACTGGGAACAGGTCCTCCTCCATACCCCCATGGTGCCAGCTGCACCATAATCTGACACAGGTGGCATATAGTCTCCCTGGATAACCAGAGTCTCTGGAGGCTCACGTGATCCGGCAGGTCCTCAAAGGACAGGCACTGGAGGCGCAAACGTGGCCTGATGCGACGTCTCCTTTGCACCTCCTCCTCCTTGACCTGTTGGCCTCTGCTCTTCTGAGGCAGTCTCAATCTGTGCAGGGTCGTCCCGAGCAAGCTCAATGCCTCAAGCCTCCATGCATCCAGGTGGATAGCGATAATTCCTGGCTAAATTCCAAAATCCATCATCTGCAGGAGGGGAAAATAGAAAACATGTTAGCAAGGTAAGTAGTCCCTTGCCCATCCAGATCTGACAAGCTACAAGGGGACCCTGAGTTCCGCCCTCCCCATGCCCGCCCAAACTCACCCCCACCCCTCAGCCGTTCCCCCCGATCTGTTGCCTTCCACCCTGCCGCCGTCCCCAAACAAAGGACACGTGCACCGTGGCATTTGACACCCTCGCTGGCACACTGCCCTCTCAGGGCAGAGGCCTCACCAGTCACACTGTCAGCCAGCCCACTGCACACGGCCACCAGCTGTCTCCAAGCCCTGCCTGTCCACCGCGCTCCCATCCAAAATGCCCCTGACAGGTTGTCACAACTTGTGTGTCACACCCAGGAGCCACATCACACTGCAACTACACTCCCAACAGATGCACACTTCCCTGCCTCACTCCCATCCGTCGGACCTGCCCACACACAAGTCTCTAAGCATGGGGGCGGTGATGGCACATAATGACCCTCTCCACTGCACAACCAGGTTGACACCTTCCTGTCGGCATACCACACATCCCACCCAATGAGGAAACCCGCATTAGGACCTGTGATGTGGGGAGCCACTATCCTCACCACATGTCCCTGGCAACAGGGATACTGGTGGCTGCCTCAAGCCATGGCCCCGATCGCCTCTGTGGCCCCTGTCCTGTCTCCCCAGGAGGGTCTGGGGTGAACTTTGCTATTCCCCTGCTTCCTCTGCAGTGGGGCTGCGCTTCTGATGAGTGAACTGAGGAGTGGCAGCGCCTGGTGGACCACTAATTGGAGCTTGGCCATGCCCATCCCGTTGATGGGTCAGCTGGGATCTGAGGATTTCCAGAGGGGTGGGCTGGGTGGGCTCCCAAATGACCAGAGGCTCTGTGAACATTTACAGGACACAGTGAGCAGTCAGCAGAGTGAACAGCCGGGGGCCTGTGACTTGGGTGCGTTTACTGCAGCAATGGTACCCCCAGCCAGGCCACCCGATCCCAAGGGGCACATCCCAAATCCATGGAGCTGCCACCAAGTCACTCCCCGCAACTCCGCCTGGCCCTGGAAGCCACCCCCTCACCCCCCATCCCAGCTAGCGCTACAATTTCTAACAGTTTTACAAAACTTTGCTTACCTTGTCTCTCCCCCTCAGCAGCCATGACGACCAGTCCCTGTTGGTCAATACCTGTAGTAAACCGTGCCCGCTTCACTTCCGCCTGAGAGGGGCGGAGAATTGCGGCAGCCAGGAGCATAGGTATCCAACCCGCTAATGACATGTAAATGGAGGTTTTGCATGCCACCGCCGGAATGGGGCGTAAACCTCGTTATCACCACCAGTGAGGTACCGGCACATGGCGGTCGATTCGGCTCCAGGCGCGAACTTCGATTTTGACTAGGCGCCCGATTCTCCGCCCGAACGCAGTTCGCGTTTCCGGTGTCGAGTGGCGGCGAATTTAGTCCATGCATTTTAAAGATTGTAGGAGGAAGTGAATAATAAAGGGGAAAAAGCATTTGATAGGAATGAGTTGGAGGAGAATGTGCTGTGATAATTTCCAGACATGGGGATGTAGTAGCTGACTGGCACTGGGCACTTAACAGTGTTAATATTGTCAAGTTGTCAGTAACATTGGGAGCTATCAGCTGCACACATGTAGAGATATGGAAGTCTGTACACCGCTCTTCGGCATATTTAAATCATAATGAACCTGTATTCAATGAATATTCGAGTGGCATGTGATGCCAAAAATGTAATTATCCAGCTTGAAGCATGACTAAATTCTCACTCAGTTATCTGTGAATACGATGGCTACGCAGCAACGAATGGATCACTTCAAATCAGCTCGTGGGCAACAATGGCTTTGGGCTGAAGACATGATTCATGATTATTCTAATTTCACTGGCAGAATCTTCTGCAAAGGTCTATTCATACGGTTATAGATGGATCATTGTGCTTTTTTTTTGTTGAAGAGGTGTGTCTATGTTTCTGCAGGCCAGGTGCATGCTCTTAGTGAAAATCCCAAAGAATGTTTGGTGTATATTGAGTGTGGCGGATCAGGAGGATCACCATCCCAGTGGATCATTCCCAGGAGATCTGTAGCTTTGGGCAATTAAGGCTCAAGTAATTCAGAAAATACACCAGCTCAAAATTGGCTAGCGTGGTATGGCATTCTGACATTGACTTGAGATAACTAACTTGCAATTAAGCTTGTTGTACATTAGCATATAAATGCTTAAAGTGTTCATGTGAGACATTTTAGCTTGCTATCTTAATGTAGGAGGTGGCTCACTTAAAATAAATGGGATGCTGCCTCTATTGAAATAACAGAGAAGGGAACTTGAGACAAGTTAAGTACATTAAAATTCAATCTGACTTCAAGGCAAATAAATATCATCGCATTGTTACTTGGCTTGGTCGGGATTTCCCCCTCCAACCCCCCCAGTGTGGCGTGTTCTGCAATGGTGGATACAGCCGCCATTGGCTGGTGGAAGATCTTCTGGTCCCACTGCTGTCAATGGGGTTTCTCGTCATTCTCACCCTCTGCGCCATGGAACCCATGGTGGCGGGGAGGAGGGTGGTGGTTGCCATCGGCGAGACGGGAAGATCCCGCCAGCAGGAATAGCCGGTCAATCCCATAAATGTTTTCCCCCACTCGCTTTCCTTTCTATGCTGACATTGCCAGGGGCATTGGTTCCATAAGACAGAGGAGCAGAATTAGGCCGCTCGGCCCATCGAGTCTGCTCCGCCATTCAATCATGGCTGATATTTTCTCATCCCCATTCTCCTGCCTTCTCCCCACAACGGCCAGCACCCTAAAACACAGTGGGTTAGCTCTTTACTGTACAATAGTGTAAATCAAATGGTAGGATCCAGTGGAAATAAAAACTACCACCTTACTTTCCATTATCCACACAAGGACAAGATCGACTCCTTTCTTTCCCTGTAGCCCTTCTGCATGCGAGAGATAATACCGTTGATATTGGCAGGATATTTGACAATGATAAGATGGCACAGTTGATACACATACACTTTATAGGAGGGTAGGAATGAAAAGCAGGAGCAGTCCGGGATTCTGTTACTTCCCTCACTCCCATTATCTCTTTCCCGATCACAGTTGTGGCTAAGGTCAATGAATTCAAGACAGAATTCAAAGGTGTGAATATCTTGATCTGTAGTTTGGGTTAGTTCCACCTCAGATGGTACCTTTGCCCATTAAAGGCATTTTGTCAACAAGTGCCTAAATTCCCGGGGTGGGATTCTCCATCAGCTGACAGCAAAATCGGGAAATCGGTCCTGACGCCGAAATTGGGCGGGCGTTGGGTTCACGCATCATCGCAATTCTCCGATGCATCGACAGCAGTGCCAATGCGTTCCACTCCACGCGTACAGTAAACGTCGTTTGCATATCATTAGCGGGCTTGACCCGATATTCTCCAGGGCTTACACGATTCTCAGCCTCCACAAGGTGCATTTCCTGACGGCAAGGTTCACTTGTGCTTTTAAAAATCGGGGAACAGTGCCGTGGCTGATGAGGGAGAGGAGGTGGGACAAGCAGAGGGTACTGACACTGGCTGAGCTGGCTGAGGGGGTGACCAGGGGACGTGCCGTGTGGCCATGGTGACTCCCAAAGGACTGGGGTGTCCAGGCATGGGCTGCCATTGCCACGGCCTACAAGGCAGCCATTTTGCTGCACACCCCACTGACCACCTACCTTTGCCCGTGGTTCTGCAGAGTGACACTGGCGTATGGGTGCCCACCCGCCCCACCCTCCACTCCATACCCACTTTCCACCCGCCCGTCCCACCATCCCCTGCACCCCACCCTCCGCCATACCAGCCCCCCCCCCCCCCCCCCCCCAAAAACGTCCAATGCTCAGCAGTGGGGCAGGACGTGTCCCACCCAAGATCAACGCCCACAGTAATTCCTACAGGGGTGGGTGAGGGGGGTCCGCGGAGCATACCATTGGCATGGCAGTGCCATCCAATGGTATGCCCGGCAGTAGGGATGGGCGCCAGGGCCAGAGTCCCTCATGGTACCGAGCACAGATGGGGTCGGGGTGCAAAGAAGGGTGAGGAGGAGGGGAAGGGGGACATGCAGGGGCAGGGTCCACAGTGCCAATTGGTGCCACCATCTAGCCCGTTGGACCTGGTTGGGCACGGCGGTATGCACCATGCTAACATGTCTGACTTGCATTCCCTGCAGACAATTGATATTGGAATTTAACCAGCAGTGGTAGCCTATCTCCTAGTCGCTGCAGCCCTGGGGGATGAACTGCAGCTGTATGAGCTGGAGCTGCTTGAGGAGGAGGAAGCTGCAGCAGCGGAGGCTTCCGCAGAGGAATAGGAGGCAGCTGGTGAGGATGAAGAGCCAGCCACCCAACAGGCCGAGGAAGAGGAGGAGGTACAAAAGAGGCGCCGCATGGGGCCTCGTGTGTACCGGCAGCGCTTGTCATTCATGGACCTGCCGGACCGGGCATGCCGTTGAAGAATCCGGCTGAGCAGGGAAGCAGTCAGAGCTGGGATGTCTGCCAGATCATGGCACACCTGGCTCCGTGGGGTATGGGGGAGCACACCGGCTCCCAGTGGCTGTTGCAGTGACAGTCGCCTTGAACCTCTATGCAACGGGGTCCTTCCAGGGGCCAAGTGGGGACCTGTCCGGGATCTCACAGAGCTCGGTGCACAGGTGCATCCACAGCATCTCGGAGGCCCTAAATGCATGGTCGGCACGATACATCCAGTTCAATGTGGACCGTTCCCACCAATGGGGCCGCCATTGCCAAGATGCCCCAGGTCCAGGGGTTGATCAATGGGATGAATGTCGCCCTGCGGCCCCTGCAAATGACAGGCCTACCTTCACAAACTGAAAGGGGTTCCACTCGATGAAAATTCAGCTGGTGTGTGACCATGAGATGTGCATCATGCACATCTGTGGCCGATATCCGGGCAGAATGCACAACACCTTCATTCTGAAGCACTCGACGCTTCTTGGCTTCTTCAAGGCACCCCTCGGCTGGCGGTTTGGCTCCTGGGTGATAGGGGTTATCCGCTGTGGTCGTGACTGGTGATGCCTATCTGGAGGCCACAGGCTGACGGAGAGACCCGCTACAATGACACAGATACCATGACCAGTGGTGTGATCGAGCGGTGCTTCAGCACCTGAATATGCGGTTCGGGGGTGGGACACCGGAGTGGTGAGCGCTGTCTGAACTGTGCCAAGCCCACCCACAATGTCCGCGCATCCCACACAGGTGTTTATTGTGAACATATATGTACAGGATTGTGCCCTAGCCCCTATCGCTATGTTACGTGCTACACCAGTGCCATCCTAACTTGTGTGTACCTTTCTGGCCTTACGACCCGAACGCTACACCTAGGTGGATCCGCAGGTGGTACATCAGGAGTGGAGGCGGCCTGCTGTGGTTCTCACCCTGTGACCTGGGTTCCATTTGGCAGCCGTCTTCTGGGATGACCGGGCCTGGATGGGTCCGGTTGATGTTCGAGTGTCTGCCTTGTTCTTCCCGCTGCCCATGTGAGGCGCCAGGGACAGGAGGGAGGGGGAGATTCTGAGGCAATGCTGTTTTCTGGCAACTCCCCTGCTGGAGTCACCGGCACGGGCCCCATCACCTGCTCCTCCCTCGGGATGTCCGATGATCCCCGGGCTCCTCCATGGGACGGGATACAAGCCGAACTAACACCTGAGGCTCCCCCGCCACCTGGCACTGCCAGCCCTGTAGGTCTGCTCATGTCTCGACCAGGGTCTGCATGCTCGCAGCCATGGAGCACAAGGGGTGGACCACCTCCATCTGGGACTGCACCATATCACGCATTGACTGTGTCACCACCTCTGAGTCTGTGCCGAATCAGCCAGTGACTGCACCATCTCTCCCTGGGACTGCGCCACCTTTGGCTGTGCCACATTGGATAGTGCCATGACCCGCTGAAATTGGGCCACGCTCTGGAGCGGCGCTGCAATGTCCGGGTGGCTCTGGTACATGGCTGCCTGTGATAAGGCGGCCTTGTCCTGGGCCTCGGCCAGTGCCTGCACAGATTGCCCCAGGCTTTGGACATGCCGATCCATAGTCAAAACCATTGTCCCCAAGGCCTCAACTGGGGACGATACCCGTGCGGGTTGGCCTGGCTGGCATCCATGGTCGGCACAATCTCCTGCTCCTGCACACGGTTGGACTCCTCCAACTGCACCTGCAGGTGCTGGATGCTCACCGACAACCCTTCAGCGGCTGCATCTCCACGATCGATGGGACCGACAGCAGCTAGTTCCTGGGGTCGGCCCGCCCTCAACCAACTGCCCCCCTCAGGGTTTTCTATCTCCACCTGATGTACCGCAGCATGTGTGTGATGCGCACCAGAGAATGACCTAGGAGCCTTTTCACTAAAGTGCCCAACTGAGGTGAGTGTCTCGAGGATGGTGGAGGGTGTTGGAGACGGCTATGATGGGAAATCAGTGTCTTCCCTGGACTCAAGCTCCGGGGAGGTGGGCCGGGGGGTAGGTCAAGGGCTCCCATCCGTGTCTGTGTCCTCGTTGTCGCTGCTCGCCACTTGTGGTTCTGGCTGTGTTTGGGGTCGGGAGACACCAGAAGGGCCCACGTCATCACCAGCAGCATCAAGACAAGATGCATGATTGCATCACGGGCGGTGGGGGGGGGTGGGGGGGGGATGTGTGTGGGGAGTGGGGGGTGTGGGGAGGTGGGCCGGGGGGCTGGTGGTGGAAAGAGTGTGCGGGGTTGGTGGTAGTGGAACAGGGGTGTTGGGGGTGGTGATGGGATGGTGTGGGGGTGGTGATGGGATGGTGTGGGGGTGGTGATGGGATGGTGTGGGATTGGGGATGGTGATGCGGTGGTGTGGGTGTTGGGGGTGGTGATGGGGTGGGGTGGGGGTGGTGATGGGGTGGTTTGGGTATTGGAGTGATGGTGGGGGGGGGGGATGACACACGTGCCATGGGGAACCGCAACTCAGCGGTATCTCACTTCCTCATCCGATGCCAACCTCCGCCCCGGTGACTGTCCTTTCTTTGGGCCCACTGACCACGTCCAGTACCTTCTGTTCCGCTGTGGTGAGGGGCTGCAGTGTCCTGCGGTCCACCTTCATGTCTTCTCGCTCTCTCGGCGGTTGTGATCGGCCTTCTCCTGGGCGAGTGGAAACAGGAAACGCACAGTGTTAGACAGTCTGATGCATGCAGGGGTGGATAGCAGGTGGCTTCATTGGCCAGGATACCTGGCCATTGTGGCTGGTATGGGTGCCGGCATGTGGTGCAGGGTGGGGTTCGACCACCACCCGGGGGGGGGGGGGGGGGTGAGGCGGGGTTACGGGTGTGTCGGTGCTTGGGGCACAGTGCTGCCTACTCACCCCAGCAACCCTGGGAAGGTTGTGCAATTTTTTTGTTCCCGCTGATTGGTCCTCGCGGTGTTGCCCGAGGTCAACACGCTGACGATGTCTGCCACCTACGTGTAGGCCCGGCGAATGGTGGCGGCTTGCAGCTTCCTTCCCACCCAGGATACAGGGTGGCCGCCTTTCCTCTATGGCATCAAGCAGGGTCTCCAGTTCAACATCGCCAAATAGTGGTGCCACTTGTCTGTCCGCCATCTTGTCGGCTGGGACTGTGTGTATGGGGAGTGGAGTGTTATATGCGGCTACGGCTTCTCAGCCTCTCGAGTGCCAATCCTGAATCCCGCGAATCAGACACCGTTTTCCATTGGAATCAGTCATGTTCCATGAAGCGCCGGTGCTAGCCCCGTAACGGTTGGTGAATTGGTCCGGGTGCGCCGCCAATTTTCTTGTCGTAGAAGTCCACTAATCCTGCGCCGGTGTCAACAGTCAGGATGGAGAATACTGCCCCTCATGTCAGCAAAACGCCAACCCTTCACAACGGAACGACTATATCCTAGTTCCTTCCTCTTGCTGCTGAATTAATAAACCCACAGAAATTGGGGTCTGCATCTGCCTCCAAATGAGGGAATCAGGTTGAAGGAGTGTGTTTTATTGTGTGGCAGAGGTTTAGTTGGAGTTTGGGGATTGTCTAGTCTCCTAGAATAATGCTGCTCGAGTCCATAGTCTTCTTAACCAGAACTATTTATTTGAGTATTTATGCGTTCGGACCTCCATATTTCTCTTCTCAGTCACATGTGATCAGACATCATTATATTAGCATCATGTATGCTTCCGATGTTAACCCTTTACTCTACATTCTTGAATGTACATGTCAAGTTCCGGTTCACAGAATCTGACCTAAACATGTGTCCTTGCATGGAACATTATTGGGAATGAGCGCAGCAAATAGATTTGGAATGTTTATTTTCATTAATTCTTGGGACATGAGTGTCACTAGCAAGGCCAGCATTTATTGCCTGCCTGTAGCTGGGAATTGTGGACGTAAAGGTACAGAGGGATCGGGGTGTCCTGGTACACAAATCCCCAAATGTTAGTGCGTAGGTACAGCAAGTGATGAGGGAGGCAGATAGAATGTTGTAATTTTTTGCAAGAGGAATGGGATACAAAAGTAGGAACGTTTTGTTACACATGTACAGGGCATTGGTGAGAGCACATCGGGAGTACTGTCGACAGCAGGCATTGTCAACCTCGGGGGCGCGACCCGTAGGTAGGTCACGGGCGGGTGTCGGGAGGATCACGGAGCCGTCCGTCACGGCGCTCCTGATTGCGCAATTCCATGCGCAACAGCCGCAGTAACCGGCTTTTAATAATGCCAGCTGCAAGCGGCCTTCAAAATGGCCAGAAACAGATAAAAGAAATTCAGCTGCACTGCACATGTGTGTCCGATCACCGCTTCTTGACACATGCGCAGTGCGGCCGCATTGTTTTTTATATAGTCACAGCCTTCTTCTTTTCAAGTTCGGGGGCAAAAAGGACCAAAGGGACAAAGGGACCATTGGGGCCAAAGGGACCCAAAACTATTTCCTCCATTTGTGTTAGCAACAAACAAGGTAACAGAAAATGGTGGGTTGCGCAGGTTGGAAGGTGTGGGTCGCGAAGGTCGGCCGGCGTGGGTTGCAAAGGTCGGCCGGTGTGGGTCGCGATGGTCGGCCTGCGTGGGTCGCGAAGGTCGACCGGGTTGGGTCCCGAAGATTGGCCGGTTGGTAAAAATGGGTTCCCGGAAAAAAAGTTTGTAAAACATTGGTCTACAATTTTGGTCTCCTTATTTATTGAGACGCAGTTCAGTGAAGGTTCACTTACTGATCCCTAAGATGAGGGGGTTATTTTATGAGGAAAGGTTAGGCAGGCTGGGCCTGTATCCATTGGGCTTTAGAAGACTGAGAGGTGATCTTATTATAACACATGAGATCCTGAGGGCCCTTGACAGACTGATCAGTGAGAGGGTGTTTCTCTTTGTGGGAGAGACTGGCTACGGGATTCTCCATCGGCGGGATCCTCCGCTTCATCGGCAGCACACAAACGCCCGCAGGTTCGCCAACGGCGTGGGGGTGGCCACAATTTGAAACCCCATTGGCTGGCTGCAGAAATGGAGAACCCCGCTGCCGGCAGGGGCCTGCATTGCCACAAAGCGGAGCTGGCAGGACGGAGAATCCTACCCCAGGACTAGGGGACACAGTTTAAAAATAAGGGGGGCTGGATTCTCCGGTCACCGACGGCAAAATCGCGTTTGGCGTTCAGCCGGAGAACTAAAGTTCCTGACCGAATCGGGGACGGTGTCGCTTCCGACCCTCCAAAGCGCCGTACTCTCTGAGTACGCCGCACGACGTATCGACAGCCTAAGGGCGGAGCATCAGGGGCCATTGCCTGAGGCTCACCCCCTGTTGCTCCATCCCCGAACAGCCGAGTTCCCGACGGCGTCGGTCAAGTGTGGTCTCATCCGTGGCGGCTGTGGACTCAGTCCAGTGCCCGCCACAGCCAGGGGTTGGACGATCTGCGGGCGGGGGGGGGGGGGGGGGGGGGGGGGCAATATCAGGAGCTGGGGGCACTGTTGGTGATGGTCCAGGGCACGCGTGCCAGCCAAAGGTGGGGCACTATCTCGCCGGCCCGGTCCGTGAGCGGCTCCGCCATGTAGCACGGTGCGGTCGATGCAGTCCGTCACCATGCACCTGCACGGCCATGGACCCGGCCATTCTCCGGGCCGTATCGGCAGCTAGAGCCGGGTGGTCTACGCTGCCGGCATGCTAGCCCCCAGCCAAACGGAGGATCAGTGGCCGTTTTAAGCCATTTATTCTGGCGTAAAACGTCACCGTTCCCATGCCAGCGTGGGTACATATCCTCGGAATCAGAGAATTTAGTCCGGGGGTCTTCCCTTCAAGGCAGAGATGAGTAAAACTATTTTCCCTCAGAAATCCGTAAATCTTTGGAACGCTCCTTCCCAGAAAGCGGTAGAGACTGTGTCATTAAATATTTTTAAGGCAATCGTAGATAGGTCAGAGTTTTTTGAACCCGCTGTGGTGAGTCAACGCACAGCAGATGCGGCAAGCCATTTAGATTGCCATTTAATTCAACAGGATCGTGATTCCCATTAGGCGGGAGGGGCTATAAAATCTTGGCCATTTTTCTTGAGTAACAAGGGAGTATAAGGAAAGAGGACAGTGATGGACAGCCTAGACTAGTGGGTGGGCTTCCTGAGTAGCTCTCCTTCATCCCAGTGGGCTGCATGGTTGAAGTCAGGCTTGTGCACTAATCATGACCCAATGAATAAGATTAAATACATTTGAAACATGATGAGTCCTAGAAAATGGTTAATCATCTAAATATTAATAGAACTATCATCAACTTCAATTGGTGAAAATAAAAGGAACATTCACTTTGGACACAGACAGACCAAAAGGCTCTCGCAGTCAATGTGCAATGAGCATGCACCGCGCACTTTACTTGTCCTGGCTTTACATGTGCGTCGCTTCAGTCACATCGGTAGGAAAATAAACTATGTGGACGGAAATCAGTGGAATGTGCCAACCCCTGCACATGGGCAACGGTCAACAAAATATCTTGTGGGCCTCACTCAGAGCCCAGATGGACCACATGTGACCCCCAGGCTACACGTTGCCCATCGGTATAGGGGGTAGGCAGGAGTGTGGAATTAAGGCCATGATCAGATCAGCCACAATCGTATTAAATGGCGAATCAGAATCGAGGGGCTGAATGGCCTACTCCTTCTCCTAATTCGTATGTTCAAATGTAGTATCTACATATGAAGAGGGCACAAAGAGGCAAAGGGAAATAGGTAGGTTCCGTGAGTGGACAAAGACCTGGCAAATGGAGTATGATATGGAAAAGTTTGAAATTTTCCATTTTGGTAGGAAAAGTAAAAAAATAAGCATATTATCCAAATGGTTGCAGAGCTCTGAGATGCAGAAGGATCTGGGTGTCCTGATGCATGAATCACAAAAGGCTGTACACAGGTACAGCAAGTAATTAGGAAAGCTAATAGGATGTTATAATTTATTGTGAGGGGAACTGAATACAAAAGAACTGAGGTTATGCTTCAATTTTATAGGTGAGACCACACTTGAAGTAATGTGTACCGTATTGGTCACCTTATTCATGGAGGGATGTAAATGCTTTGGAAGCAGTTCAGAGAAGGTTTATCAGACTAATAACGTGAAATGGGCGGATTGCCTCACAAATGTCCTGTGAGAGTACCTTTAAGAAATGGGTGTTTATCAAATAGCTGTAGTGGGTGTTCCTTTTAGAAATAGGTGTTTGTCAAATAACTGTAGTGATGTCAGAGTGGAGCTGGGCTGTCTGTCTTTTTCACTTTTGTTTTGGGCTGTCAGCTACAGGGTGTGTTTGGTTTCGTTTTACAGATTGGGAGCTGCATCCAGAGAAACAAGGTGTAATTCTGATCTCTCTCTGTATGAAAAGAATGCCTTCAGGTCACTTGCTAATTGAACAGTGATAACTGCTCTCAGTAGAGAATTTAAACCTGTTGTCTTTCTGTAAAAAGGGTATTTTGTCTAATGGCTATTGTAAGGAAAGATTAAGGGTTACTTATAGAGTACTGTATTCTTTGGGGGAGTATTTGAGTTGATAATTGCTAGGATATTTACTGTGTGTGTTTAAAAATGTTAACTGGATTCATAGAATGAACTAAACATTGTTGTTTGAACATAATTTAGATCTCTGTTGCACCGCACCTGTAAAGTGGGCCCTTGTGCTCCCCATAACCAAAATCTATTTAGCGTTGTGGGACAGGTGAACTCCATGATACACTTTGGGGTTCTCTAAACCCTGGCTCGCAGTACAAAGAACAGCTGGACAGGTTAGCCTTGTATCCACTGGAGTTTAGAAGAGTAAGAGACATCTTGATTGAAACATATAAGGTCCTGAGGGGTCTAAAGAGGGTGGATGTGGAGAGAATGTTTCCTCTTGTGGGAGATCTGGAACTCAGGGTCGCTGGTTTAAATAAGGGGTGGCCCATTTAAGAGAGAGGTTAGGAGAATTTGTCTTCCCTCAGAGGGTTGTGAGTCTTTGAAATTCTCTTCCTCAAAAGGTGGTGGAAACAGAGTCTTTGAAGATTTTAAGGCAGTCGGAGATAGATTCTGGATAAGCAAGGGGCTGAAAGGTTATTGGAAGTCGGCAGGAACGTGGAGTTGAATTTCAAATCAGATCAGCCATGATCTCATTGAATGGCGGAGCAGGCTTGTGGGGCAGAGTGGCCTACTCCTGCTTTTACTTCATATGTTTGTGTAAGTTTCGCAAAATCCCTTTGCATTGGTACCAGATAACGGAAAACCTCATCACTTGAACTCACAAGGAGCACACTGGGGGACCCTAATCAATGAACACTTTTAAGTAGGTGATATCTGGCAAGTTACCATTTGAAGCAGATATTGCTGCTTTCTTCTGGGCTGTGGGAGGAAACTAGGCAGGCAAGGAAAGAACAACAGTCACAGAGGTTAATGAGAAAACTGTAGAGTAATTTGCCTCAAGTAGTTTCCAGGCTATTTAATGATTTACTCTGAAGTTCGCCATGATAACATTATTTACACATCTAGAGGTTGTCAGATTAAATCAACCAACATGCACTCACAGTGCTGTAATCTATGACTAAATAGTAAGTCAAAATAGAACCAGAAAAAAATATCAACCATTGCAAAATAACACACATCCTGAGGAAAATGTACCTGGGGCGGGATTCTCCGACCCCACGCCGGATCGGAGAATCGCCGGGAGGGGGGGGGGGGGGGGGGGGGGGGGGCGCGATTCACGTGCCGCTGCTCTGACGCTGGTCCGCCGATTCTCCGGTGACTGGAGAATCAGCGCCATTGGTGCCAGAGCGGCGCTGGTCGGTGGCCGCTCAACGCGGTCTCCCCGCTTGATGGACCGAGTACCCGCCAAGTTAGGCCTAGTCCCGCGGCGCCGTTCTCATATGGTTCTACTCGGCAGGACCTCAGTGTCCATATTGCCGGGGGGCAGCCTGCTGGGGGGGGTGGGGGGGGGTGGAGGGATTCGGCCCGTGGTCTGGCCCGCGATCGGAGCCTACCGATTGGCGGGCGGGCTTATCCTGGTGGGAGCCTACAATCCTCCGCGCCAGGCTCCTGTAGCTCTCCGCCATGTTGCGTCGGGGCCAGTGCGGAGAAGGCAACCCACGCGCATGCGTGAACTCGCATCAGCCATAGCGCGCATGCGCAAACCCACGGCGCCCGTTCTGATGCCTGTAATGGCAGCTGGAGCAGTGTGAGGTTCTCCAGTGCCGTGCTGGCCCCCTGTGCAGCGCAGGATCACTGATCCTAGGGACCAGATGACGCCGTCGTAAAACGCTCCAGCGTTTACAACAGCGTCAACACTTAGCCCCAGGATCAGAGAATCCAGCCCCACCTGATCTTTGCTCAGTCTGCTAGATCAGTGGTCCCCAAAATGGTTCAGTAACACATCACACTTCAATGAGACATGGGCACACCCAATTTTTTCCCAGCTGAATCGATTGCTCATAATCGTCACATTTATTTACATTTACTATGGTTACGGTCTTATTAGAGCAGTGGTTTTCAGCCAGTATGCCACGGCCTGCTGCGGGAATGTTTCGGTGAGTGCAGTACTTGAACGTCTGTGTCGATCTGTCAGTTTATAGTCACTCATACCAGCAGCTGTGAGGGATAATGCTACCTTTACATGTGGCGATTGTGGGCTGAGGCCCTTCTTGCTGCCGCCCTCTGCAAGTTCTCTTTTGGTTTTCAGAGCGGCCCCTCAGAAAAGAAGTAGAGAGCAATATGGATCACTTTTCCTTCCGATCTTCTCCTGAAGGTACCAATATTTGTTGGGGTAAAACTCCAAGGACTGCTCTCTGGTGTTCTTTACTTTGCCACAAACATGCAGTTGTGATGTTAAAGATTTTGTAAAATGGCTAAGCTTTCTTTTAAATGGACACAAGGTGCCTAAAATATGGCTGGCATAGTCACCTGTCCTTTTACAACTCCAATGACTGTCAAGCTTCTAGAAGGCTCGCAAGTGGATTGCAAGTAGACATCCAGACGGGTGAAGACATTTGAAATCCAATACATGTTTCTACATGGGTAAACAGAAACTAATTAACAATGGCTTCCCTGAAAGTGTGAATAGTTAATTCCTATCTCACTTTAATGACTCAGAGGAAGCTAGCGGTAAATGAACGTAACTTTATTTAAACTATTTACAAACTCCTGCCAAGGCAACATGTCACACAGTCCATGCTGGGAGGTCTCGACAACACCAGGCCCTGCTTTGGGCCTGCTTTTATCTTTCTTCATAACAAGCCACAGGTGGGTGGCCTCCATCCCCTATCTGGGAAGCTCATACTCCACAAGTCCCACGGACAGATCAATAATGCTTTCCTCTTGGTTCTCGTGGGGTTATGGCCTTCACCAAGCCTGGAAGAATGGGAGACACTCAAGTTAATAGCGGAGACATTTTAAAGGTGATTTACCTCGACTGAAGGCAATGAGTGGGACTATTCCTCCAGACCTGGGCTACCGAGTACCTAATATGGAAGCATGATTCAATAGTTTGGGATAGCAGCCATTTTGCATTCTTGAACTGTATAAAGGAGGGGTAACAAGCCATTTTGTGTGGTAGTGTGAGAAATAATACCAGTACACAGCTCTCAGCTGAACCAGCCATGAGATACATATGAGAGCTCCAGTTCCCTGCCATTGGGAGTAACAGAGCAAGGCTTCCAGAAAACCTTCCCTGGTCTTCTGAGAAGAACCCGGGGCGGGATTCTCCGACCTCTGGCGCATGCGCGGACTTCCGCCGGCCGGCGAAGTCCCTTCGGCCCCGGCTGGCGTAGCGCCAAAGGCCGTTCCCGCCGGCCGGCGGGGTGCCAACCACTCCAGCGCGGGCCTAGCCCCTCAAGGTTAGGGCTTGGCCCCTAAAGGTGCGGAGACATCCGCACCTTTTGGGGCAGCCCAACGCCGGAGTGGTTCATGCTATGCCATCCCACCTGGACCCCCCGCCCCTCCGGGTAGGGGAGAATCCCGCACCAGGCTCGGGACCTGCAGCTTCCAGTAAGGAAAAGAGCCTTTACTCTTGTCCAGCATTTGCTTTATCTATCGAGTTCATCTACAAAGGAAAACTACTCTGTTTCAAAAGCTGATGCAGCTGCTAACCTGAACCTCAAGTTTCAACCCCTTCATTTTGGAAAGGAATGTGACCAATGGGTCCACAATGATTACTCGAGAGATTGATTTGAAATCTCATCTTTAAGTATCTTTTTTCCTTCATATGCATTTTAATCTTTGCATCCATATTTTGGCAAATAGATTTTTACTTAAATAGCTATCAGCCCGAGTATTTTGGTAAACTATCCTTTATCTTGTTTAAGAATAAAGCTTGTCTGTTGTGTTATTTTTAAATTGAACCACTCACAATTAAAAGGGGACTACACACACATAGGTTTTTAGCTCACAGACCACCTTTTACGTGGTCATCACATCATGTAATCTCAGAGGGTGAATAGTGACAGCTATTTTTAAGAAGGTCACGGGGAGTCTGTGGTGATTGCCTGTAAGCAATATTGTAGATAACTGGTGGTGCGACCTCCAACCAGCAGGTGGCGGTACAGATCCACATGTAGTCTAGAGACAGTGGTCATGTGACAAGGCACTCAGATATAAGTCAGGGCAGATCCGGTGATGCCGGGAAGGTTGTAAGCCGTACATGAGGACAGTCATACATAGAGGTAGTTCCAGGGGAGTCTAAAGAAACTCCATGATAACTTGTTCTGTATCTGATCATTAACTAACCACGTGTATATTAATAAAGATCCTGGTTTGGACAAGTCACAAGCAGCTCTGTGGATTCCTTGCTAGACATCAAACACAACAGAGTGCACACCGAGTAAAACTAAGAACAAAGTTTTATTTACAAACAGTATATATATATATATATACACACACTTCCTGGTCGACCTCTACCAGGGTCTTTTTGGTCGGTGCCTTACTGGCCGACCTCATACACACTGGGTAATTGAGATACTCTGCCCCTAGCGGGCGAGCTCATACTCCACAAGGAGCACCGGGTTGAAGACAAGCATTCCCACCCTGTAGGTTCCATGTGGGATATTAAACTATTCACCATGGGGTCTATCAGAACTGAGGATGGATCCATTCATCGATTGTAATTCTGACTTACACACATTCTCTCACACACTCACCATTCTGAGTGACTAAAAAGCAATCAGGAATGGGATTCCGTATTGAATTTCACCGCTCCCCCTCCACGCAACCCCCCCCCCCCCCCCCCACCGCCTGCACAACCCCCACCCCCCCCATCCTTACCGTGGAATCAAAGGGAAACCATTGCTTTGCAATTGGACTCTAAATATGAATCATACGACAGGCATCAGTTTGAAATGTCTTCATATCCTATCTAACAGAGGCACTTGCCAGGTTAAAATAATCAGGCTGACACCTCCATCAAAAACAGCAGGAGAAGGAGTGCCATCTGAGCACTTCAGTAACCTAACATTGAAGAACACAGCTTCAAAGAAACCTGGTCAGATTGGTAAGTGAGAAAAAGCTGGAATTGAAATCTGGGATGGTACAGCTCAATTCTACACCACAAAACCACTTATTGATCTCGTAGAATAAATCATAACTTGTTAAAATCATACATAACTTGTTCAGGCACCACTCCATCTACTGTTTTAATGTAGAATTTTGAATGGTTTTAAACACCCCCATTGGAGTAGCAGATAAGGGAATGTCATCGGAACAGGTTAATTGTTTGCCCTCGTCAAACAATTTCCAGGCTATAATTGGGTTACAGTTAGAATGTGGTTAACTGCGGGGAAAGGGTTTCATTCGCATTTTGATGACTTGGCCAAGAACAGGGTCGACAAACATTAAATTAGGAATGGTCTGACTTCTTAACAGAACCAAAATAAATTAAGATGAGAATACATTCCCTTCAGATCACACACGGCTGTAACAGAATTGGCTGATGTTTCGGAGATAACGGCCCGGCAGATTGGATCGGAATCACATTCTTCGTCGCCTGCGGGTCGGATCACACACGGCTGTAACAGAATTGGCTGATGGTTCGGAGATAACGGCCCGGCAGATTGGAACAGAATCACATTCTTCGTCACCTGCGGGAAGAATAAACTATCATTTGATAGATGACACCCTCACTCAGCTTCAAATGTAACCTTGATCTAATTCCATTTTATAGACCATGAGATAAGCTGCAGTAAAGGTTTATTCTACCAGTGACATCCAGCAATATGCTGTACTCAAGGTGACTCAGGCATTTAGTTCAAAGTCTGATGAAAGCTGTTGTGAGCTGAAAGAACATTGGAGCAGCTCATCTGGACAAGGTGAATCTTGTTGATGAATGATATTTACATCTTTGCAGTCTAAATATATGCTCTAGGCTCCTTCATGTTAGGTCCCAAGTACATTTGGAACATTATTTTATATATTTTCCCTCTATTCTCTTTCTTCCTCTCCGAGAGGTATTGACTTCATGTTTGTGTACGGCATTTCACCAATCCAGTGCAGTGGCGTGCAGAGGTCTGGTGATGCCCGGGGCAAATCTTGATTGTATGCCCCTAGGACTCAAGTATAAGGCCTAATATACTGAGAAATATTATGAGAAAGGAAAACATTTTGAATATATAAACACAGATGAAACATGAAATAAACGCTTTATTCGATTTTAATATAAATCAATCAAATTTATTAAGTTCTTTTCCCCAAATGATACCTCCTCCACAAAACACCTGAACTACTTCACTTTTTACATCAGCTGTGAGAAATTCTTTTTCAATGCTTATTAAAGCCAGGTTGGTCAGTCGCTCCTGTGACATAGAAGACCTCAGATATGTTTTTATTAATTTCAGTTTTGAAAATGACCTTTCACAGCTTGCGACTGAAAATGCGATTGTAAGCAGTAATCTGTATGAAACACACAGCGTCGGAAAGACATCCCTCCCATACTGCAGTAAAGACTCCAGAGCATCTTTAGGATCAGGGGGAACTCTATTCCCTCCAGCTCGAAGGAGCATCACAAAATCAATAATTTGTCATATAACTGAATTGCAACCACATCATTGTCATAATAATTGGCAAAGTCTGAACATTCCTTTTTTAATTTCTCTCTTTCTTGTTCATCTTCAATCACTCCTGAATTCAAGTTCAGAAGAAAAGAAAATCGGTCACTGAGTCTTTGAAGACGGACACTGCGGTCTTCAATTTCAGTTTTTAATCTGTTCACAATCTCTACCATTACTCTATTCATTTCTTCTTGTGCCGTCAGTCCACTATCTCTTGCTGACTCTCCAGGCATTATTCTTCTTCTCCTTGTTCGTGCAATTGGTATTCCCCAATTTTGACAATATTCATTGGCTAAATCTATTGCATTGTGGATAATTTCATCATTCTTCAAATTCAAGATATGAATAAGTCCTCTCAGATCACAAGAAGCTTCATGGAACCCCATTTTCGGATCCTGCAAACGTTTTGAGACTTTATCCACTGATGATAAAACTGAGTACCAAAAATTTAATAAAGCTATAAACGGGAACTGTTGAATAGAGTTCAGTAGCGATCCTACATCAGATTTAGTTTCCCTTGAAAATTCTCCTTCCAGCAGGTGTTGAAGGCTTGCAATAACGTTGTCACACTCTTCGTGGATTACTTGCACAGCATCATGGCTGGAACTCCATCTTGTGTCACACTGTCTTTTCACAGTCCGAGTGACAAATGATTTTAACACTTCCCAACGAGAAGTAGATGAAGAAAAAAAAGTAGAGTTTTTCTAGAATGCCAAAAAATGTAACAACAGGTTGCACCTCACTTGCATGGACACAGGACAAATTGAGGCTGTGGTTCTCGCAGTTCACAAACACAGCTTTTGGGTTAACTTCAAGAATTTTTTGTTGAACACCTCCTCTCACTCCAGCCATAACTGCTGCGTTATCATATGCTTGACCACGACAGTCATTCATGGAAATTTTGTCTTCTTCCAATTTTTCCTGAATTTTATTTACCAGGCTGACTGCATCTTTCTTGTTGACTTGAAAAAAATCCCAGAAATGTCTCCTTTATTTCTACTTTTCTGTTTTCATCAATATGAACGTAACACAGAATTTCAGAAACCTGATCTTCATGGGCAATATCTGGAGTTGAATCCAGCATTATGCTAAAATATTTTGCGTCCTTAATTTCGGAAATTATATTTTTCTTGACAGTTTCACCAAGAAGATTGATTATTTTGTTTTGAATTCTGTTGGACAAGTAGGTGACACTTTTTGGTTTCTCTTTCCCTCTCTGCAAGTGTTTTGCTAAGATGTCATCATATTTGGCCAAAAGTCTGATTGTTGCTAGAAAGTTTCCTGTATTTTCACTGACTGTCTCCCCTGGCTCTGATAACCCAGATATTCCTTCTCCTCGATGTCCACGATAGGCCAGATCCTGTTTTGCCAGAAAGGATATAACCTCGACAATCCGTTCAGTTATAGCTTTCCATCTTTTCTTTTCAGCAGACATTTGCTGTTGAAGTTCAGCATCTATCGTAGTTGAATGATGGAGTCGAACTACAAGGTTCAGGTATTCCCTCATGTGAGCTCTATGAGAAGGGCTTTTCTCATGGTCAGGTATTGTTGGATTTAGTTTTCTCCAAGTGGAGAAACCGTCTTCCTTTCCAAAGTTTGACACAGACAACAAATGCTCCTTTGAAAACAAAAGGCAAACAAAACAGTAGCATGCTTTCCGATATGGAGAGTATAACAACCATTTTCTCTCCGCAATTTCTCCGTTTGTGGAAACTTTATCAAACCACTGTTTGGAAAATGATCTCCCATCCTTCTCAGCAAATGGACCACTTTTATTCTGATATCTTTCAGGGCCATGTTGTAATATTGTCATCTTCAAATGATCTGGAATCGGTTTCTTCAAACAGCCAAAATCGCTTCTTTGCAAAAATATGCAAATATCTTCTTTATTTTCTTCACATGGATCATCATCCTGACAACGAGACTGAGGAGAGAGAGTATTATGTTCTGACCGAGCTGAATCCGTATCAGAAAAATCCTTCTCTGCACCCACATCATCTTTTACTTCTCCAGGTTCTCCTACTTCTTCTTTACTTCTTTTTATCCATGCATCTAATGCCCCTCTTTGATGGGACTCTTCTTCGACTCTGGCCCTCTTTTTTTTCCTGTTCTGTGCTCCACTCGGTTGTACACGAAATACTCGTAACATTTCATTTTCTATCTCAAAAACCGTAAGATGCATGAGAAAATGGGAAGAAAATGGTAAACAATCGGTCAGTTGCAGACGGATAAACCATATTTCATTTCTTTGTTCCTTCGTATCAAATTATTTCACACTGATTCTCCACTGATAATTTTGTGCAATTTATATCATAGACTTGCAAATTAGTGGTATCTGTATTCGAATATTAGCATGTTAAGGAATAAATGTCTCCTATTCCGAGATTAAATGCCATAGCAGTCCTCTGATCACCCAGGCTTCACTCATACTACATCCCACGTAAATATTTCATTAAATATCGCCAACAAACCTATAAAAACCGTAGTTGCACCTGTTCTAGAGCTATTCACTGACCTGAGTAGGTAAAAGAACTAATCTAGATGCACAAAAAGCTGAAGAAAAGACGAGTTATGACTCGAGGAAACGCAGGAACGAACAGCCACGTCTGCTTGTTGCTTTTGATAGTTGCACCACGTACATCATGCGCATGCGTGTGGGGGGGATGGGGAGAAGGACCATTTTCTCTAGACAGAAAGGGTACACCATGTTAAAGGAATAAAGGGCTAACAACTGCCTCTGCAGTGTGGTGAGCCTCCAAAAATTGATTTATCACCGCTGAAATTTTAAAATTACTATCTTATTTCCTTCTCTGGGGCAGCACGGTGGCCTAGTGGTTAGCACAACCGCCTCACGGAACTGAGGTCCCAGGTTCGATCCCGGCTCTGGGTCAATGTCCGTGTGGAGTTTGCACATTCTCCCCGTGTCTGCGTTGGTTTCGCCCCCACAACCCAAAAAATGTGCAGAGTAGGTGGATTGGCCACGCTAAATTGCCCCTTAATTGAAAAAAATAATTGGGTAATCTAAATTTAAAAAAAAAAATTTTTTTTTTAAAAAAAAAATTTTTTTTTTTTTTTCCTTCTCTGATTGGATGCCCCCATCCAATGGATGCCCGGGGCAAATGCACCGTCGGCCCCCCCCCTCTGCACGCCACTGATCCAGTGCTGCAGCTAAGAGCTTAGTCTTCAAAATGTTTCTAGACACGGAACATTGGCAGAGAATTCAATCCACCAGGCGCATCACAGCTGATCCCAATCCCATTTTGCATCCTCCAAAGGGAATCAGGGGTTATGGGGAGAAGGCAGGAGAATGGGGATGAGAAAATATCAGCCATGATTGAATGGCGGAGCAGACTCGATGGGCCGAGTGGCCTAATTCTGCTCCTATGTCTTATGGTCTTATGGAATGACATTGACCTTCTGCAAAAGTCTGTGGAACGATGGCAGTGAATCAGTAGCCCATTATAAATCTCTCCCTATTTATCTAATAATTCAGTTTAAAAAAGAAAGGGCTTTACAGCAAGTGTAGCACATTTTCTGAGGTGTAGTCACAGTTGTAATGTAGGAAACTCAGCAACCAATTTACATACGGATAGCTCCCACAGACAGTCATGTGATAATGACCCGATAATCTGCTGTGGTAATTGATGGAACCATCAATTCAGCGAACACGTGTTGTTGGATCTGAACAGAGGCTTTAATACACTTACAATAGAGCCAGCCTATTTGTCATTGAACTTCAGGTGAACTGGCAGGCTGGCTCTAAGGTACTGATCTTTATACATCGGTCCCAGGGGGAGGAGTCCTGGGCGGAGCCAAGGGAGGAGCCCAGTACAAACTCTCGCGTACTCCCAGAGCAACCCCCCCTGGTGGTCGGATAGTGCAACTGCACTTACAATGGGTAGATAACGAACATATATACATGGAGTGATATTGGCAACTATATATAGTGTGAATCACATTCACCACAGTAATATTGATTAAGGGACAGTTATTAACCAGGGCACAGGAGAGATCCTCTTTGCTTGTCTATGCGTAGTGTATCTAAAAAGAACGGGGGCGTGATTCTCCGTTCACAAACGCCGATTTTGTAATCGGCGATCAAGCAGAGAATCCATTTTTACACACAAATCGGGGGCGGCGCTTGTTTATGCAGGTTGCGCATGCTCTGCTCCCTCCAAAACAGCGTCATCACAGCACACGCCGCACGCCATTGGGACGGTCTAAGGACGTCACCTGAAGACCTTCCCCCGATACACCGCCCCCAATGGGCCGCATTCCCGACTGCGTGGTTGACGTGTGCTCTCAGCAGTCGGGAACCCGACGTGGTGGCCGCGGACTGTGTCCGCGCGGGCAGCACGGTAGCATGGTGGTTAGCATAAATGCTTCACAGCTCCAGGGTCCCAGGTTCGATTCCCGGCTGGGTCACTGTCTGTGTGGAGTCTGCACGTCCTCCCCGTGTGTGCGTGGGTTTCCTCCGGGTGCTCCGGTTTCCTCCCACAGTCCAAAGATGTGCGGGTTAGGTGGATTGGCCATGCTAAATTGCCCGTAGTGTCCTAAAAAGTAAGGTGGGGGGGGGGGGGGGTTGTTGGGTTACAGGTATAGGGTGGATACGTGGGTTTGAGTAGGGTGGTCATTGCTCGGCACAACATCGAGGGCCGAAGGGCCTGTTCTGTGCTGTACTGTTCTATGTCTATGTTCTAATCGGACAGGAGCCATGCTGCTGGCCTTGGGAGCTTCAGCGAAGACTGGGGGGACTGTTGGGGGGTGGTCAAGTGGTGTCCAGGGAGGCATTATCTGGCAGGTCGGGTCCACGGACAGCTGCGCCACGTTGTACGGTCATCGCCGTGCGCATGTGCGGCCACGGACCCGTCAAGTCTCCAGCAGTTTATTTTGTGGAGGCCGTTTTACATGGTGCGGCTGCCAGCCCCTCACCGGTCAAAGGATCGGTGCTGGGGCGCACCGATTATTCCTACATAAAACACCACGGATCGTCCGGACGTTGCCTCAAAATCAGAGAATCCAGCCTAGGGTCTCTGTTTAAATTTCACCCAAAATGCTGCACCTCCAACAGTTTTGCACTGGATGCCAGTCTTGAGCTGGACTTTATCCCACAATCTTCTGACTCAGAGGCAATAATGTCCCAACTGAGTTACAGTTAGCACTTTGAGACTAATGAAAATAAAAAGCAGGCAGCATGTCAAACAGACTGGCGAATCACCCATTATTGCTCAAAGTTACAATTACTCCTATAATTTCTTTACATTGTGGGGTCACCAAATAACAAGCAAGGAACAGGAACCCTAGATGAAGCCCTTTCCATTTGAGACTGCATCCTGGTAGTGCTTGTGGATATAACCTTTCTGAGTGTCACATCAGCCAACCATTAGCTGCTCTGCCAAGAGTCAGCAAATGAAGGCAGAGGGAATCCAGGACAACATAGCAAAGACAACCATGGACAACATCCAATAATGACAATCCCACAGATCACATCGAGTAAGTGAAGATACCTCCAGACAAAGTTCTCATTACTTGATCTGGACATACCAGCAAATTAGCCCTCTGCTTCAGTGACTCAGATTCATCAGTTCTATTCCCGTTATGTAACAGTAACTAAACATGAACATGTATTGCAAATAGTTATTTTTATTTGGAAGAGCTAAGTATCTTTAAAAAGAAAGGGGATGTTGTAACATGCCTTTAAAGGATAGCAGCATGACATCACCAGAAGGGAAGTGTGTCATGTGATCCAGCCTCAGTTTCACTCTGGCCTGTGAGGAGTGCACATGACACACAGCGATGCAGCTGATGTCTTAAAGCTCTCTATCCATGTTCACATGTTCTCATCTCCCTAGTTTAAATAAATGAACCCACAGCATATAGCATATTTACCCAATTCCTTATGTGTGATTGGTGCCTTTATATCATTATAAAAACAAGACACATAACGGCATGGTCTGGTATTTAACACAAAACTGTCGCTAATGGAATTAAATTCTTCCTGTGGATTGTTCACCGAGTCTTCCTGAAACTTTTGAAAGTGTGTGTCACCCACGTCAATAAACGGGTTGAAAGAAAACTGTCTTATTTCATACTAAAATTTCCCCTAGCGAGTATTAATGAACTATGAGCTGCTGTGATGGAGCGTTCCAGTTTGTGATGTGAGAGAAGGCTTGAATTGTAATATCGATCTTTCACCTCTGAAAAAGAGGGCTGAATTTCCCAGTTGTTAATAATGTTGGAGAAATGTTTTAGTATCTCTTAGGAATTAGAAAGTGTATCATGTGATCCAGTCTCAGTTCAGCTTTTGCCTTTGAGCAGAACACAGCATACACGGCTCTTCTGTTGATGTCCTCAAGTTTTCCAACCATGTACATATATTCCCATGTGCCTAATTTAACTGAATGAAGCCACAACATGTTTACACAATCCCTTTGGAGTCAGTGGTGTCTTTGGACCATTATAAAAGCACTAGCAGGAAAAATATAACTAAATGAACAGTAATGACACTGGATTGTACATGGTATAGTTAATATTTGGAAGAGTGATTTGATTAACAATTGAATTAATTAGCTAGAAAGAGATGCAAACCTGCCTCACTCTGATCAGAATTTCTCGATCGTGTTAATGTGAAAGGAGCAGCTTCAAAATTGTCTTAATTTAACACTGGTTTATTCAGAGTGGGAATAATTTATCTCATCCAGATGGGAGTCAACCTCTTTAACGAACTGGTTCATTGATTACTTTAATTGGAAAAAAAGAATAAATTCTATTTATTGAAATATAATGTGTAGCAGTAAGCTCCATCAACAGGACAGGACCTTTTGTCAATCAGCATCGTTCGTGACTTGTGATGGAAAGATTTTGGGCAATGGAGTGGAAGCTGAAATGTGTTTTCAAAGCACAGAGAAAGGGTCTGTTAGACATGCTAATGCAGCATTGTGTGCAAAGGAAGAGCTTGCCAATCTGTAGTGAAAAACAAATTCAGGTATTTCATCGTTATTTCCCCACATTTGCAAATATCCTCGATTTCTTCATGTACACCATTAATTTGATACCAATGAACGTGACAGTTTGCAAAAGCCTCCTCTCAATTTACTTGGTTTCCTCTATTGGTCCATGTGTTATGTTTGCAAGTCAAAAGATTCCAAGTTCAATTCTTGGGCTATACTGACTTTAGAAGGAATTGAATTTGAAGTGATTTTTTTTGGTTATAGTATTTTCTTCGACAAGCATGTTTTCAGTCTGAAAGGCTGAATTGCAATGTAGCTTCCACTGAATCATGCAAAATTTAATTTAATCATCTTTATTGTCACAAGCAGGCTTACATTAACACTGCAATGAAGTTACCGTGAAAAGCCCCCAGTCGCCACATTCCGGCGCCTGTTTGGGTACACGGAGGAAGAATTCAGGATGTCCAAATTACCCAACAGCACGTCTTTCCGGACATGTGGGAGGAAACTGGAGCACCCGGAGGAAGCCCACGCAGACACGGGGAAAACGTGTAAACTCCACACAGGCAGTGACCCAAGCTGGGAATCGAACCTGGCACCCTGGTGCTGTGAAGCAACTGTGCTAATCACTGTGCTACCGTGCTCAAAAGCAAGCAATCATATCATAACAAAAACAGGAAACCAAATTCAACAGGGAAGTGCTGAATGAGATATTCACATGATTTAAATTGAATTTAAATGATTTAAATTAGGAACCAATACACCTACATTACAAGCACTGAAGAACATGCCAATTTTATCATTTATGAACCTCAGTGAGGATCCAAACCATGTGAGGATGAAGGTAGATTTGAATGCTGGTAAAGATGACACTCTTTTTATATAAAACATAATCCTACAAATAGCAATGTTATGAATGCCTGTTCAATGTACTTTTATTGGTGTTTCCTAAATGAGGCTCATTAGCCAGGACATCAGGGATAGTTAGGATAGTTACTACTCATCTTTGGAAAATGTCCTGGGATTCATCACACGGAGAGATTTAAGTCTCATCTGATAAATCAGAAAATGCAACATTCATTTAATATCGTGCAGAGTTGGGCAGAGTTCGGGCGTTCCAATTGTCTCTGTGTTCCTGACTTAGGGAAGCCTTTTCCTGAAGGCGAAGAATTACCCCTATTGAGAAGCACAAATGTTGGTTGATGGCTGATTCAGGCTGTGCTGTGATACCTCACAAGCTAAATAGACTGGCGATACTCATTCATAGAAATTTGAATATTTTACTGCCTTCTCAAGGGATTAATCCCTTAGATCTGGCTTCTTCCCCCAGAAATTGTATACTTTTTATATTCTGTACTTGCAAAGTGGCATAACCAATTACCTCCATTGGGGCAATAGTCTTGCTGAATTTAACACAGTTTTGCTTTTGAACATAAGGAAATTAGCATCTTTGTTTACCAATCAATGGTGGAATGAAATCTTATAGTTGGCAAAAACTAGAAAATGCAACCAAATGCAAAATAATATAAACTGGAAATCTGAAGTAAAAACAGAAAATGCAGGAAAACACTCAGCAGTTCTAACAACATCTGTGGAGAGAGAAACAGAGTTAATGTTTCAAGTCTAGTATTGAGCAAGGAATGTTCCACACACCTCACAAAAGACAGGCGCAACTGGGGCCCCTGTGGGTACTCATAGCCACACCTTCACTTGTCGGATGTGAGACAAGTTAATGCAGAAATTGTTCGATGAGGGAAAGGTGTGAGGGGAGGATTCTACTCAGAGAAGCGAACACAGACAAAGAAGACTGAATAAGAGTTTAACGTCGTGCCCAGCCCACAATTTATTGAGGGATAAAAGGGATGAATGATTCTCTGGCTGAGAACAGATCATTCAGCATCAGAGAAGAGATAATAAGAAGGTACAGTAAATACATTTCGAGAGCTAGGATTAGGAGGAGGGGTGGGATCAGACGACAGGGAAGGTGTGGAACGAACTGGAGGGACATTGGCACCAATTAATTGTTGGAGATTGGCATCGTTAACACCTGAAAGCACGATAAAAAGTTTATTTTTAAGGCATTGGATGTGATTGTTGTAAGGTGTTGGGCATAGTTCATGAGGTCTTTTTCAGGTGTTTGTAGTCGTAGATAGTCCAACAGTAAGGATTTACTACAGTGAACTATTTATATAAACAAAGAACAAAGAACAAAGAAAATTACAGCACAGGAACAGGCCCTTTGGCCCTCCCAGCCTGTGCCGATCCAGATCCTTTATCTAAACCTGTCTCCTATTTTCCAAGGTCTACTTCCCTCTGTTCCCGCCCATTCATATACCTGTCTAGATGCTTCTTAAATGATGCTATCGTGCCTGCCTCTACCACCTCCGCTGGTAAAGCGTTCCAGGCACCCACCACCCTCTGCGTAAACAACTTTCCACGCACATCTCCCTTAAACTTTCCCCCTCTCACCTTGAAATCATGACCCCTTGTAACTGACACCCCCACTCTTGGGAAACGCTTGTTGCTATCCACCCTGTCCATACCTCTCATAATTTTGTAGACCTCAATCAGGTCCCCCCTGGATGGTGTCAAGTTTCTTGAGTGTTGTTGGAGCTGCACTCATCCGGGCAAGGGTAGTGTATTCCATTACACTCCTGGCTTATGCCTTGTAAATGGTGGACAGGCTTTGGGGAGTCAAGAGGTGAGTTACTCACCGCAGGATTCCTAGCCTCTGACCTACTCTTGTAGCCACAGTATTTATATTGGGTTGTATTCTTCACCCTACTCACCGGTATTGCGAATGGGGATTAGGCGGAGAATTGGGCATCCGGCCGAAATCGAGGTTCGCGGCGAGCGCTGATGCGACTGCTATGCTCCGGCCCTCAGTTGGCAGTGGGATCGGGGTTCATGCCCACTCGCCAGCGGAAGAATATAAATGGATGCCAATGGGTCCTAATCGCCCATTTAAATCCACTTAGTGGGCCAGGCACCAGAATTTCCAGGCCTCTGTGATTCTCTGGTCCTCTGGGCCAGGAATCATGTGGGTAGGGGTTGGTATCACCAAACGTGAACCTGACGTGGTGACCTTCGCGGTAGGTCAAGGGGGTAACCCCTTAAGGGAGTTGCCCTCGACATCTAACAGAGGGTCACCCTCCCCGCCACAATGCACAACCTTCTCCACCCCTCCCCTGCCAGACCATCCCCAAACCATTCACCCAAGACCCTCTAAAATGGGAGACCCTCCAGGGACCCCACAAAGGGAACCCCTAACTAAAGGGACCTCCCACAAAGACTAGTAGGACCCACCACAGTGACCCCCAAATTAATAGGACCCCCCTAGTGAACCCCAAAACAAAGGGACCCCCCACAAAGACTCCCTAACTAGAAGGACACCCCACAGATACTCCCTAAATAGGGAGACCACCCACAGGGACTGCCTAACTAAAGGGACCTCCCGTATGGAGCCCCCCAGAAAAGAGACCCCCAACTGGGCAGTTTTAAAAAATTACAGCTGTAACACTCACCTGGAAGCACCACCTGTCCATTCTTGGAAAGAGAACAGCTATGACCTGTGTTTAAACCCCTCAGATGCTACAAACCATTCATTAATTTCTCGTAGTGGGCTGTGATTGACAGCTCCTACAATCCAGCTGTGAGCCTTAATTCATTCATCTTCTATATGGATGAGTAAGTCTAAGTGCTGAAACCACAATTTTTACAAACATCAATCAAGAGTAAGTTTCCCTATTTAGGGGGGCCCCGGGGAGGTGGGAGTGGGCGGGGGTGTTTTGGTTCGCCCCCGTATTGGGGAAAGGTGGGGCCACCCAGAAAATCTGGGGCTGGGGGCTGCTTTATGATTTGCTGCGCGGCAGAGGGAGGATGTATCATCCACAGAATTCGCCATCGGGCTGACCTCTCAAAATGGCAGCCCGTTGGCAGGATGTCCTCGGAATCCCTCGTATTCCTCGCCGTGCATAAATTTGCAGGGAGAGAGATGCTGAATTGCTTTGTGGTTTGTGCTCCCAGCTGGAGCGTGAATCAGTAGCAATTCTCCTCTGCTGCGAGAACTTTGGGCGGGATTCTCCCTTCCTGAGGAAGTGTTGACGCCAGGACAGAATTGGTGGACTTCTACGACAGCATAATTGGCGACACTCCCAGACCAATTCATCAACCGTTATTGAATGGCGGAGCAGGCTCAAGGGGCCAGATGGCCTACTCCTGCTCCGAGTTCTTCTGTTCTTATGTTAATAGGCTAGCACCAGTGCCACATGGAAAACGATTGATTCCAATGAAAAACAGATTCGCCAGGGTCAGGATTGACACTCGAGAGGCTGACAAGCTGCAGCCGCATATAAGTGCACCAATCCCAGCCAACAAGATGGCAGCGAGGAGAGCGGCGCCCGAACTCTGAAGTTGAGACCCTGCCAGACGCAGTGGAGGAGAGGCGGGCTACCATGTACCCCAGGGTGGGAAGGATCGGCCAGCAGTGCAGCGGAAAAACTGCACAATCTCCTCAGGGCAGCCAGGGTGAGTCGGCAGCACCGTGTCCCTGGCACCAACTCCCGCCTAACATACCCGTGACCCCACGCCCCCACCCCCACCTGGAGGGCGACTGAACCTCAATCCTGCACCACTTGTCAGTACCCATACCGGCAGTCATGGCCGGTTGCCCAGGTCATGAATTCCACCAGCTACCTGCCCCCTGTGCTGCATGATCTGACTGCCTAACACTGTGCATTTTCTGCCTCCCCCTACCCCTCACCTACAGGAGAAGGCGGCCCACAACCGCGGAGAGGAGGAAAACTGGAGGGGGACCCCCCCGGACCTGCCTCCTCTCACTCCAGCAGAACAGAAGGCACTGGACTTGGTTGATGGGCCCGGAGAAGGGGCAGTCACCGAGGTGGAGGTTGGCATCGGACGATCAAGTGAGGCCCCGCTGAGTTGCGCTTAACGGCAAAAATTAAAGAAATAAGGTAATAAACAGGAAGGACCCCTTCAATATGGCTGGTCCAGTTCAGTTTCTGATCAATGGTAAACCCCAGGGTGTTGACAGTGGGAGCATTCAGTGATGGTAATGCCATTGAATGTTGAGGGGAGATGATTAAACTATCTCTTGTTGGAGCTGGTCATTGCCTGGCACTTGTGTGGTGCGAATGTTACTTGCCACTTGCCAGCCCAAGCTGGGAGATTGCTGCATTTAGACACGGACTGCTTCAGTATCTGAAGCAGCAACAAGGTGCACATCTATGAACCCTCTCTCATTTGAGACACAACGGTCCTGATGCCACAGAATCTCCAGAGACTCTAATCTAACCCCTTTAAATAATCTGGTGGGCTTTGATATCACTTCAGCAACAGCAACAGGTATTGTCCAAATTCCAATTACTTCCTATCTCCAGGGTCCTGTTCTGTCCATCTGCATTACACACAGTAACACATTCTCCGCTGTATTCTCAGTACCATCCTTCAACACTAGGATCTGTCTGAAGGCTGAAAAACAGAAAACTGTTCCATTTGAAGAGGGAGTTGCTTATTTTCTCTTTCGACCAATTCCCAGTCTTTTGAACTGCTAAACAGAAAATTAGGCTGACCACCCCAGTCCAGTTAGTTTTCTATTTAAATAAAAGCAAATTACTGCGGATGCTGGAATCTGAAACGAAAGGGACAATGCTGGAAAATCTCAGCAAGTCTGGCAGCATCTGTAGGGAGAGAAAAGAGCTAACGTGTCGAGTTCGATAGCATCTGACTGCCTAACACTGTGCATTTACCACTTTCTCCTCAACTGTTCACCGCATGGCAACCCAGCTCCGACGGCCATTTCTTGGAATCTCATGACATCATTATCAAGAAACCAATTAACCCTCTTTCAAAATGCCCCACAGCACATTTAAGTCTTAAAGGGAAATCACCCCAAAATAAAATACATTCTTCCCAAACCAAATGGGTTATCACAATTCTAAAATAGTAAATGGCACCAAACAATCCAAGGGATGTCCTTTAGTAATTAAGTTTCAAACACATGTCTGATTACACCATTAAATGGTGATTCACTACAGTGATTAATGTCCTTATTATATAAACTATCCAGCAAAAACTATAATTAACGATTTGATAAACCTTCAGTAACGATCTCAATGCCATTAATCTTTCTGTATAAGATTGTCACACATCAAGTAACACAAGCACACTGACAACTCGCGACTATAAAAGCACCGACCATCTGCACACATCCTGAATCTAATCAAAATATAAAATATTCAGTAAATATGGTCAAAACAAATTGGTGTTGCTGTCTGATAACGGTTACCAACCCTCCAGGATTGTGCTAGATGTCCAGAAATTAAACATTAATCGCTGGGATGCTGCAAAACATGGGAGAAAAATCATCAGGGCATTAAAAGGCAATTGACTTTAATCTTTTTTTAAAAATCGATCGTAAATTGACCGTCTTAAAAATACTGGAGATGGGAGGAAAAGCTTGTTGACTGACAGTCAGGAACCATAATGAAGAATGCTTTTATTCTGATTCCATGGAAAGATAGTTGGGGGCTTCAGAAGATAGAGCTGGAGGAATTGAAATCAGTTGGTCATACGACGGCATCTTGAGGGTTATGCCCTTTTTAATTAATTTCTTTTTTCGCAATTGTGGAACCACTGCCTTCTCACCATACTGGGGAAAGATTCCCTCTGTGAGAACAACAAAATGAAAACTCTGGGGAAAGGGCGAGGCAATGGGATTAAGTAGGACCAGGTGTGATGGGCTGTAAAATCCTCGAGCCAGGAATTTCTTCAGAGCTGTACCCGTCAGTAATGCCTGGAAATTCTGCAACATCAGTGGTGTTCCCTGGATTTCCAACAACATTTTAATGATGGAGTGGGAGAGACAGGATGAGGAGATTCGCAACTTCTGATTCAAAGGATGAAGGGTTCTGTGCGGGCCCAAAGCATGTTTATATTCCTGGCGCATACTTTTATCACAGGGAGCTCCACAGTAAGAGAGCAAATTCATGAATCTACCCTTGCATGGATAGAGAGGTGGGACCGAAATATGCCATTGGTACAGGATTAAGGATACAATACCAAGTGTGGCAATGTTTGGTGCGGGCACTGGATGAAAACGGGGCATTTCTTCAGAACAAGTGTCCCACAGTACGTTCACAATTCATTTTAAATATCTAATTTTTCATTTAGCTATTCAGTCTAATTGCAGTTTATTTGCACCTAACAGGTACCTTCGCCAAGAAGATTTTCTGCTGAAATGCATGAAATGGATAATTAAATAAGCTTCTGATTTGTTGCTCGCTGTGTAATTCAAACTGCATTAGTACCAGAACATTGATTTTGGTCCTATTGTATCCTCCCCGTTCTCTGCTTCACCTATTCTGTCTATTTTTATACAGCACTGCTTCGATTGAGGGATAAAATACTGGAAGCTAAGATCAGCTGTAGCATGAAATAACTACAAGGTTACAGGTGTGATCATTTTCAACAATGCTATCAAGGTCACTTCAGGTGGACATCACTGCCTGCAGAATGAGCGCATGATCCATAACTGATTGTTTTCTAAGCCTGGCTCAGCTTTCTAAGTTTGTTTTTCCCTTCAGATCTGGTTGGAATCCAGGAAAGGCAGCAAAAAAAAAAGAGAAACATTTTACAAAGCGCTGTTTTATAACCTCAAAATGTCCCAAAGCACTTTACGATGAAGCATATTTTAAGTTGAGTCATTGTTGCAATGTACGGAATAAAGCAGCGAGTTCTGCACAGTAAGCTCCCACATTTAACGGGCAGCACGGTAGCATGGTGGTTAGCATAAATGCTTCACAGCTCCAGGGTCCCAGGTTCGATTCCCGGCTGGGTCACTGTCTGTGCGGAGTCTGCACGTCCTCCCCGTGTGTGCGTGGGTTTCCTCCGGGTGCTCCGGTTTCCTCCCACAGTCCAAAGATGTGCGGGTTAGGTGGATTGGCCATGCTAAATTGCCCGTAGTGTCCTAGGAAGTGACGTTAGGGGCGGGGGGCGGGGCGGGGGGGTTGTTGTGTTACGGGTATTACGTGGGTTTGAGTAGGGTGATCATTGCTCGGCACAACATCGAGGGCTGAAGGGCCTGTTCTGTGCTGTACTGTTCTACGTATCTATCTATTCTATCATTTATTAATAACCCAATTTAAAGTCATGTCGAATGACGGATAAATATTTTGGCAGGAGGTCAGAGATAACTCCCCTGCTCTTCTTCAAAATTGTCCCATGGGATTTTTTATGTTCATGTGACTTGGTTTAACTTATCATCTGAAAGATGGTGGGCGGGATTCTCCGTTGCCCGATATTGTAATTGGCGATCGGGCGGAGAATTGGCTCCGATGCCCAAATTGGGGCAGGCGCCAGTTTGACACCAGTTAGCCATGCCCTGCCTTCTCTGAAATGGCGTCATGGTGTTGTGCACCGTGCACCATTGTAACGGTGTTGGCACGTCATTGGCAGGCCCTCCGGCGAAGCTCTGCCCCCGATGGGCCGCGTTTCTGACTGCACGGGACACGTGTGGTCGGGAATCCGGCGTGGCGGTTGCGAACTGAGTCCAGCGCTGCCACACCCGGCCGGGTTCCATGCCACTGACCGGGCAGGCTGCAGGTCGTCGTCTTGCACATGCGTGGCCAGGGACCCGGCCATTCTCTAGCCGTTTCCAGCTTGGGGGCCGGTGGTTTTGCCCGGCGCTGCTTCGAGTCCCTCACCGGTCCCGGGTTCGGCACAATTATTTCGTTATACAACGCCTGCAAGTTCTCCGTTCGAACTGGCACTTAGCCGCTGAAACGGAGAATCCAGCCCGGCATCTCTGACAATAAATCAATCAATCAATCAATCGAAAGTGCAGGGGTCGGTTTAGCTCAATTGGCTGGACCACTGGTTTGTGATGCAGAGCAAGGCCAACAGCATGGGTTCAATCACTGTACCAGCTGAGCTTATTCATGAAAGCCCCACTTTCTCAACCTTGCCCCTCGCCTGAGGTGTGGTGATCCTCAGGTTAAGTCATCACCAGTCACCTTTCCCCTCAAAGGGGACAGCAGCCTATGGTCATCTGGGACTTTGGCGACTTTACAAGAGTGTCATTCGAGATATTATTGTGTTCAGCTGGAATGGAGTTTGAACCCACAACCCTCTAACTTAAAGGCAAGAATGTTATCAATTTGCCGAAAGAACAGAGCGCTTTGAATTCCATAGTTCCCACTGTTTACACATCAATTGCTCCCCCACTTCGGGAAGGAACACTTACCAAAAACAATTCACCAAAGAGATGGCTCATCTATACAGAGGGCAACACAGCAATGATAAACTATAAGCATGACACCCAGATTCTGGGGCTGTACCTATCTCCATTCTGCCCTGATTTCACAATAATGCATTCAAGGCAACATGGTAGGCTAAAAGGCCGTGCGATGATACATGTTGCTGGGAAGAATAAGGAGGCCAGATTCTCTTTGAAAAGTAAGTTTCTAAATTGGTTAAGAATCTGCAGAACCATCCATAATTAGCCATAGTCTATGAAGGACCATATTTTCATCTCTGTTGGTTTCTAAGAGAGACAAGTGGCTATAGCTTGGAGGGACATTAGACCACATAAAAAAATGGTTGACCAGAAATATCACTTCCATTCTTACAACATGCCATTGGTGTGTTGGAAGGATTAGCAGGTTGATTATCAATCTGTTTCGTCATGTCATGAATGCTCCTTCTGAAGCCAATGGGTCCTGAAGTGGGATTTGAACCAGGAGCTTCTGGTTAAGCTATGGAGGAGCAAACGAAGCACTGGTATTCCTTCTTCGGGAGATCGAGAGAAAAGCAGGGAGATCACGGGCGAGAATGTCTGGCCTTCCCGCGGCATGTTTCCCAGTGGAGGGAGACAGCCCTCCATTGGCCTGTGGCGGAATTGCTTGGTTCCGCCGCTCTAAAATGAGATTTTTCACGCCACCGGTAAACCCCGCAGTGGGAGTGCACTGTCAGTGGGACCGGAAGAGCCATAAGACCATAAGATATAGGAGCGGAAGTAAGGCCATTCGGCCCATCGAGTCCAGCCCACCTGTTTGAACAGCCCGAAGATCTTGCCCTATGTTAAACATGGTTACAATTGTGGATAGATCACTCAATAAATGGTCTATTCCTGTTCCTATGTTCACACTTGGGCTAGTGTGAACAGTTCTGATTTCCAAAATATAAAAACGATAGAGACACAGGAAAAGATGAAATAGAGGATTTACGAGAATAATACTCGAGCTATGAGGTTCTACCTATGAGGAATGTTTGAGCAGGCTCAGGCTCTTTTCCAAGAGATGGCTCAGGGATTAAAATGTTTGATAGAATAGATTGACAGATGAAAAGATGAGGGCCAGCATTTTCCAGCCCCATCTCCGCTGGGATCTTTCGGTCCCTCCGAAACTCAATGGACTTTTAGCTGGCCCACCACAGCAGGTCTGGAAATTCCCAGCCACTTGTTGGGAAGACCAGAACTAGGGGCCATAAACATGCAAATAGTCACCAATGCATCCAATAAGGAATTATGGAGCATCTTCTTTGCCAAGAGAGTCGTGAGAATGTGCAACTTGCTACCATAGATAGAGAGTGTCTGAGGCAGGCTGGCATAGGTGCATTTAAGAGGAGCTACATAAACACACGAGGGAGAAACAGAAAGAAGGCTGTGTTATAGGCCAGGGTTTAGAGAACCCCAAAGTGTATCATGGAGTTCACCTGACCCACGACTATTACTAGATTGTGGTATGGGGAGCACACGGCCCACTCTACAGGTGTGGTGCAGCAGAAATTTTAAAGTAATTTTTAAAGCAAAGCAATGTTTATTCCATGAACTCACAATCTTTTTAAAACATACAGTGAACATCTTAGCAACTATCAACTCAAATACACCCCCCAAAAGAATACAACATTCTAAGTAATACTTAAACTTTCCTTTTAACATCCATAAGACAATAGAACTCTTGGTACAGAAAGACATCAGGTTTAACTTCACTACTGAGAACAGTTACCACGTTGAAATCACCAAATGAACATGCATAAGCTTGCAGAGATTCATACACATCTTTCTGTCACCGCAGCATCTCCAAAACTAAAACTAAACCAAAAAACAGACACACCCAAGCTTTTCCTCAAAGTGAAACTAAAAAGCAGAGCCAGAGCTCAGCTCCACCCACACTCTGACATCACTGCAACCACTTGAGCAGACAAACATTTCTTAAAGTGACATTCCCAGGACAGGCTGTGATGATAGGTAATATGAAACAGGGTGGGAGGAGGCTAGTGTGGCGCCTAAATACTGGCATGGCCCCATTGTGCTAAATGGTCTGTTTTTGTGTGGCATATACAATGTAATATGATGGGACTGTGCTGCACCTGACTCAGGTGTACCAGCTGTTGACACCGAATCCTAAAGAATGAATGGGTCTCATCTCCAGCCCGCATGTTCCTCAAATCCAGAGTTACATTTTGAACAAAAAAAAAAATTGCTACCAAAGCTGCAACTTCAGAGTGAAAGCAGTTCCCGAAACCCTGAAAACCTTCCCATAAGCAAAATGTTTAGCAAGAAGATAAATCTCTTGGCATTCAGTATTAGCTTTAATTAGCAGTGCTATATCTTTTAATGATCCCTGATCAATCCACTGATGACTGGGGGAATAGAATCTGCAGCTGAAGTAAGTCTTTATGTGAGGGAAGTGACAGGTTTACCATCGCACCAACCTACTGGAGGATGCATTTATTTTAGGAGCTGATTACAGCCCAATTATTTGATTATGATTTAAGGTTTGCAATCACTCGTTTGGTGCTGAACTTTCTATCTGTTAGCGAGATTGCTGAGTTGACTGAATCTATAAGATTCAAGCCACGGACCCAGTGATCTAACTAAACTATACATTTCCCTGCTGAGTGTAATGGGTAAATACACTGCAGTATTGTACTCAGTGTATAGGCCAGGAAATACCCAAGATTCAATTCCCAGTCTTGGCTAAGTTTGTTAATCTCTCTCTGAGTAATAGCATGTTGGATGCATAGCTACAACCACAACAACCTGCATTTATATAGCACCTTTAATGTGATAAAACATTCTCAGGTGTTCCATGACAGTGTTATCGCACACAATTTCACTTTGAGCAGTCACATGGAGATATTAGGATAGGCGGTCCAAAACGTGATCATAGCCGAGAGAGTGAGCTGCTGTCTCTCAAATGAGATATTAAACTGAAGCCTCCTTTGCTTTCTCGAGTAAAAGATTCCATGGCATTCTATAAAAAAAACCAAGAGCAGGCGCCGGAATGTGGCGACTAGGGGCTTTTCATAGTAACTTCATTTGAAGCCTACTTATGACAATAAGCTATGTTCATTTCAAGATAGAGGCCAAATGTTATGATCTAAACAGAGTGTCAAGTCCAGATGGCTTTACAGTGCCCAGTTGAACAATGGGATTGTATGGATCTTCATTGGAAAACACTGCAGCAGGCCAAGGATAGAGAGGTCAGCATGGGAGCAAGGTCGAAAATCAAAATGACACAGGAAGCCACTGGCTCATTCGTGCAGACTAAATTGAGGTAGTCTGCACTTGGCCTCCCAAATGTAGAGGAGCTAACACTGTGAGCAGCGAATCCAGTATACTAAACTGAAAGAAGTTGAAGTTGCTGTTTCATTCGGAAGGAGTGTTTGGAGCCTTAGATCGTGAGAAGGGGGGAGGTAAAAGGGCAGATGCTACATTGTTCTTGCATGGAAAGGTTCTGTAGGCGAGGGAGGAGTGAGGGTGAGAGGACGGTATTGGGTGTGGCTAAGAAGGAGACTGGGGTGGCTCTTAGAAGAGTCTCTTTGGAATATTGAAAGGGGAGGGAAAAATGTGTCTGGTGCTGGTTCATGCTGGATGCGGCAGAAACAGCAGAGCAAGATCCATTGAATAAGAAAGCTGGTGGGGATGGATGATGTGGACCAGGGGAATCATAATGTGGATCTGGGAGGAAGGGGAAGGGGCAAGAGAATATGGTCGGGATTCTGCACACCAGGTCGGAGAATTGCCGTTGACGCTGCAAATTCTCGCCACGCTGCTCCAACGCCGGGATGCGATTCTCCGGTGACCAGAGAATCGGCGCCAGTCACGCGCAGTCGAGCTGGCGCCATTCGGGTTTCGTTGAAAGAGGCCCCAGTGGCGATTCTCTGCGGTCGACCGACCGAGTTCCCGCCGGCTTGGTTCACATATGGTACCACCCGGTGGGAGCTCGGACCCACGGCTTCGGTGGCCGTCCTGGTTGGGGGGTGGGGGTGGGGTGGGGGGTGGGGGGGGGCGGCGTGGGGGGATCAGACTCCGGGAGTGGCCTCCATGAATGCCCGGCCCACGATCGGGGGCTACCGGCTACCAATCGGCTGGCGGGCGCAATCTGGGGGGGGGGGGGAACCTACCTTCTTCCGCGCGGACCCACTGTGTTGCGCAGCGCCTGCGTGGAAATGGCCACCACGTGCATGTGTCAGCGCGGAAACAGTCACCACGCGCATGCGCTGGCGCGGAAATGGACGCCATGGGCCAAGAGGCCCTTTGACGCAGGCATGAAACACTCCAGTGTTTACGCTGGCGTCAGCACTTAGGCCGGGATTCTCCAAACTCCCAGCTAAGTGTGTGAAATAGAATGGACCTGAGGCAGCAAATATTGGTCCGCCAGCATATGGTGCCTCCCGTGGTTCAAAGTGAGGTGACAGATTAACCAAGATTAGAATCAGCTCCAGGAAGAACACTTGAAATTATACTTTTGCCAAGGACTAAGTCCAGCCTCAAAAATGATGGACAATGTTTGCTGCTGCATTGTTGCAACTAATTAATTGAAGTCAAATATTTTCCCCTCATTCTGTCTCAAATGGCTAAATGTTTATAAATGGATGGATTTAGAATGATGCAGGATACTCACGTTGGAGAATGGAACACTTGCAGTCCTGATATCCAGTGTCAGTATGAAATGTCCCAGGAAGAGTAAAACTCCTCTTTAATTTGCCCCAAAAGAGTTCCTGAACTCCAATCTCAGGAGATCAGCTCTGACTGCATGTGTGAAATACCTATTACCTGCACATTTACTTCATGATTTCTCAGTTTAGTGCTGAGCTGTAGCGAGTTTTGAACTGTGGATTCCTGGCTATTATAAATCTGAGTGAGCCTGCTGCGTTAGGGATGATTTTACAACACGCAACAACAAATAGAACACACATTTATATAGTGAGTTTCATGACCTCACAATGCTCTAAAGTATAGCCAATAAAGTACTTTGGAAGCAGCCATTGATGCTATGCAGGTAAGAGAACAGGCAATTAGTACACAGCAAGCTCCCACAAGCAACAATGGTGTTATTTTTAGCGTTGGTTGAAGGATAAATGGTGACCAAGACACCAAGGAGAACTCCCTTGTTCTTCTTTGAGTACTACCATAACGTCCTTCACGTTCATCTGAAAGGGCAGAATGGGGCCTGGGTTTAATCTCTCGTCTGAAAGATAACGCCGCTGGCAGTGCAGCACTTCTTCAGCAGTACACTGAAATGACAGCATAGGTTTGATGGTCAAGTGCCCAGAGTGTGACCTAGACTCACAACCTTCTGGTAATAAATTCAGAGACAAGGGGCTGGATTCTCCAATTCTGGACTATGGCCCCACGCCGACGTGGGATTGGAGAAAAACTGGCGCAAAACGGCCACCATTTCCCTATTTTGCTGGGGGCCAGCAGGACGGCAGCTTAGAGCAACCGGTTCTTGCTGCAGATACGCCCGGATTACTGCCGGGTCCATGGCCGCACATGTGCATGGCGGCGGCCTGCAGGCGGCCGCGCGTTGCTTCATGGCGGAGGCCGCTCATGGACCTGGCATGCGAAATAGTCCCCCACTTCAGCAGGCTCGCAAGTCCTGGACCCCCCCCACCACAGTGGCCCCAGCCCCAAATAATGTCCCCCCTGCCCACAGATCTGCCCTCCCCCGTCTGTGGTTGGCACTGGACTGGGTCCACGCTGAGTTCCCGACGGATGAAATGACACGTGTCTCGCGTTGTCGGGAACTCGGCCGGTGGGGGGCGGACCAGCAAGTGGAAACAACCTCCTAACATCTACCCTGTCAAGCATCCTGAGAATCCTATATGCCTCAATAAGGTTGTCTCTCATTCTTCTAAACTCCAATGAGTACAGGCCCAACCTATTCAACCCCTCACAAGAAAATGCCTCCATACCTGGGATCAACCTAGTGATCCTTTGCTGGACGGCCTCCAATTGCAGTACATCTTTCCTTAGATAAGGGGATCAAAACTATTCACAGTATTCCAGCTGTGGTCTAACTCGTGCTCATTCCCTAAAGTGCTAAAAATGCTGCAACACAGATAAGCAGGGAATAATTTCCTCTTTTAGCCAACTTTGTGAAAATAAGATTAACCGTCAATCTCCTTTGTTGTTTGTTGCATCTTGCCTGTAATTGCGACATATTATTTACAATACAGGGATACCCTTGTCAGTCCAGCAGATCTAAGTCAGCTCCATACAAGCCCCTCCCACTTCATTGCACCTAATCAACACGTCTATCTATTTGCTTCTCCTTCATGTACATTGTTAGCTCTGCCGAGATGTAAAAATAGTGAAGCACTTTGGGAAGTTCTGAGAACGTCGCAAATTTCCTTTTCCCAAAGTTTCTAGATCCATGCCAGATATTCTCTGGTGTTTGGTGTCACCAGTCACTTTTGTTAAAGGGCACTCCCACGTGTTGGTAGCATTGGTGTCTCAGGTGTGTCCTAGTCCCTGATTAGTGAGTAAGAGACAGCCTGAAACAGATGGGCAATCATATGGAGGCCCTGACCAAAATGGAGTCAGAAAGGAGCGGTAAGTGTGTCAGCTTAGGGGAGGCGGTGGCGTAGTGGCATTGCCATTGGGCTAGTAATCCGGAGCCCCGGAGTGATGCTCTGGGGACCCAAATTCAAATTCCGCCACTGCAGATGGTGAATTTTGAATTCAGTAAAAATCTGGAATTATAAGTCTAATGATGACCATGAAACCATTTCTGATTGTCGTAAAACCCCATCAGGTTCACTAATGTCCTTCAGGAAAGGAAATCTGCCATCTTTACCTGGTCTGGCCTACATGTGACTCCAGGCCCACGGCAACGTGGTTGACTCTTAACTGCCTGCTCGAGAACAATTAGGGATGGGCAATAAATGCGGGCACATCCTGCGATGCCCACATCCCATGAACAAATTTTAAAAAATGATTATGTGAGCACTATTGTCCTGTTGTCCAGTAAAGGTTTCTGATACCCCAGAAATGTTATAGTGTACAACAAAGGCCAATAATTCCTTTGGCCTTGTTTCCGTTTCTTCCATCTTTTATTCCATTTCAATTTGTTTATAAACTGACTCAAATTCTCTTTGGCTTTTTTCTTCCAACTGTGATATTCTATTGCAGGAGAAGAGTGCTGGGAGGGGCTGGAAGATGCCTTTATGTTCTGACCCTTTTTTAAAAGCAAAGATTATACATCTACTTGATATTTCCTCTCCGTAATCAATAAAAGAAAAGCTTTTATTGCCACTGTGAAAACACTGGAGTAGGCTTCTCCCGTGACAGCAATGACGGGAGAATGTTTTCAAGCACTCCATCAATAAGCAGCGTGGCTTCAGACCAGTCTAAGGCCAGATCCAGAGCTACTGACCCCAGAAAATTAAACTGAAACATCCGGGTGGATGAGCCACTCACACATTTAGGGCAACTTGTTCCCGAGAGTTGTCACCACTGGTGGTTCGCCCCTCTCAATTGCACCCAATGGCAGCGTTACCGACAAAACTGATTAAAGGTGATCACAGAAATGATGTCACAACATTCCCACTTGTGCTGCTAATGAAGTACTTCATTCCACATTTTTCACAAGTGCAAAGTTGTTTCCCAGACACCGCTGCTGAGAAATAAATGCCATCAAAGCAATTTCAAACCGCTAATAATGCTCCCCAGTTTGGGTTCCAGGTGCAAATGCTTGACATTTACTGAGCATCTCGAGGTTGGGGAGAAGGGGCGGTGGAGTTGCTGTGGGGAAAGGAAAGAGAAGCAGGGGCTGACTTTCACTCATCTTAATTGCAAAATACCGAACATCTTCACAGAAGTGTTCCCTTTTCATTTGCTTTGAAACATAGCCATCAGACATGTGTCGGGAATGATCAGTGCCTTCGCACAGCAGGGGAAGAGTTCCTTAAAACAAAAGCAATTTCGATCCAAGCGAATGTTTTAACTCTTTGATAATCCCTTTGTGAAATGTTATGATCAAACACCATCTGCTGCATTTCCAAGTTCTTTCTGCCAAGGCCATCAATATTAGATAGCCACCTTGTGGGCTATGGGGAATTCGGAAGATACTTCTGATGTACCATCAATTGGACTCGAGACACGATGAAGATCCAAACTGTGGCTTTCATCAGCTAGTTGTTAGCCCGGTGGTCAACTACAGAGAAAGGCCGACCGCCGGGAACTCTGGGTACTTATACCCCACCTCGGAGGCGGGGTCTACTTGCCTCTCGACCAATTGGAGAGCAGTCACATGACTAGTCCCAGCCAATTGGACGAGAGGCACATGACCAGCCAGAGCCAATGGGAAACCAATGCTCTGCACCAATGGCAGTGCTCATATCCATACCACCACAACTTCTTTACCCACGAGAGTAGTGAGAATGTGGATCCCGCTACCACAGGGTATAATTGGGTGAGACAAATAATACAGATGCATTTCAGGAGAAGCTGGATAAACATTTCAGGGAGAGGGGAATCCAGGGCTATGTTGGGAGAACTAGAAGAAGGTTGAGGAGGAAGCTCAAGTGGAGCATAAACGGCAACATGAAGTGAATGGCCGAGCTGGTTCTATGCTCTATATTCTACATTTGATGGCTGCCCCCATATTTTGGCTCAAAGGTGCCTCTGAGAAATCGTAAGGTTGTGAAAGGTGCAAGAAAAATGCAAGTTCTTCTTCCAACCACTGGCCGATGCTTCCAAAAGGTGTAGTAAGATTCTAACTACCAGAAAGTAAATTTTTCAAAGGAGAGATGGAATATGGATATTCAAGACTTGGCTACTGGTGATTAATAATATTAATTTAGTCAGTCAGCTCAAACAGGTCATTTAGCGGTTGATAAAAAGCACAATCCTGCAGTCTTTTGGAAACACAAAATACAAACAGAAAATACTGGGAACACTCAGCAGGTCTGACAGCCTCTGTGAAGAGAAGAACAGAGTAAATTGAAACGATCTAACTGAATTGCAACAGTCTTCCGTGTTGAGCGCATTTAGCCGGGTGTTTCACAGCTCTGAGAAAGACCGCGCTATCGAACAGGACTTTGTTGCACCTGGGCACTACCTGGTGCCAGGCTGACAGTGCCAAGGTGCATGGCTGGCACCAACAGTGCTTGAGTCCCTTCCTGCCCGAAGGGCAACTGCCTGGGGTACTCCGATCCCCTGGGAGACCCCACCCACCCAAGCGCCATTCCGCCTGGCTCCCGTTTATCTCCAAGGCGAAGGGATTAGATCCCAAAGCCTCGGTATATCTGGCGCGCTGCACATTAGAGTGGGACTAGCTACTCACTCTACTATGCAGATTTGTCAAGCACTGATCCTGCCCACAATAGGCGGGATTCAGGTCGCGACATCTCACGAGACCCCATTAAACTTTGCAAGACGTGATGAGCCAGGTAGATCCCGGAAGAGACCTCTCCCGGCATCATGCCCCCATTCGCTCAAACAGGGGTGCGAAGCGTCCGATAGATCGCTCCCCATGTTTCACGTTGATAAACTGGTAAATGTTAGAGAAAGAAAAACTTGCATTTACATTGCGCTTTTCACAAATCACTGGACGTTGCAAAGCACTTTATAGCCAAAGAAGTGCCTTTTGAAGTATAGTCATTGTTGTAATGTGGGAAGCATGACAGCCAATTTGTTCACAGCAAGCTCCCATAACCAGAAATGTGATCAGCTAATTGGAATTCTGTGGTTAAGGGATAAATATTGGCCAGGATACCAGGGATAACTCCACTGCTCCTCTTCAAAATAGTGCCACGGGATTGTTTACATCCAGCTGAGCAAGCAGATGGGACCTCGGTTTAACATCTCATCAAAAACGAACAGCACCTCCGACAGTGCAGCACAATGAGGGACCTAAAGGGCAAGTGGAATCATTCCATCACAAAGTCCAGTCAGTACCGCCAAGAGAAGCGGGGGGGGGGGGGGAGGGGGGGGGGGCTGTTGTGGATAACAATAGCAATGTGCCGAACTGGACATCTGAGCATGAAAAAGATGTATGCTATCGGTGGAGTGAGATTAAATACAATGTGCACAGGTAAACTCAGCTTCTTCTGGTACAGTTACATACTACCAGCAGCAGCCTTCGAACTCAGCAATGTAGACATTCTTTACCATTGAGCTAAGCACCGGAATTCTGTGCCGTACCACAAGACTGTTCCACAGTTAATCCTCACATCTCGCAAGCACTCACCAATGCGATTGGTTGGTTAGTGACCAAGAGGAAACTGGTTGATTTTTTTCTACCTCTTTCTCAAAGACCAATGTGTGTCCCACATAATAGATAATAGTATTGTATAGTATAATAGTCACGAGGACAGAGCTTTAATCAGAAACTCCCTGAGGTGGGAGATGTACGATACAATAACTGTACCAGAATATTGTATGAGAGAAATCCCTTTTTCTTTCTGGGTCACCAAACTCCAGATCATGCTGCATTGTGGGTCACAGGTAGAGGCAAATTTTCGACACATGAAAAACACCTGACCTACCTACCTACCTAATCCCATTTGCCAGAACTTGGCCCATAGGCTTGAATGTTATGACGTGCCAAGTACTCATCCAGGATAATTTTTAAAGGATGTGAGGCAACCCATCCAGGCAGTGCGTTCCAGACCATCACCACCCTCTGGGTAAAACGTTCTTTCCTCAAATCATCCCTCAAGACCTCATTTCCCTCACCTTGAACTTGTGTCCCCTTGTGAGTGACCCTTCAACTAAGGGAAACAGCTATGGGCATTGTTAGGGTTGGAATTATGGATGCACAGTCTCCAAGTCCCTGGTATCGATGAGAGGTGCCCAGTTGTGGGAGTGTCCCAGTCCCATTTGTTTACATCTTGGTCATGGGAGGATGGTGATTAATTTACTGGATGAGCGATCCAGAGGCTGAGAGTTCAAATCCCACCTTGGGAATTTGATTTCAGTTAAAAAGAAGCAAGATTTGGACATAAAAAAGCCGGCACCAGTAATAGTAGCCATGAAATGGTCAGAGTGTGCTTAGAAACTCTAGCTCATTCACAAGGAAGGAAACCTGCAGTGTATATTTGCTATGGGCGGTGTGATTTCAGTTCAAAACAAATATGGCTGACTCTTACCAGTCTTATGAATTGGACTATCAAGCCATTCAAATCTTAATTTGTGATTACTCTCTTGCATTTTGCTTTGGCTTTTACCATTAAATGAGGCAAATGTTCATGAACAGCACTCTCTAAACATCTAGCTCAGAAATGTTCAACGTTCACTCCAGCAAATTAGAAACTTAAGCACATTTTAATGCAATCATGTTCTAGTTATAGAGTAAAGCTTACCACGAGCTTTTGCAGTATGGCAAGCCGTAGATTTGCCTTTATGTCTGGCTTGACTCCCTTGAAGGGTTTTTCGCCCCTTTACAATTCCTCTTCTTCTCAGGAATATACTTTAGAACATAGAACATAGAACAGTACAGCACAGAACAGGCCCTTCGGCCCTCGATGTTGTGCCGAACAATGATCACCCTACTTAAACCCACGTAACCCGTATACCCATAACCCAACAATTCCCCCATTAACCTTACACTACGGGCAATTTAGCATGGCCAATCCACCTAACCCGCACATCTTTGGACTGTGGGAGGAAACCGGAGCACCCGGAGGAAACCCACGCACACACGGGGAGGACGTGCAGACTCCACACAGACAGTGACCCAGCCGAGAATCGAACCAATTGAGTGGTACTTAATATCTCCCTGAACATTCGCCATTGTTCCTCAACTGTCCTCCCCTCAATTATTGGTGCCCACTCTACTTGGGCCAACTTTTCCTCGGGCCTGTATAATTACCTCTGCCCGACGCTAAAACTCTAGTACGGCACTCTCTTTTCTCACTCAATCTGAATTTGAAATTCTAGCATTTTGTGATCAGCCCTTCCAAGAGGATCCTGAACGACAAACTTCTTTGTTACATAATACAAAATGTAATATAACCCGCTCCCTGGTTGGCTCCGTAACATATTGCTCTAAGAGACAATCCCTCATACACTCTATGAAATCTCCCTCAAGGCTACCCTTGCCAATTTGATAAGTCCAGTCATTATGCATTTTAAAATCACCCATGATTACCATTGTGCCCTTCTCACAAGCCCTCATTAAATCTAGGTTTGTACTATGTCCCACTTTGGAATCATTGCTCGGTGGCCTGAAAATCACTCCTATCAAGGAGTTTTTTCCCTGTTTTTCATTTCCATCCAAATCGATTCAACATTTTGGCCCTTATTGCCAATATAATTTATTTTTAAAGGTCAAATTAGCGTGGCCAATCCACCTACCCTGCACATTTTTGCGTTGTGGGGGTGAGACCCACGCAGACACAGGGAAGATCTGCAAACTATATATGGAGAGTGGCCCAGGGCCATGATCAAACCCAGGTCCTCGGCGCCACAAATCAGAAGTGCTAACCACTGCGCCACTGTGCAGCCCTGCCAATATAATTTCTTAATACAGACTTGATGTCATCTTTTTTTTTCCATTTAGAGTACCCAATTAATTGTTTCCAATTAAGGGGCAATTTAGTGTGGTCAATCCACCTACCCTGCACATCTTTGGGTTGTGGGGGTGAAACCCACGCAAACACGGGAAGAATGTGCAAACTCCAGATGGATAGTGACCCAGAGCTGGATTGAACCTGGAACACTGTGAGGCAGCAGTGCTAACCACTGTACCACCGTGCTGCCCCTGGCAGCAGGCATTGATGTCATCTTTAACCAATAAAGCAACTCCACTGCTTGCTCCATCCTGTCTATTCTTTCAGAATACTGAATACCCTTGGACATTCAACTCCCAGTCCCGGTCCTTCTGCAACCATGTTTCAGTAATCCCCACCAAATCATACCCATTTGACTCTATTTGTGCCATCAGCTCATTGACCTTATTCTGAGTATTGCATGCATTTAGTTGCAAGGTTTTTAAATGTGTCCTACTGATTTGTCTTTCCCTTGCAGGATTTTTTTGTGCACTACGCTTTTCACACATTCTGACCTCCTTTATTAATCTCTGATTAAATGCAGCCTCATCCTCAACTTTCACTCCCACAGTCACCTTATATTTTGATTTTTTACATTCCTTTCCCCTCCGTCGTCGGTAGACTGGCCCTGCCTGCTCCAGAACACAGGTCCCAGGTTGGCTAAGGTGGAGACCGTCCCAACGGTACAGATCCCTCTTGATCCAATACCGATGCCAGTGCCGCACTCATTCAGCCATGTGTTTACTTCCCTAATGTTCTAAACCCTACACCAATTTACACGTGGCTCAGATAGTAATCCAGAGATTATAACCCGTGAGGACCTGTTCCTTAACTTTGTTCCTAGTACCTGATAATCCCGCAAATTCCCAAAATGTTGCTTGTCCCAACGTGGACCAAAACAATTGGACCTCCCGCCCTCCCCATCCCACTCCAATATCCTTTCAAGTCGGTTAGAGATGTCCCTCACCCTGGCACCAGGCAAGACTCTCGGTCCTGCTTGCAAAGGATGCTATCAGTTCCCTAATCCTAAAATCCCATCCAACTACCACTTGCCTTTTTGCTCGCCCCCCTCCCCACCGCTTGAATGGCCTCCTGTACCACAGTGCAGTGATCAGCTAGCTAGTACTCCCGACAGTCCTTCTCCTCAGCCGCACAGGGTGCAAGTACCTCGTACCTGCTGGATAAGATCAAGAGCTGAGACCAGTGGCGTGCAGAGGTCTGGTGATGCCCGGGGCAAATCTTGATTGTATGCCCCTAGGACTCAAGTATAAGGCCTAATATACTGAGAAATATTATGAGAAAGGAAAACATTTTGAATATATAAACACAGATGAAACATGAAATAAACGCTTTATTCGATTTTAATATAAATCAATCAAATTTATTAAGTTCTTTTCCCCAAATGATACCTCCTGTCACAAAACACCTGAACTACTTCACTTTTTACATCAGCTGTGAGAAATTCTTTTTCAATGCTTATTAAAGCCAGGTTGGTCAGTCGCTCCTGTGACATAGAAGACCTCAGATATGTTTTTATTAATTTCAGTTTTGAAAATGACCTTTCACAGCTTGCGACTGAAAATGCGATTGTAAGCAGTAATCTGTATGAAACACACAGCGTCGGAAAGACATCGCTCCCATACTGCAGTAAAGACTCCAGAGCATCTTTAGGATCAGGGGGAACTCTATTCCCTCCAGCTCGAAGGAGCATCACAAAATCAATAATTTTGTCATATAACTGAATTGCAACCACATCATTGTCATAATAATTTGCAAAGTCTGAACATTCCTTTTTTAATTTCTCTCTTTCTTGTTCATCTTCAATCACTCCTGAATTCAAGTTCAGAAAAAAAGAAAATCGGTCACTGAGTCTTTGAAGACGGACACTGCGGTCTTCAATTTCAGTTTTTAAATCTGTTCACAATCTCTACCATGTCTCTATTCATTTCTTCTTGTGCCGTCAGTCCACTATCTCTTGCTGACTCTCCAGGCATTATTCTTCTTCTCCTTGTTCGTGCAATTGGTATTCCCCAATTTTGACAATATTCATTGGCTAAATCTATTGCATTGTGGATAATTTCGTCATTCTTCAAATTCAAGATATGAATAAGTCCTCTCAGATCACAAGAAGCTTCATGGAACCCCATTTTCGGATCCTGCAAACGTTTTGAGACTTTATCCACTGATGATAAAACTGAGTACCAAAAATTTAATAAAGCTATAAACGGGAACTGTTGAATAGAGTTCAGTAGCGATCCTGCATCAAATTTAGTTTCCCTTGAAAATTCTCCTTCCAGCAGGTGTTGAAGGCTTGCAATAACGTTGTCACACTCTTCGTGGATTACTTGCACAGCATCATGGCTGGAACTCCATCTTGTGTCACACTGTCTTTTCACAGTCCGAGTGACAAATTATTTTAACACATCCCAACGAGAAGTAGATGAAGAAAAAAAAGTAGAGTTTTTCTAGAATGCCAAAAAATGTAACAACAACAGGTTGCACCTCACTTGCATGGACACAGGCCAAATTGAGGCTGTGGTTCTCGCAGTTCACAAACACAGCTTTTGGGTTAACTTCAAGAATTTTTTGTTGAACACCTCCTCTCACTCCAGCCATAACTGCTGCGTTATCATATGCTTGACCACGACAGTCATTCATGGAAATTTTGTCTTCTTCCAATTTTTCCTGAATTTTATTTACCAGGCTGACTGCATCTTTCTTGTTGACTTGAAAAAATCCCAGAAATGTCTCCTTTATTTCTACTTTTCTGTTTTCATCAATATGAATGTAACGCAGAATTTCAGAAACCTGATCTTCATGGGCAATATCTGGAGTTGAATCCAGCATTATGCTAAAATATTTTGCGTCCTTAATTTCGGAAATTATATTTTTCTTGACAGTTTCACCAAGAAGATTGATTATTTCGTTTTGAATTCTGTTGGACAAGTAGGTGACACTTTTTGGTTTCTCTTTCCCTCTCTGCAAGTGTTTTGCTAAGATGTCATCATATTTGGCCAAAAGTCTGATTGTTGCTAGAAAGTTTCCTGTATTTTCACTGACTGTCTCCCCTGGCTCTGATAACCCAGATATTCCTTCTCCTCGATGTCCACGATAGGCCAGATTCTGTTTTGCCAGAAAGGATATAACCTCGACAATCCGTTCAGTTATAGCTTTCCATCTTTTCTTTTCAGCAGACATTTGCTGTTGAAGTTCAGCATCTATCGTAGTTGAATGATGGAGTCGAACTACAAGGTTCAGGTATTCCCTCATGTGAGCTCTATGAGAAGGGCTTTTCTCATGGTCAGGTATTGTTGGATTTAATTTTCTCCAAGTGGAGAAACCGTCTTCCTTTCCAAAGTTTGACACAGATAACAAATGCTCCTTTGAAAACAAAAAGCAAACAAAACAGTAGCATGCTTTCCGATATGGAGAGTATAACAACCATTTTCTCTCCACAATTTCTCCGTTTGTGGAAACTTTATCAAACCACTGTTTGGAAAATGATCTCCCATCCTTCTCAGCAAATGGACCACTTTTATTCTGATATCTTTCAGGGCCATGTTGTAATATTGTCATCTTCAAATGATCTGGAATCGGTTTCTTCAAACAGCCAAAATCACTTCTTTGCAAAAATATGCAAATATCTTCTTTATTTTCTTCACATGGATCATCATCCTGACAACGAGACTGAGGAGAGAGTATTATGTTCTGACCGAGCTGAATCCGTATCAGAAAAATCCTTCTCTGCACCCACATCATCTTTTACTTCTCCAGGTTCTCCTACTTCTTCTTTACTTCTTTTTATCCATGCATCTAATGCCCCTCTTTGATGGGACTCTTCTTCGACTCTGGCCCTCTTTTTTTTTCCTGTTCTGTGCTCCACTCGGTTGTACACGAAGTACTCGTAACATTTCATTTTCTATCTCAAAAACCGTAAGACGCATGAGAAAATGGGAAGAAAATGGTAAACAATCGGTCAGTTGCAGACGGATAAACCATATTTCATTTCTTTGTTCCTTCGTATCAAATTATTTCACACTGATTCTCCACTGATAATTTTGTGCAATTTATATCATAGACTTGCAAATTAGTGGTATCTGTATTCGAATATTAGCATGTTAAGGAATAAATGTCTCCTATTCTGAGATTAAATGCCATAGCAGTCCTCTGATCATCCAGGCTTCACTCTTACTACATCCCACGTAAATATTTCATTAAATATCCCCAAAAAACCTATAAAAACCGTAGTTGCACCTGTTCTAGAGCTATTCACTGACCCGAGTAGGTAAAAAAACTAATCTAGATGCACAAAAAGCTGAAGAAAAGAAGAGTTATGACTCGAGGAAACGCAGGAACGAACAGCCACGTCTGCTTGTTGCTTTTGATGGTTGCACCACGTACATCATGCGCATGCGTGTGGGGGGATGGGGAGAAGGACCATTTTCTCTAGACAGAAAGGGTACACCATGTTAAAGGAATAAAGGGCTAACAACTGCCTCTGCAGTGTGGTGAGCCTCCAAAAATTGATTTATCACCGCTGAAATTTTAAAATTACTATCTTATTTCCTTCTCTGGGGCAGCACGGTGGCCTAGTGGTTAGCACAACCGCCTCACGGAACTGAGGTCCCAGGTTCGATCCCGGCTCTGGGTCAATGTCCATGTGGAGTTTGCACATTCTTCCCGTGTCTGTGTTGGTTTCGCCCCCACAACCGAAAAAATGTGCAGAGTAGGTGGATTGGCCACGCTAAATTGCCCCTTAATTGAAAAAAATAATTGGGTAATCTAAATTTTAAAAAAAAATTTAAAAAAAAAAAAAAAAAAAATTTTTTTTTTTTTCCTTCTCTGATTGGATGCCCCCATCCAATGGATGCCCGGGGCCAATGCACCGTCGGCCCCCCCTTCTGCACGCCACTGGCTGAGACTCCATTTCTGAATTCAGGTTCTATCTGCTTCACTCACAGTCACACCCTGCTGTCCCTGACCACTGACCGAATTTGGGGACTTAATCTACGGGTTGTGACCGCCTCCTGAAACAAACCGTCCAGGTAACTTTTCCCTCCCAGATGTGCGGCAGTGTCTTAAGCTGATTCCAGCTCATCAATTCTGAGCCGTATTTCTTTGAGCAACAAACACTTGCTGCAGATGTGGTCACTGGAGCTCGCAGTGGGATCTTTCAGTTCCCACATCATGCAGCCAGCACATCGCCTGCCCAGCAGTCTCTAATTTGTGAATAATTTTGCAGTTTTTCGGTTCAAATTTAGCACAAATTCCCCGCCAGCCGATCAGGTCACAGCTTTCCTGTGACGTCAGTTTTTCATTTTCTTTCAGCTTCATTGGAATCCCCGATACTCACCCCTCTGATGCTCCGCCCTCCGAGACTGCTCCCTGGAGACTAGGCTGCGAATCCCCGAGGCAAGTCACTTTATATACTCACCTCTCCGATGGTCCACCCTCCCATGACAGATCCCTGGAGCCTAGGCCACTAGAAACAAGTATAAACCCTACGACCACCCAGATGAGAGAGACTAGCATCAAATGATGAGAGAGTACACTTCACCCACAATCTCGAAATAAAATCAGGACGAGGACAGGGAGATTAATCAGAGTATCACAGAGACTAACCCTGGGAAGTCTGAGAGTTTTAGGGAAGATGTAGGAATATATATATATAGATAGCCAGGATACAGACCTAGGGGATATGTAAAGGGTCATCAGGAACACCTGATACTGATGTAAATGTCTTGTAGTGTCACATGACCAAGAGACTATGTTCTGGTAGGAAGCAGCAGTACAACCTTGTGGAGAGCACTGAGATGCACATAGATTTGTAAATAAACAAGAATTTTTTTTTTTACAAATAACAATCTCTGGTAGCATTCTTGGGGTAACGGTTAAACTCCCCCATCTGGATACTGAACCCAAGATAAAACACTTGCCAGGCTCAAAATCCTGACATGGTTCATGGGCACTTTAGTTTGAGCACCCTTTATAAATAAGAACAATGGACAGCACGGTGGCGCAGTGGGTTAGCCCTGCTGCCTTAAGGCGCCGAGGTCCCAGGTTTCGATCCCGGCTCTGGGTCACTGTCCGTGTGGAGTTTGCACATTCTCCCCGTGTTTGCGTGGGTTTCGCCCGAACGACCCAAAGATGTGCAGGGTAGGTGGATTGAACATGCTAAATTTCCCCTTAATTGGAAATACACGAATTGGGTACACTAAATTTATAAATAAATAAATAAATAAAAATAATGATACGGATACCACAGAATGAAAATATCCACTCAATCAAGCCAGCTGCATAAATACACATGCAACACTCCATTTTCCTTTTGAGCATATATTCCAATGTTGAAGATGCCATGCTTTGAATAAACCTAAGACTTCAGGTCCTTCCTGCTTGTTCAGGTGAGTATTGAATAACTTGGACCAGATCTTGCTGTGGCAGATCATCGAGCGGTGTCTGCCATTTGTTAAACATGTACTTTCATCCTTCAACTCAAAACATTTTTGCCGAAGAGTTGCTGAAAGTGCAAGTTGCTAACCACATAGTGAGGGAAACAGGGAATCTGGGACACAAGTGGACAAAACAACCTATTGTGGATCTCCGGAAATAATGAAATTTAAGGAATTGTAAGTGAAGAGCACCAGGCGTGAGGAGGAAGGAGAGTAATCGGGAGTAAAATGCAAGGGCATACCCGGTGCCGAAAGAGAAATAAAGAATGAGAAAGATTAGATTGGGAAGAGATGAAGAACAAAGACTGAAATGAAAAGAAAGAAAACACCCCCAAAAACGTAAAACTTGATGGAATGATAGTCCACACTTGTTATGTTAATTTTCAGTGCCAGACAGGTTGACTGGCAGTATGCAACAATTATCAGATTATAAGATGGGTATTTGTGCTACTAACTACTAATACCAAATATCTGCCCTAAATTTAATTTATATTTTACTGTACAAATACAGCAATGTCATATCAGTCAATCCATTTCAATGGCAATGAGATGTTATTTTATGAAACTAATGGCAATGCATCCTAGAAGCAACATTGGGAAATTTGCATTTAACCACACACCTGCCTCTCAGCTGAAGTTGCTGTCTGATTTGCACATAACTAATAACGAGTGCAATTACCCTCCCCAACACTTTAACAGTAAAATCTGTCCACTCCGGTTACTGTTCCAAAGAGGGGGTGTCCCAGCCAACACGCCTTGCTCAAAAAAGCACCATAAAGCATAATTAACTGGCTAATTATATTTTACTGCTTGTGCGAACGGGGTGGCTGCCAGTTCCTTACATTGCACTCCAAAGCTCACACATTGAATAAGGCAGGTTGGAATCATTCAGTTCTGTAAGTGCAGCTGTTAGATTGTCGTTGTTTCTCAATTTCCATCTACGCTCCAATTTCTGCCTTTCAGCTGTAGATGATTCTCGTCAAAGACTTCTGCAGCATCCATGTGTGATCTTTTATTGGAGACAGCTGAGTTCAATAATTTCAGATTGTTAAAATGTTGCTTACTGGAGATTAAATATTTCATCAGCGACTCGCGGCCTTCCCCAACCCGTGGGTAGTGGGCTGGAATGCATCCTCTTTTGACACCACAAACAGCATTTCAATTTGATAAGCTTCCTTTAAAATTTGAATTTGACAAGTTTAGTCTTAATCCCCTTTCAAAGGGATTGGTCATTTCTTTTCCACGGGTTTCGAAAAGTGGTATAATGAAAGAGTTCTGGGACACTGTTGGTTGTAGAGGAGGCTGGCATCTGTAATCACAGTAACATTAGTACGAGAAACAAAAATCCTGCTCACAAGACTTTCCAAAACAAACAGCTTGGATTTCTCGGCTTTGGGTCCCATATTTGTATATGTGTCCTTTTAATTTGAATAATATCACGTGTGTCAAGAGGTCCCTTTATTAAGTGAGTGGTGCTGATGAGAGCATTATATAATATGATAATGCTTTTCAAACTATGCCCACAATGCATTCGTGAAAGCGCGAACAATGTAAGATGACACGCAAAGAAAGGCTTTTAGTGTTGGCTGTTATCGCAAAGTATGAAATGTTTATAATGAATTCAATTTCCTCGACTGAGTGCAATGTGCACATCCCCATTGAATTCATAAGCTTGACAACTAGCACTTTGGGAGATGCATAAATGATATATTTTTTTGTATATGACTGTATTCAAGATCAGCACTGAATTGAATTCAGAAATGGAAATGATCAGACCATTTTGGGTTTCTTTTTTTTTACCTTTTCCAATTATCTCCTCTCCTAAAGATGCTGACAATTGCAGCAGTCCATTACCTCGCCTCCAGTGGCAAGCTGTACCTAGGCAATGAATGTCAGCAGGTATTCCAACTCTGACGATGCTTCAAAGGTACTTTGCTGTCCATAAAGATCTGCAGTCATGAAATAAAGGCTCATGTGCCACCTTGCATGATCTCAGGACATTTCAAAGCACTTTGCAGCCAATTACGTACTTTTATAGTGTAGTCACCGTTGTAATGCAGGGAAAATGGCAGCCAATCTATGCATGGCAAGCTCCCACAAGAGGACTTGTGAAGCAGTGGGTAGCGTCCATGCCTCTGAGACATTGGTTCCAGGTTCGGGTCCCAACGACTTAACGGCCAAGGTGGCAATAGGCTAGCAACCTGTCTCTTGAAATTCTCGCTATGGGAACAGATATGAGTAAGTGCCCTGTCTGCCTCATGTGCCTGTCAGCACGTAAAAGGCGATGGATGGAAGCTCTCGGAATGAGTGGTGTTCTGACACCCCAGGCTAGTGCTTGGTCAATGCCAGCCGCACTTGACTCGAATTCACAACACAAGTAAATGAGTCAATAATCCTTATAAAAATACCCAATTTCTTTGGCCCTTGGCTGCCCAATAATAACAGAAACCAGGGGCAGGATTCTCCCGCAATCGGCAGGATGGCCTGACGCTGGCGCCAAGAACGACGCGAACCACTCCGGCGTCGGGCCAACCGGACGTCAGGTAACCTCTGACCCGGAAGGGGCATGCAGCGGTATGACGCCAATCGCGACGGCGTCACCTGTCACACATGCACGCGGCGTCAAGTTGCAGCACAATAGATGCCACCGCCAGAGAGCCGGCAAAATGGTCGCCCGCCGCGCAGCGTAGAGGTTCCAGGAGCGGGCCATCGAGGCGCTCCTGGATGCAGTGGAGCAGAGGAGGAAGGCCCTGAACCCTGGACACGGCCGCAGGGTTGCACCACGCCTCAGCCGGCACCTGTGGAGGGAGGCGGCAGAGGCCGTCAGCGCCATGGCCGTAACAGCCAGTACAGACATCCAGTGCCACAAGAAGGTCAATGACTTAGTCAGGGCAGCCAGGGTGAGTAACCCACCCCCCCAGGATGGGCAGCACAGCCCCAGCTGAAACCGACATGGCTGCACCCACCTATGCAGGCTGCATTGGCAGGATGGGCTGTGAACCTATGCCAACATAAACACAACCGCTGGTCTGCAAGTATATGTCCGCCTAACACTGTTGCCCTTTATCTCTGCCACCCTCCTCTCCCCACAGGAGAAGTGCGCTCATAACAACTGGGAGCATGAGATGAGCAGAGGGGGTCCACCTGAATTGCGCCCCCTCACCGTTCATGAAGAGAGGGCCCTGGACCTTGCAGGCGGACACGAGGACCGGGAGGTTGCGGATGCAGAGGTCGGGGGCGCAGCACCAAGTGAGACCCACCACTGCCTGCCCTCCTTCCCCCATCCCCATCCCCCTTCCCCCATCCCCATTCCCCCTTCCACCTTCCCCCCTTTCCCTATCCCTCCTTCCCCCATCACCGCTTCCCCCTTCCCCCATCCCCCCATCCCCATCCCCCTCTTCCCCCCATCCCGCCCTCCCCTTCCTCCCTCCCCCTTCCCCCATACCCCTTCCCCCATCCCCGATTGCGTGTCTAACCATGCATGCTGTATTGTGTATTGCAGGACCAAATGTCGACCCACCCGTCCCTGCGGATGCTGACCGCCCCCAGGACGAGCCAAGGCACCCACAAGACAGGGATAGACCCGGGCCATCAGCCATACGCCGTCCCCACCCAGTGTGAGGGCGCCCACAAGACAGGGATAGACCCAGGCCGTCAGGCATACGAATCCTCCATCTATTGCCAGTGCAGCGACGCCAGAGGGCCACAACCAGTGATGGGGAGGGCAGCCACACCAACAGGCCCCTGTCCCAGGCGACCCAGGACACTAATACGCAGGACACTCCACCCTGGACACCCACACGCAGGACACACCCACCCAGGACACTGACATACAGGACAATGACACACAGGACACGACCACCCAGGACACTGACACACAGGACACAACCACCCAAGACACCCACGCACAGGGGACGGGCGGACAGGAAACACTATCCAGGGGACCCAGGACTTTGGGTCGGATGAGGAGCTCGAAATTACACCACTGCTATCTCCTACACTCTCCACCATCGCAGAGACACTCGCCTCAGTTGGGCAATTTGGCGATGAGGCTTCTGGTACTCACAACACAGCCACCCCGGTACAGCAGGTGGAGGTAGGAGCAGCCGAGGGGCCGGACGGTCGGAGGGCAGTCCAGCCCCAGCAATCATCTGCTGCCCAGATCGATCCCGGGTTCCTGGAGTTACCGCACCTACCCATAGGCCCAATGCAGGCACGGTCCCAGGGACAATCGAAGGGGGTGACGGCCGGTATGCAGCAACTGCAGACGCAGGTGGAGGAGTCAACCCACGTACAGGAGCAGGGAGTGGTGCAGGTCATGCGTACCACCCACGCCGAAACCGCACAGGTGGCGTCCACAGTGGAGGCAATGGGTGCGACGGTGTCAGACATGGGGAGCAGTATGCAAGGCCTGGGGCTTTCAGTGCAGGTGGCGTCTGTGGACCAGGACATGGCTGCCCTCTCACAGGCAGCCATGAGCCAGAGCCAGCTGCAGATCGCCGAGGCGCTCAACGCCGTGGCCCAGTCTCAACAGGCCATCGCTGAGGGTATCGGCGCCATTGCCTTGGTGCTGGCTGGCGTCGCCCAGACACAGACAGGGATGGCCAACTCCGAGCTCCATGGCTGCAAACCTGCAGATGTTTGTTGATACCAGGACGGGCCTCCAGGACTGGCAGCACCAGGTGTCGGGGGTGCGTCGGGTGCTGGATCCGTTCGCATCCCCGACCCATGGAGAGGCCCGGGGGCCATCGGGCACCCCGAGGGAGGAGGAAATACTGGGGCCCGTTCCGGGTGCCCCTGCAGGGGAGGTCCAGGAACCCCACGACACCTCGGCCAACCCCCCTTCCGTCTCATGTGCTTCTGGTGGGCAACGGGCAGGACAGGCTGGCAGCTCGCAATCCCAGTCGCAGAGCCACAGCCTGGCCCATCCAGGCCGGGCCGTCCCAGGAAACAGCTGCCAAAGGGATTCCTAGTCACAGGGCAGGAATCACAGGAGTCCGCCTCCAGTTTTCCTGGACCGTCTGGGGAACCAGAGTCATAGGGCCCGTAAGGCCAAAAGATTAGACACTGAGTAAGTTGGCATGGGTGCAGGGCACAGACTAGTTATAGGGGCGAGGGCACATGTATGAACTGTTTGTCATTAAAATCACTTTCACACCGACAGAAGCTGCCTCTGTGCTCTGTCCGATGCGTGCGTGGTGGGGTGTAAGATGAGCGCCTGTGTGTGTGTGAGGGGTGATAGGACGTTGAGCTCAGGTGAGTGTGCACCCCCCCCCCTCCATCATCCCTCGCCACCCCCCCGGGCAGACGACGGGACCGTGCGGAGCAGTGTTAAGGCAGCATGCAGGGACGGTCCAGGTGGAGGGTGTTACTGTGGCCATGAGTCAGACATTGTCTAACGATGTAGAGCCCGGAGCTCATCGCCGAGCGGGCTTTCATCATCCTGCATGGCATGCAATAGACCTGTTTCCACTGGCAACCGTGTGAGCCCAGCACATTGTGTCGCAGGTGGATGTGCAATGTGGTGATGAGATGGTGGGCGGGATGAGGGTGGTTGGTGGTGGGAGGGGTGAGGGTGGTAGGTTGGTGCCGTACTGTGCTGTCCGTGGCCATATTCGGCGATTCCCACACCCCCCTAGTCTGTGAACCATGCGGCTCTCAACCCTTTCCATGCCCATTGGCACAGCCGGTAACAGTGGGCAGCCTCCCGTCCATGTCCAGCCCGTCTATTCTGTACATTGCCCCATCCCCCTCGTCTGGGAAGGCCTGCCCTTTGTGGTGTTGCTCCCCCTCCTCTGCCTCCAGCACATCTCCCCTCTGCTGGGCTATGTTTTGCAGGACGCAGCAGACCACAACGATGTGGCCGACCCTCTCCGACAAGTACTGGAGGGCCCCTCCAGAGCGGTCCAGGCACCTGAAGCGCATCTTCAGCAGCCCAAAGCCCTCTCGACCACATGCCTGGTCGCTGCATGGGCATCGTTCTAGCGGTTCTCCGCGTCGGTCTGTGGCCTCCATATAGGCGTCATCAGCCACAACCGCAACGGGTAACCATTGTCGCTCAGCAACCAGACCCTCAGCCAGAGGGCCCCTTGAACATGGCTGGGATGAACGATTGTGCCAATATGAACGAGTCATGCGCACTGCACAGGTACCGGGCACAAATGTGCAGGATCTTCATGCGGTGGTCACAGACCACCTGAATGTTCATGGTGTAGGACACCTTTCTGTTCGTGAACACAGTCCTATTATCCGCTGGTGGCCACATGGCGACGTGCATCCCATCAATCACCCTCTGGACCATGGATATCCTGGCCACGGCAGCAAAGTCTGCTGCCCGGGCATTCTGGCTGGCCCGGTCCACAGGGAACTGGATGTACCCGTCTGCGATGTTGTATAGAGCGTCAGTCACTGCACGGATGCACCTGTGCACCGATGCCTGGGAGATACCGGACAGGTTCCCACTCGGCGACTGGAATGACCCCGTGGCGTAGAAGTTCAGGGCCACCATAACCTTGACGGCCACCGGGAGAGGGTGTCCTCCCCCAGTCCCACGCGGTGCCAGGTGTGCCATCAAGTGGCAGATATAGGCAACGGTTTCCCGGCTCATCCGGAGTCTCCTCCTGCATGCCCGGTCCGTGAGGTCCTGGTACGACGAGCGGTGTCGGTACACCCGGGGCCTCATCGGGCGCCTCCGTTGCCGTGGCACCACCACCTCCTCATCCTCTTCCTCGTCCTGTCGGGCGGGCGACACTCAAGCCTGGGCGGCTGCCACATGCCTCTCTGCGGCACGCTCCTCTGCGGCAGCCTCCGCCGCCTCCCTGCCACGCTCCTGCTCCAGCTGCCATAGGACAATATGTAGAAGGGCGGCTCCCGCCACGGCAGCCAACATCGCTCGATGATGCCCAAACATAATGGTCTGCAGGGGGTGGGGTGTGGGAGGTGGGGTAGATGACATGTCATCATTGTCCAGAGCCCCCTCTGCAGCCTGATGCCATGGGCTGCATGGTCGTGACTGTTGCCAGCTGGCACTTGGCCAGGCAACCCCCCCCCCCCCCCCCACCCCATCCAACCCCGGCACTTCCATTCCCGGCACAACCCCTCCCCAGCACCCCCCTCCCTGGCACTCCCCCTCCCCGCCACCCCCCACCCCAGCACTTTCCCTTCCTGGCACTCCCATCCCCGGCACCCCACTCCCCGGTAAACCTCCTCCCCGCCATTCCCATCCCCGGCACCCCCCTCCCCGGCAAACCTCCTCCCCGGCACTCCCATCCCCGGCACCCCGCTCCCCGGCACACCCCCTCCCTGGCACTCCCCCCCCCCCCCCCCGCCACCCCCCACCCCAGCACTTTCCCTTCCTGGCATTCTCACCCCCAGCACTCCCATCCCCGGCACCCCCCTCCCCGGCACACCCCCTCCCTGGCACCCCCATCCCCGGCACCCCCATCCCTAGTACCTTCCGTCCCCGGCACCTCCCCTCCCCGGCACCTCCCCTACCCGGCACCACCCCCTCCCAGGCACACCCAGCCCCAGCACCTCCCCCCTTCCCGGAACTCCAATCCCAGGCACTCCAATCCCAGGCACTCTGATCCCAGGCACCCCCCTGCCCGGCACACCCGCTCCCCGGCACTCCCATGCATGGCACACCCCCTCCCTGGCACACCCAGCCCCAGCACCCTCCCTTCCCGGAACTCCAATCCCAGGCACTCCGATCCCAGGCACTCCGATCCCAGGCACCCCCCATCCTCTCCCCACCCCAACCCCAGACCCCCACCCCGGCACCGACCCCGATCACCGGCACACACCTTTGTCCCTGGGGAGCACCCTCCACCGGCACCCGTGACCCCCCCCCCCCCCAACTACAGCCGCGTCGTCTCCTCTCCGGCGGCCGGCCCACGCCGACCCCTACCTCCGCACTCGCCGGTGACAGCCAGCACGACTGGTTGACGCCGTTACACAGCTTGTTCAATTTACGCTGGCGTGACCTGTGGTCACATTGGCGGGACTTCGGCCCATTCGGGCTGGAAATTTGGAGCAACCCCGGGTCCCATTGCTCGCGCCAATTCTTGCGATTCTGCGGTAATTTTGCGATAATTACTTTTTTTATGACAAAAACTATAATGAAGTATGCAGCAAATACAATTGATTAACTATCACCTAACTAACCCCCCCCCCCCCCCCCTCACTTTAATTTGCCTGACAATCTACACTAACACACACAAACACAAGGCAATCAAACATAGAAAAGAGTCTTTGTTTCAGATGGTGATTTCTAGCACACCTTCCTTTCGGCCAATTCTTTGGTCACCAGCTAATCACCCCATCTCTCTCTGGTGCCAAAAAGCCGGAGGCCTCCTGTTCAAACTCGCACAGAGTTCTCTCCTGTAACCTCTGAATTCCTCACTTCTCTCTGCTGCTTGGCTTTAAGATACATGTCCATTTAGCATCCGTCAATCAAAATTAATGACGGTGAAATAAAAGATAGGGGAAATAAGTGAATAAACAGGAAGGACCCTGACAGTGGCATAGCCTGTTTTTGTACTTTTTTCTGACCTCCTTCTATCTATTAAAGGTGATCGGCATGCAGAAAGCAAACCCCATATGGGATTCATTTGGCGTAACTTTGCTGATGGCTGAAGAGGCCAATTCTCGAGAGGCAGGTGCTTCCACGAATGCTATCCATGAAGCTAATAAGTGCCATTGTGGGTTGTTGCTTTCAGTATCAGCATCTATTACCAAACCAGTGATCATCATGGCGGTGCATGCCAGCCCACAGGAGGTTTGATAATAAAGTCTAGGAGCTTCCTATCACTCTTGCAAGGTGTGAGTTGATGGATAATTACTGCAGTGGGAGCCGGAGAGGATGGGATCTTTTCTGTCTACCTGGCAGGGCAGTTGGATGTTTGGCTGAACATGTCGTCCCAAGGCTGGCACCTTCAACACCTTGGCACTCCCTCAATACTGCACCGGAGGGGGTGGCATGGATTTTGCATTCAAGTCACCAGAGGAGAACTTGACCCCTCAACCTTCTGACTCAGAAGAGTGTAACCCAAGGCTGAAAGGTATCACCGGTTTAGCTCATGTTATAACTCGTACGAGACCTACGGGGTTGGAGCACTCAGTCTCACCGTGAGTCTGGCCGAATATAAGATCCCATGCCAAAGGGAGGGGGAAGCTGAGATCATTCATGGTTAAGATCAGTATAAAGTTGGCCGTGTATGGAACCGACAGAGCAGGCTCGGTTGGGATCTAATGTATATTATAAATATAGTTGCTTTGCAATAAATCAACTTACTTTTACTAATTCGGTACGGACTCATTTGTGGACTACAAAACTGGCGACAAAGGTACAACTGGATTACTGTCGATGCTGCTGCACTGTCGGGTCAACCACTTCCACTCTGTTTGAACCAAGGTTGGAAATGTTTTTTTTAAAAATCCCTTTGTTTGGAAGATTGCATGCATTTGACGCAAACTTAGAGGATTGGACTCAGTATGCAGAACGCACGCGTTACTTTTTCCGCGCGAACACTATCACAGATGATGATCGACAGACAGTAATACTGTTGACCGGTTGTAGAGCTCATACATATGGAATGATAAAAGCCTTACATATCCTGCAGTTATGGATACTAAAACTTTTGAACAATTGGTAGCCCTATTGGCGCAACACTTCAACCCTAAACCGTCCATAACAGTGCAGAGATACTATTTTAATAGAGCAGAGGAGACCCCTGGAGAGTCTGTAACCGAGATTTAGGCAAGGCTACGAATAATAACCAAATTTTGCGAATACAGGACTTCCCTTTCAAAAATGCTGTGCGACCGTTTTGTCTGAGGCAGAAATAAAATGGCTACGCAAAGGAAGTTGAGCGCCAAACCGTCCCTAAATCTTCAGCCAGCCATACAAATTTTGTTTTCCCACGAAAGCAGAGAGAGGAGTGGGGGACATCTAGTGGATGGAGGTAAAATCCCTTGGAGGCACCCCCTCCTGGCGAGCGCACCACCCCCCCCCCCCCACCTCAGGACTAATATCCCACCATGGACTGAGTATGATAGGGGCCTGGTCCATTGGTCAAAGACCAAGCTGACCCAATGGGACACCTCCCCGGAATCTCTAGAGAGTGAGCCAGGACATTTTGGGGCACATGGGCGCAGGGGCCAAAGGCATCATAAGGTACAGGTCGGCCCCGGTTGAGGCAGACGCAGAACCAAAGGATTTCAGAGCTCGCCCAGTCCCTTCCGCTTTGTTAGTGCAAGTTGAGGCAGAACGTAGCTGGCTGAGAGGACTTGTGATCATCAAGCCAATACATTTTTCCAATTGGGTAGCGTCGGTGGTCCCGGTGCTCAAACCTGATGAAACATTATCTGGAGACTATAAGTTATTGGCCAACAGGGCCTCCTCATTGGATCGTACCTGAAGCCCCGCATCGAAGACCTATACCAAAAATTGCCCGGTGGACACTCATTTACCAAGCTCGTTATGAACCATAGTATTTGCGCCAATCGGACCCTGCCTCCGGTAAATACCTCACTATAAACACCCATAGAGGCCTGTACAAACACACCGCACTACCCTTTGGAGTGTCGTTGGCCTGTGCCATATTCCAGAAAGTGATGGAAAACATACTGTGAGGGTTGACGCGAGTGGCAGTATATCTGGATGACGTGTTGGTCACAGGGCATACCGAACAAGAACATTTAAGTAACTTGGACGAGGTGCTCCATCGTTTCTTGGAGCTGGGCATTCACCTGCAGAGAGGAAAGTGCATTTTGCACGTGAGGGGACTAGTGTACCTTGGCTCACCGAGTGGACGTGATGGGCTACATCCGGCCACAGAGATGGTTCGGGCTATTCAGCAGGCTCCTACCCCTGAAAACACCACGGAGCCACGGTCTTTTTTGGGATTGGTGAACTTTATGGCAAATTCATCCCCGGCCTCACAGCAATGTTAGCTCCCCTACATCTCCTTTTAAAAAAGAGCCAGGAATGAGCATGGCGAAAACAACAGGAAGCAGCGTTCACACAGTAAAGAAACAATTGACATCCTCCGGCTTGTTAATACATTATGACCTCATCAAGCAGCTAACTGTCACGGGTGATGGATCACCGTATGGCATTGGCGCCATTTTATCACATTGCATGGAAGATGGCAGGAGATGCTGATCGCTTTCACCTCCCCGACACTGGCCCGGGCTGAGCACAATTAAGTGCAAATTGAGAAAGGTTTGGCAGTTGTCTTCGAGAAATTCTGTGAATATGTGCATGGTCAACATTTGCCGATCATCACGGACCAAAAGCCACTGCTCGGTCTTTTTAAAGAAGGCACGGCAATTCCACCCATCGCCTCCGCCAGGAACCAGCGTTGGGCCCTCTTGCTGGCGATCTCCAAGTCCCCATTTAAGCATCGTCCCAGCACCCAGATCGCAAATGCAGGTGCATTACGCCTTTGCCAACTGCCTTCCTTCTCCTCCCAGGATGGACAAGAGAGTGGCCACGCTCAACTTTATGGATTTGTGCCTGTTACAGCGTCCCAATCCATGCATGGACGCAGACCGACCCAGTCCTTTTGAAAGTTTGACATAAAGGGGGTCAGGGTATGCATTTACCAGACGAGTTGCAGGCATTCTCGATGAAGATGTCCGAGTTTAACGTGAAAGGTGGCATCCTGTTGTGGGGTACGCACGTCGTCATCCCAGGCAAGGGCCAGGACCTGATCCCCAGGGATCTGCACAATGGGCACCCAGGGGTGTTAACAAATCCATATGCTTAGTGACTGGGCCTGGGCGCTAAGATAGAGGGGGTAACCCAGCAGTGTGGTGTATATCAGGAGCACCAGAAACCTCCACCAGCCGCGCCCCTTCACCCATGGGAATGGCCAGTGTGACTGTGGGTACGGTTACATGCCAATTTTGCCAGCCCGTTTCAAAGCCCGATGTTCTTACTCTTGATTGATGCCCACTCTAAGTGGCTGCAAGCTCATAGGATGGCGGTGACCACCTCAAGAGCACCCATTGAAAATTGCATTTGTCCTTCGGTACACACAGTAAACCAGAGGTGTTGGTTACCGACAATGGAACGTCTTTCACAGGTGAAGAGTTCTTGGGATTCCTGAAGGCTAATAGGGTACGGCATATCTGTATGGCCCTCTATCACCCATCTGATATTATTCTGATATTAGACCACCTCACATGCCGGGGTGGCGCTGGCTGAATTACCAATGGGCCAGAGGTTTTGAACCCGTCTTAGTCTGGTTTTCCCTGATATAGGCAGGAAAGTGCACCACAGTTACACGGGTGTTGCTCTGTTCGATGAAAACCGCCCAGGGCTTTGCACCAGGTGACACAGTCTATGTTCAAAACTTTGTAGATGGCACCCAGTGGACTCTGGGATAATCTTCCATCAGACAGGGCAAGTTCAGGCACAAAGCCAAGTTATGAGAAAGCACCTTGCTCACAAACGACCCAAACAACCAATTCTACACAAGGTTCTTTAGGAGACTAAAGTTACAAACAAACCAAATCCGATGCCCAAAGAAGTTACAGCATTACCCCAAGGGCGTCAAGATGCCGAAATGAGAGAGGTCATAGATAGGGGGCGGGATTCTCCGAAATGGAGGCAGAGTGTCCACGCCATCACAAACGCCGTTGCGTTTTACGACGGCGTGAACAGGCCGCTCTCACGTCAAATTCTCGCCCCTACAGGGGGCCAGCACGGCACTGGAGTGGTTTGTGACACTCCAGTCGCAGATCCCGCCGCGAACTGGGTGCCGCGGGATCCGCGCATGCGCAGTTGCGCCGGCACCAACGATGACATGCGTAGTGGCGCCAGTGCCAACCGACGCATGCGCGGTAACCTCGCGGAGCGGTCGGCCCCTCACCGGCATGGCGCCGGGGTTCTGGGGCCAGTCGCGCAAGGAACAAGGCCCAGGGGGGGGGGGGGTGGAAGAGGCCGGCCCGCTGATTGGTGAGCCCCCGATCGCGATCCAGACCCCATTGGAGGGCCCTCCCCGGGAACCGAGCCCGCACCCCCCCCCGTCCCCCCCCCCAAGGCCGCTCCCCCAAGCATTTGCGACGAGTACCCGCTGGCAGCGACCAGGTGTGGCCGGCGCCGGCGGGACTAGTCCGTTTACACGCGGCCGCTCGGCCCATCCGGGCTGAAGAATCGCTGCTCGGCGTTTGCGGCGATTCTCCGAGCGGCACTGCACGATTCGCACGGCGCTGGTTTCGGGAGACGGGGGGGTGGCAGAATCGCGTTCGGGGGTTGGGGCGGCGTGGCGCAAATCGCACGGCGACCTGGTGATTCTGTCCACCCGGCGGGGAGGGAGGGGGGGGGGTGGGAAAGAATCCCGCCCAAGGATTCTGACATGGAAACCCAGGCATCGGAGGTCTGCGACCTGGAGCAGGCAATGCAGCAGCCTCAGACAGTGCATCCATCACAACGTTCCAATTAGAAGTGGTGTTCTGCATCCAGATATATGTTGCCAGATCCAGCACCACGAGTGCAAGAGGCCCAGCCAAGTGCGAAGAGTGTCCGGTGCCACCCTACTCCACAGTTGTCAGAAGAATCTTTGGACTTTGGGGGAGGAAGGATGTTATAACCCGCACAAGACCTATGGGGTTGGAGCGATCAGTCTCCCCGTGACTCTCGCCAAATACAAGCTCCATTCATGGCTAAGATCTGTATAACGTTGGCAGGTATGGGACTGACAGAACATACCTGGTCTGGGATCTGCTGTATATTGTAAATATAATTGCTTTGCAATAAACCAAGTTTATTTTACTAACTCGGTTCTGGGTGCAGTTGGCTGTTTTTACTTGCTTTAATGGACTGCATGGTTTATTTCTTTCTTATATTAGGGATCCATAGCCAGAATCACAAGTGACTTGGAATCAAATGTATGTGCCCAAAACGATGACACGAACAGAGCAAATGCAGACCACCAGTGGCCTTAACAGATGGTGAAAAAGTATTTAAACACAGCGTAAAATCCCTCCTGGAAGTGACAGCTTGCAAGCTCAAGGATGACAATGTCCATATATAGCAGATGTTTTCATCAACCTTATCTCACTTGTCCCTACAAAATATTCATGAGCTTTAAATTTGAATGAATTTATCAAAAGGACTGTCACTGTTATCGCCCCCTCATGTTTGCCTTCAACTAATGACCAGAATGGAATGGTCAGCTCCATCTGTTCACACCTCTGTTGAGAGTCTACCATTCTCTTGTTAGTAGAATTGATGTTTCTGGATTTGTTTATTTGGAGAAGACTGTCTGCTGTCAATGTGCAGGCCACACATAACCAGCTGCATCCTGAAGGTCAGCCTGTTGGATTTACCGACATAGACACTGGATGACAAGCTATGTGAATCTTAATGAATCACAGCAACATTTACTCTTGACTTACAGTTGGCTTCAGTATGTTTCCACAATATTAAAGCAATTTCTAGGAACCTTTAAACCTGTTTAGAAAATGACTCATACTTATAATTTACGTGCGGCACGGTAGCACAGTGGTTAGCACTGTTGCTTCATAGCGCCAGGGTTCCAGGTTCAATTCTCGGCCTGGGTCACTGTCTGTGAGGAGCCTGCACGTTCTCCCTGTGTCTGCGCGGGTTTCCTCCAGGTGCTCCGGTTTCCTCCCACAATACCCGAAAGATGTGCTGTTAGGTAAATTGGACATTCTGAATTCTCCCTCTGTGTACCCAAACAGGCGCCGGAATGTGGCGACGAGGGGCTCCTCCGGGTGCTCCAGTTTCCTCCCACAATTCCCGAAAGATGTGCTGTTAGGTAAATTGGACATTCTGAATTCCCCCTCTGCGTACCCAAACAGGCACCAGAATGTGGCGACGAGGGGCTTTTCACAGTAACTTCATTGCAGTGTTAATGGAAGTCTACTTGATACAATAAAGATTGCTATAAAAATTTAGAATGAACTTAAATGAGGCTTCAGGGAAATCATGTACATTTTACAGCACAAAAGGAGGCCATTCGGCCCATTTTGCCGGGTCAGGCTCTTTGAAACGGTCGTCGTCCCACATCCCTGCTTTTTGTCTGTAGTTGACCAACTCTCTTTTACAGTGATTTAGAGAATCATTTTCCATCACCTTTTCAGGTAGAACGTTCCAGATGCCAATACCTCAATGAAAAGAAAATCTCCTCACCTCTCCTTAGATCTTTAGCTAACAGTTTTACATCCATGACCTCTAGTGATTGATCCACTTCTAGCCTACTCCAACAAAACCTCTCATTGTCTCAAAAACCTTTATTTCTGAAAACATCTTGACCCTCTCTGTTCCAAGAGGAACTTTTTCAACTTCTCATTATTGAAGATCCTCATCGCTGGGAACATCCTGGGAAACTTCCTCACTACCATTTCAAGAGCCTTCACACCTTTCCTGTGGCATTCAGGATGGCTCCCAATACTCCAGTGAGGTCCGATCAGGGATTCCACAAGGTGCTTCAGTACTTAAATACCTTTTAGTACTTGCACCAGTTGTGCATTAACATTGGGTAATGTACCTCATGGCCACTGCGATCGTAGAACTTATTTTGATCATTTTTGGGAAGTGGTGGACAAATTTCCCAGATACTTTTCTTAAATTGCCCTCAGGTTTTCTCCTCATGGTTTTGTTGCTTCTCCCAGAAGATTTGTGTAGCTGCCACGAGATGGATGCTGATGGATGTCACAGTGTATTGTTGCACCAAAATGACATGGGATTGGTTGAATTGACCATCTGCTCGTTGTCTGGCTACCAGTTTTGGAAGGTCACAAGCAGAATTAGTTGTGGTGATGCAGATCCTGCCTGTTGGAGATCTAATGGGGCCACGCGCTGCCTTTCTATGGGAGGCCCGATTCTACCTTAGTGCAACCAAACACTTAACTTCACAACGACAGACCTGTCACTGAATTATGAATTTCCCAGGGAAAGCCTGAGGTGGGAGCGGGTCAACAGAATAGGCAGAGGATGTTTTCCTGTGGGTCCCTCCTTCCTGATGTCTTGATCTCCCAATCACAGAGTGGACGAGAAATCCCTCCCAGAAGGCCGCAGGCAAAGATGATGGGTTTTGCTGGGAGGACAGCGAATCCCCACCCACTGATGGTTGACCTGTTCACCTGACCCACAACTTTTAATAGATTGTGGTATGGGGAGCACACAGCCCACTCTACAGGTGTGGTACAGCAGAAATTGAAAAGTATTGTTTAAAGCAAAACAATGTTTATTCTTTGAACTTAAGTTAACCTTTTTAAAACATACAGTGAACATCTTAGCAACCATTAATTCAAATACAACCCCCAAAGACTGCAACACTAAGTAACCCTTAATAACTTCCCAAACAACATCCAGAAGACAGAAGAAACACTTTTCAACAGAAGCACGTTGGGTTTACATTCACTACTGAGAACATTTATCTTAGTCTTTTGATGGCAGAGAGAACAGCAGTACACCTGTTTTGTCTGGCTCCAGCTCCAACACTGAAAATGAAACTAAAACACACCCTGCAGCAAACAGCCTAAAACGAAAGTAAAAAGCTGAAAGACAGCCCAGCTCCACCCACACTCTGACAGCACTGATAATATGCATTTCTTAAAGGTACATTTCTTAAACACCCATTTCTTAAAGGTACTCTCACATGACATAACGTATATCAAGACTATCATCCAGTGGCATTTACATCTATCATTCTGAAGTGCTTTGAAAGGTGGTCATAAGACACATCAACTCCATACTTCTAGAATGCCTTGATCCACTGCAATTCGCATACTGCCACAACTAGTCCACAGTAGACACTATCTCCCTGGCCCTTCACTTATCCCTCGAGCATCTCGGAAACAAGGACTCCTGCGTCAGACTCCTATTCATTGACTCCAGCTCCGCCTTCAACATTATAATCAGAGCCAAGCTCATATCAAAACTCCAAACATAGGACTTGGCTTCTCCCTCTTCAACGGAATCCTCGACTTCCTGACTCATAGACCACAATCAGTCAGGATAAACAACACGTCCTCAATGATAGTTCTCAATACCTAGGCTCCGCAAGGCTGTGCGTGTAGCCCCCTACGATACTGCCTATACACACACTACTGTATGGCAAAATTTGGCTCCAACTCAGGTTTGCTGATGACACGCCCGTAGTGGGTTGGATCTTGAACAACGATCTGAGTACAGGAGGGAGATAGAGGCCGGGATTCTCCGACGCGGCGGTGAGTCGGAGAATTCCCTGGGGGGGGGGGGCGGTGGGAGAATCGTGCCCCGCCGCCGGCTTCCCCATTCTCCGCTGCTGTTTTTCAGGCGCCGGCGGGATCGCTGCCACGACGGTTGGGGGCCATTGACAGTGGCCCCCCCGGCAATTCTCTGGGCCCCAATGGGCCGAATGGCCGACGAGTTTGGCCGAGTCCCGCTGGTGTGGATTACTCACCTCCGACACGGTGGGACCTGAAAGGTGAGTGTGCGGGGGCCGTCCTGGAGGGGGGGGGGGGAGGGGGATCCGACCCAGGGAGGGGCCCCCACCGGTGACCTGGCCCGCGATTGGGACCAACCAATTGACGGGTGGCTGGTTCAGTGGGGCCTACTTTACTCCGCATCGAGCCCCTGTAGGGCTCTGCCATATTGCCGGGGGGCCGGCGCGGAGAAGGAAACCCCCGCGCATGCACGGAAATACGCCGGCTGTTCTGTGCATGCGCAGACTCACGCGGACCGTTCCACGGCGGCTGGAGCTGCGGAGACCACTCCGGCACCAACCTAGACCCCTAGGAAGGTGAGAATTCCTCACTTTTGGGGGCCGTTGGCACCGGTTTTCACGCAGGCATGGGGACATAGCCCCATTATTTGAGAATCCTGTGTAGAGAACCTAGTGGTGTGCTGTAATAACAATAATCGCTCCTTCAATTAACAAAACTAAGGCGCTGTCACCTACTTTAGGAAGTGAAGTATCATACACACCTCTGTCTGCATCAATGATGCCAACATGGAGATGGTTGACAGCTTCACATTCCTAGGCATGCACATCACCAACAATCTGTCCTAATCTACCCACGTCAACACTATGACCAAAAAAGCACACCAGCACCTATACTTCCTCAGGAAATTAAGGAAATTCGGCATTTCCACATTGATGCACCATAGAAAGCATCCTATCTGGTTGCATCATAGCTTGGTATGGCAACTGCTCGGCCCAAGGCCATAAGAAACTCAAGAGAGTCATGAACACAGCCCAGTCCATCACGAAAACCTTCTCCTATGTCTACATCTTCTGCTGCCTTGGGAAAGCCGGCACTATAATCAAAAAACCCTTCCACCAGGGCGATTCTCTCTTCCACCCTCTTCCATCGGGCAGGAGACACGAAAGTCTGAGAACACGCACTAACATCTTCTGTTACCTGACTCCTGAATGACCTTCTTATGTACTGAACTGATCTCTTCACACATCTTCTCTACTGAGTACCACTACACTCATATGCTTCACCCGCTGTGTGTCTATGTATTTGCATTGTGTACTTATGTATGTCCTTTGGGTTTTTTTTTCATCTATGGAACGATCTGTCTGAACTATACGCAGAACAATACTTTTCACTCTACCTTGGCACATGTAACATTAAATCAAACCAATCAATTGTACCTTAAAGATACAATTTGTTGTTAGGAATCCAAAGGAAAGCAAAAAAATCAAATTGGCCAATCAGAGCCCGGATTGTCTGAGGATAGGCTGCTGATAAATCAGCCTATCAGCAGCCAATTCTCAGAGAGGCAATGCTCTAATTGGCCAATTTGATTTTTTCAGCTCCTCAGTTGCTGGGTATTAAACAGCGAGTGGCGATTAGAGCAGTTACTAGAGGGGTGAATGGAGCATGAGGAGAGGCGGCGGTTTCTGAGGAGAGACAAGTACTCTTTCATATTTTCTCTGCCGGCCAACAGAAGTGAATTGTCTCCTAAAGTGGCTGCTACTTCAAGGGGTTAATGCTAAGGGGCAATGGGAGGATGAACTTAGCCAAGGGTTGATATTAAGTGGCTATGGGAGAGTGCCTTGTCCAGGGGTTGATGTAAAGGGGCCATCAAGCTGGCGAATGTATTTGTGAATGTGTGCCTCCTCCTAATTCCAGAGGGTGCAGGCTCTGAGTGTTTAACTGTGTGTGAGGGTACCTTTTCAATCACTAGTGCTAATCTAGGCATGCTACTCAGCAATGGATCAGTGGCTAAAGGAGGGCGGCTCAAAGCAGGGGAAAGCAAGTCATGAAGATGGACCACATCAGGCAGTCGCTGGCGAAGAGTCAGGGATGTATTACACACCGCCCACACTAACTGAAGGGATGGCAGGAAATAAGAAGCACAGGGACGAGAGCATTTGTCTCTTAGCAAAGGCTCCCTGAAGCACAGAGCCTTGTGCTATAATCTAAAATAAAACAGTTCCATGGTGCCTGCTGAACTCCAAAGTCATGTCGAGACAAATCATCCGAATATCAGGATCTTCAGGAGAAAAATGAATTAATTGATGAGCAGTAAAACCACAATGGTTGAACCTGTCAAGATTAATAATGAGAATGCTACTGAGGTGACTTACAGAGTAGCATTGCGCTTACGGGAGAAATATAACTTGTAGTTGCAGTCTACGTCTTCAGTGACATTACTGAGGAGGACTTGCTGCTCCATGACTCTCCTCAGGGCAACAGCACCAGGGAAGAAATATTCAACTGGGTCAACAACCTCATGGGAAGATATGGAATGAGTTGGGTGTGGACATGTGTACTGATGGCACCACGGCAATGGTCAGGAAGACAGCAGGTATTGTAGCATGGATCAAAGCTGTAGCACCATGCTCCAAGAGCAGTCACAGTGTCCTCCACAGGCAGGCACTTGCTGCTCAGAAGATGCTTTCACCTCTGAAAATAAATGCACTGGGTGTGACAATCCTGATTCTTTTGCCGTCAGTCTGGTCTCAATAAAAATTGAGACGGATTTGCAGGTATCAATTATTGTTTATTTTAATCAGCTAGCTGGGTGACTCACTCAATTGGGAGAGCAGGACACAACCATGTCTCCTGGATCTTCAGCAGCCAGAGTGAACAATGGGACAAAACATTTCTGTACAGATACATTTAAGTTGCATCAAATTTCACATACATACGACCAAATAAGGCAACATTAATGAATGCAAAATTCCCATAGGCTATCCCTATACACTTCTTGACCTGGCCATATATCCTGATTGGCTCATTTCACATTCCTTAGCCTTGGGCTCACTTCACATTCTTCAGCTCTTGGGGGGCCCCTTTCACTCAGCATTTCCGTCCTAGCATTTACCCATTTTGTATCACATTCGTTAGTTCAATTCCTCATTCCCTCCTTTTATCATTTCATGATAACCTATTGTTCCAATCCCTAGCTGTGCTCAGGATTCCCCTCTCGGAGGATTCTGCTGAGACTGCCTGCAAACAGAGGGGCAGGGGACTGTGGTAGGGACCAGAGTTCTGATAGCGATTTGGCAGGGAAATGGAGGTGACAAAACATTGGTCGCTGTGCCATTAAAAAGGAAGTAGTATCCTTGATCTGTATACAGGCTAGCATCACAATCAGTATATCAGTTGAGCAGGGATCCCCCAGTAGCCCAGCTTATCCAGCTTTGGAATGCCCATTCGGGCTTCCTAGCAATGCGGAGAGCCCTAGTCCCCACAGTGAAAAGAGAGGCATTCGCCCAGCCACAAAGGAGCTGAAGGCTTGCCTTCAGCGGGACACAAGTGGCGTTGTAACAGACACATTGACCTGATATTAGGGTTACGTAACACGTCCGATCAGTACAAGTGGAGAACAGACATGTTATATTTGTTTCCACCTCTACCAGCAAACAGCCGTACCCCTCACTGCTGAAACAATTCTCGTACGACCGGGAATCTCTATTGGGAGTAAAGTGGCTAGGTATATACGCCCTCCACCGTTGAAGCTTATCATACTGTGAATGGGAGTTATCCCGAGGAAGGGGAAGGCAAATAGCTGGTGGGGCCGAACCCGGATCGTAAGGAAGAGTAACTTGCTCGGGCGGTGGCTCGGAACGCTGACGGTGAACCACCATTTTGGGGAGTTCCCCAATGCGGTGAGACGGAAAATAACCTAGACACCGATGCGGGGTTCGGGTAGCAGACAACCCGTCCCTGGCCATACATGCGGTGGTAGATTTGGTAGAAGAGATTCATGCTGCCCAGGTTTCCCTCGTTCTGGGTCCTAAGTGAAGTAAGTATACCTCCTGATAACCTGCGTTCTCATCGTGCCTCCCTTCTTACTCGTTCTGCCCTCTTGCTACTCCTCCTCTCTCCCCTACAACCTTTTCCTACCCCCTCCACACGGTCTGATTTTACCTTTATGGCACCAGTCTTATCACATCCAAAATCAAATGTACATTTACTCCAAAAACAAGGCAATGTCCATGCAATGTTCCCTTCCCATCGCCGGGACCGATATAATTGTTTCATGAGTCCTTCATTGTCCGTCAACTTGATAACCTTCCATGAGTCGATACTATGCCCTCGTACATGGGGCAGCGGAGAACGTCACCTCTGCATAAGTGAAATGTCCTTGTAGTTTGGTCGGGATTACAGGTTTAGATGGTGTTCCAAGTGAAGCGAAGCCGAGGACAGCACAGGCGGCCCGTATCCAATCCGTCCTGCTCCACACCTGTAAAACAGCGCTGGGGAAAGGAGGCAGGTTAGTGACCGACCATTTTGCAGTGGTGGAGTTAGACCCAGCACTCCGCCCTCCACTTTAACTGCAGCGGGGGTAGAAAGGAGAACTTGGAAGGGCTCCTGTCACTGTGGCTCCAACCCTTTCCGAGTTCAATTCTTAACCATGACATAACTACCAGGCTGCACTGATGTTTCATTTTTCATTTTTCAAGCGAGCTATGTAATGGGGACGGTGACGGGTGAGCCGCTCGAACCAGGCTACGGAGTTCCTTGAGGGCTTTAATGAGGGCTAAAACATAGTTAGTCCTTTCTTCAGTCATATGGTGAAACTGGACCAGTCCGGAAACAAGCAGGTTCTATGGTGTTCTAATGGGCCTGCCATAAAAGATCTCGGCAGGAGAGAGCCGGGCCGATCCCGCAGGTGTGACCCACAGCTGGAAGAGGGCAACGGGGAGCAACTTAAACCATGTTAACCCCCTGTCCACTTGTAATTTGGCCAATTTGGTTTTGTGGGTCTGATTGTGTCTCTCAACCAAGCCGGCCATCTGTGACCAGTACGCACAGTGGAACTGCTGGCGTATGCCCAACTGGGAGCAGAACTCCTCATTAATCTGTCCAATAAAATGGGGCCCATTATCAGAACTTAACTGAGCTGGTATTCCGTACATAAACACCTCATCACATTTTTACAGCCACTGGCTCTCTGCCCAGCTGCCTTCTGGTGTGATGGTCACCAGTAACGGGATGTCATCTTGGTGAATAGTGATAGGCCAAGTCTATCGGCATCATCCGTGCCATAGCCAGCTTACAACACATATTAAGGCATCCAATGATTATACGGTATACAATTATAATAACAAGTATTATCAATCCATGCATCAGGTAAAACCCCATGACCGAACTATGAGAGCTAACTCTGAGCTGAATCCTGCTCTAGGGTTTATATCCCTCTTATAGTTGTACTGACTCGCAACTATCCCTCATCCTTGTCATTCGTATGTACATGTCATGATTTGTAAACTGTGGACGGAAATCAATGGTAAATGCATCCATCTCGCAGACCAGTGTCAATAGACCCTTTGTATTGTTCTTTCCTCAAGTCCAATCACCGTAAACCATAGCTGTCGCCGCTCAGGAAGGTAACACATTAGCTATCTCCATGTGTTCCACTACCTCCAAGGCATCTGACTACCTTGGGGTAGCAGCACCGTAAAAGTTTCCTCATGTCCCTTAGAAACAGCACACAACTCAGTCCATCAGCGACCAAAAGGTCTTTTATCCCTCACTGGGTTTTTATTTATGTATGATGTGGAGATGCCGGCGTTGGACTGGGGTGAGCACAGTAAGAAGTCTTACAACACCAGGTTAAAGTCCAACAGGTTTGTTTCAAACACGAGCTTTCGGAGCACGGCTCCTTCTTCAGGTGAATGGAAAGGCTTATTCCAGAAATGTTTATATAGACACAGTCAGAGATGCCCCGGAATGCGAGCACCTGCAGGCAATCAAATCATCAAAGATGCAGAGAGAGAGGTAACTCCAGGTTAAAGAGGTGTGAATTGTCCCAAGCCAGTTCAGTCGGTAGGCCTCTGCAAGTCCAGGCTTGTTGGTGGGGGCCGAATGTAATGCGACATGAATCCCAGATCCCGGTTGAGTCCGCATTCATGCGTGCGGAACTTAGCTATAAGTTTTTGCTCAGCAATTTTGCGTTGTCGCGTCTCCTGAATTCACACCTCTTTAACCTGGAGTTACCTCTCTCTCTGCATCTTTGATGATTTGATTGCCTGCAGGTGCTCGCATTCCGGGGCATCTCTGACTGTGTCTATATAAACATTTCTGGAATAAGCCTTTCCATTCACCTGAAGAAGGAGCCGTGCTCCGAAAGCTCGTGTTTGAAACAAACCTGTTGGACTTTAACCTGGTGTTGTAAGACTTCTTACTTTATTTATGTAGGAAGTGCTTTTCGTTTCTCATTGGAATGGTAAATTATGATATCATGTATTATCCACTGATTATCTTGCTTTATTAATTGCAGGAGCTTCAACCGATCCTGTTTCTATTCCTGACTTCCTTACACTAACGTCGAACATTGTACTGAACAATGTAATCTGCCAACCCTGACTTACTTGAGTCAAACCCCTTTTGTCCGTTATCATTTTCCTTACAGCATGAAGTGTATACTTGCCATTATTCGCTTGTTTTTTTTTTTTGCAATAACACCACTCGCACATTTAATACAGTTTACTTTTTTAGTTTACAACCCAATTGAATCCATACATAACAGTCCCTAACAACTTACAGGACATTTTGTCTGTAATAACTGTTATACTCTCCAATGCCATACTGGTTGCTGCATTGGTTACAAATTTCCCCTCGTGGCATTAAGCTGCCAAGATTCTTAAACTATTGTCATTTAAAATGCGGGGGTTCCTCATCAGTCTCTGCTGTCTGCTGTGACCCTTAATAACTCCACTGCGTAATACGCACCTCCTGGAGACCACACATCACCCATCAGCTAACGTCCAGTTAGAGATGTCTGACTGGAGGTTTCACTATTCAGTAATAATTTGATATTTTGATTTGTTTCTAACCGTAAGGTTTTTCTTCCGGGCTCTTGTCATTTAATTCCCTCAAATATGTAGCCAATTGTATCATTAGGTTTTCCTCCATACTGTCTGAAACATTCTTCTCCGGAGTGTTGTTCAGGTTCTTCATCTGTATTATTGTTGCTTCATCTGAAACCCAAATGAACAGGTCAAAGGTGGAGAGGGTCCTATATCTTAATTTGTATTTTCCTATTCTTGCTTGGATATTCCAGAAGTACTCTCTCCCGGACTTCCGGATTTCCATTCCACCATTCCTCTTTTTCTAACTCAGTGATTCAATCAGGTCGAAACTTTCCCTGATACATTTCGGATATTGCTACTGCATCTACTTCAATGTTTTTAATTCTGATTGTGACAGGATTTTTTGAAAGCTAAGTTCCGAAGATGACATTTTCACTGTATCATCTGTCCTATTGATGCTGCTAACAGGTTTCAATTCACTGGCAGCCTGACACCCACACCCAAACATTCCTTTTTCCCTTGTCCGAGCGGTTGGGAGATATGATCTATCCTGTGGCACGGCATCATTGCAGTGATACAGTCTCTAATCACTGTTAGGCTAATTTTACGTCCCCAGGTCATCCCAACAGCATAAACTACGTACTCCCTCACTAATCGATACCACAAGTTTGTCACTTGTCCACAAGCTTGCACATCCTTTCCCAATCATTCGTTGTCAGCTAGGTTTTCTCTGCAGTAATTAAAATTTGTCATTAGCACCCCATCTCATGGTCAAAATTTATCTTGTAGTCACAAACTTCAATCACCAGTATTGCTTTGAGCCGAAGCATTTCCCCATTTCTATTGTTCTAAATGCAATATCAAGTCGCCTGACTACGCTATATCTGTCATTCACCTAGGTTTCATATGATTACTCCTTGACCAAACTACTAGGCTACAGGACGTGCCACACCTTTGACACGATGTTTCATTATGTTCACAATGAATCATTTTAAACTGGGGACCAATTCTCTAATGCAACTTCCCCTGTGCTTCTATCAGCTGCGATTAAAAAGTACAAATTACTTTTGCTGCTCCTAGGAAAAAGAGGGCCTGCATACTCTCATGACCATTCTTCCATCGGTGTCTCAGTTTCTATGCTACTCCCTGTTTCTCCACCATTTTCTTTCCTGAAATGTTTAAAATGGATGCCCATCTAGCTTGTTTTCAGTCCTCCTTAACTTTACTACCATCTGTATATACCAACTCTGTTTTGCTAACTGATTTATCAAGTTTCTGTCCCTTTGTAATGTTATGAAGGCAGGGTGTGAAATAATGGTTTCCCATCTTTCCCATCGAGCCGTATTCGCGCCTTGCTGGCAACCCTGTCTCTTGGTCAACTCCGTCAATTCTAAAAATTCAGTTGTGACATAAATTTTCTTCCTGGCTGATAAATTTTCAATCTCTGCTATCCTTTTTGTTATGGCTGCCAGACATTTTGCGATGTCCGAAAACTTTTATTCAGCCCTTGCCCAATTTCCTGTCAATGTTTGATAGGTGTCTGAGTATTATGATTAGCAAGCACCATACTATATCCATTTGCGTACAGATCAAATTTAATGCTCAAATCATCCTCTTCATGTCTCTCCTCTAATGGCCTGGATGTTGCTACAGCTGTTTTTAACTGGTCCAAATTCCTCTGTGCTTCACTGGTCCACCTAAAATCCCCTTTCCAAAGTTTCATAAATGGGTCAAGCATAAAGACTAAAGTCTTCCACTACTGGTCTCAAATACCCCAAAGTTCTCATGATTTGCTGAACCCCGTTTCGTGAAACAGGCGCTGTGATTCTAGTAACTTTCTCTCTCATCCCAACACTGGCTTCGCTACCTGCCTTTGACACTGAATACCCTAAATAGTCGACTTCGTTCCTGCCAATCTGGCATTTCTTTAACCCTATTTTAAATCCTACTTCACTAAGTGTTTTAATAATTTTGGTCATTGTTTCAATATGTGCCCCCCTGGTCATCATCTCTAATTAACACATCATCAATATATACTAAAGCCAAAATCATGTTTAATCAGCTCCCTTACTATTGCCTGAAAGTGGTTCGGGGAATTAACATATCCTTGTGGCAATTTACAGTATATGTAATGTTTAGTGCCAAAGGTAAAAGCTGTCTTTTCCCTGCTGTTCTAACTCTTTGATCGTTATCTCCAGCTCGCATTTGGCACCTCGGGTCAAGGGATATTGCTTTTACGGCCTGTGTCGGTTTCCCTGAATTGTGTGCTGGAACTGTGTGCTGATTAACCCTGTGTCATTTGTTCTATTGCGAGTTTTGCTTTCCTTATCTCCTCCAGTTATCAATTGGTGTTTATATCTTAATTTTTTTTTGCATTTATTTTTATTAATCTTTCCCTGCCATCAGATTCTCATTTCCTGATACTGCAAGTAATACTCCTAATCTAAGCTCCAGTCCCATATCTTTATTCCTTAAAGTTCCATCTGCAATGTAGTCCAAAAAAAATTCAAAGTCTTTGCTGTATGAAAATCCCCGATCAGTAAATTCGATGTGTAGTGAGTTTCCAGAGAAAATACTGAAATCTCTACAAATTTGGAACACACCGAACAAAATTTTTAATTGTAGGTACATCATGGCTGCCTCTAACAAAGGAGCACATGGCGCACACCGAATGCCTGGTCTTCGCATTTCAATTTAGATTCCTTTGTTCTCTTATTTCTTAATTTTTTTTTAGAGCAGCCAAGACTATGCCGAGTTGAAACTAATCATTTACAAATCCCAATTTATACATTTTGATTTTGCTTTTTGTTTACTTCCTGAGAATTATGTTCTAATTAACACCCACAGTGTTAATCATTATTACTGATTTTCTAAAGAACTTTCAAATACTTACCCCGTTTTAAATCTCACTTTAACGGCTGAGTATACCTCCTAATTGATGTGCAACTTCGTTTTGCAAAACACAACATTTTAAAAACTAGGAATACCAGAGGAGGGGCGAAACGGCCGGCGGCGGCGTTATTCCCGCTCCCGCCGGGTTTTTAAATCTCCGACCGGCCAAAAACCGGCGTTGTGCAAATCCCGCCGGCAGCCTCTGAGAACAGCTGGCGCCGGCGGATTTCATTATATTTTTACTTTCACCAAATCTCCAGCCCGGATGGGCCGAAGTCCCACCGACGTGGCGACCGGTCACGTCGGCGTAAAACAGAGTAGCTTTAAAACGGCGTCAACCATTGATGATGGTTGACGCCGTTCAGTGACCTCGGGCGAGTGCGGGGGGGGGGGGGGAGAAGGAGAGAGTCCCGGCGTTTGTGTGGGGGGTGGGGGGGGGGGAGAGAGAGAGAGAGAGAGTGCCCCGGCGTTTGGGGGGGGGGGGGGTTGCGGCGTTGAGGGGGGGTTTGCGGCATTGAGGGGGGGAGGTTGCGGCGTTGAGGGGGGGTTGCGGCGTTGAGGGGGGGGGTTGCGGCATTGAGGGGGGGGGTTGCGGCGTTGGGGGGGTTGCGGCGTTGAGGGGGGGTTGCGGCGTTGAGAGAGAGGGGGGGTACCGGCATTGAGCGAGATGGGGGGGGGCGGCGTTGGAGGGGGGTAGGGGTGGTGAGGAGGGTGGTAGGGGTGGTGGTGAGGGGGGTAGGGGTGGTGGGGGTGGGTAGGGGTGGTGGGGTGGTAGGGGTGGGTAGGGGTGGGTAGGGGTGGGGGGATAGGGGTGGGTGGATAGGGGTGGGTGGATAGGGGTGGGGGGTTGGGGGCAGCGGCCCCCCCCCTCTGCCCCCACCCCACCACCCCTACCCCCCTCACCACCACCCCTACCCCCCTCCAACGCCGCCCCCCCTCTCTCTCAACGCTGGTACACACACCCCCCTCCCCCTCCCTCTGAAGGCCGGTACCCACACCCCCCTCCCCCTCCCTCCGAAGGCCGGTAACCCACACCCCCCTCCCTCTGAAGGCCGGTACCCACACCCCCCTCCCCCTCCCTCTGAAGGCCGGTACCCACACCCCCCTCCCCTCCCTCCGAAGGCCGGTACCCACACCCCCCTCCCTCTGAAGGCCGGTACCCACACCCCCCTCCCCTCCCTCTGAAGGCCGTACCCACACCCCCTCCCTCTGAGGCCGTACCCACACCCCCCCTCCCTCTGAGGCCGTACCCACACCCCCCTTGCCCTCCCTCTGAAGGCCGGTACCCACACCCCCTCCCTCTGAGGCCGGTACCCACACCCCCCTCCCTCTGAAGGCCGGTACCCACACCCCCCTTGCCCTCCCTCTGAAGGCCGGTATCCACACCCCCCTCCCCCTCCCTCTGAAGGCAGGTACCCACACCCCCTCCCCCTCCCTCTGAAGGCAGTTAGCCACACCCCCCTCGCCCTCCCTCTGAATGCTGGTACCCACACCCCCTCCCCTCCCTCTGAAGCTGGTACCCAGAACACACCCTCTCCTCCTGAAGGCCGGTACCCACACCCCCTCCCCGCCCTCTGAGGCAGGTACCCCACCCCCTCCCCCGTCCTCTGAAGGCTGGTACCCACACCCCCCTCCCCCTCCCTCTTGAAGACGGCTGGAACCACACCCCCCGCCCCCTATCCGCTGAAGGCAGGTACCCCACACCCCTCTCTCCCCCTCTCCTCCTCTCGCCCCCTCTCTCCTCCGCTTCCCCCCTCGCTCCTCCCTCCCCCCTCTCTCTCCGCTCCCCCCTCTCTCCTCCGCTCCCCCCCTCTCCTCCGCTCCCCCCCTCTCTCCTCCGCTCCCCCCTCTCCTCCGCTCCCCCCTCTCTCCTCCGCTCCCCCCTCTCCTCCGCTCCCTCCCTCTCTCCTCCGCTCCCCCCCTCTCTCCTCCGCTCCTCCCTCTCTCCTCCGCTCCCCCCTCTCTCCTCCGCTCCCCCCTCTCTCCTCCGCTCCCCCCCTCTCCTCGGCTCCCCCCTCCTCTCCCCCCCCTCGCTCCTCCTCTCACCCCCCTCTCTCCTCCTCTCCCCTCCCTCTCCCCACGCTGGTACTCGTCCTCTCTCTCTCAACGCGCCACTTCTGCAGCGCATTAAAATGACGCGTATCGCGTCGGTCCGATGCTGGCCCCTCCGGGAACGGAGATTAGCGGCCTAAAAGAAGGCCCCGACGCCGGAGTCATCTGCACCGCTTTTGCTCGCCGGAAATCGGCGTCACGACGGTCCGCGGAGAATTTCGCCCGATGGTCACAAATTCTTATTAAACACACACTCATTCATCCGCCGGAGGTCTCCATTCAAACACAAGGGGCGCGATTCTCCCATATGGGGAGAAATCGTAAGGCTGGCGTCAAATCCGGGCGGGTTTGACGCCAGCCCCCCCCTTCCCGACCAGGAACCGATTCAGGTCCCTGGTCGGGGCTAGCATCCCGACGCCGTAAACTCCGGCATCACGGCCTTAACGAATTTCGTTAAGCCCGCTTGCCAGAGTTAGCACCGGCTGACGCGTCATATGACGTCAGCCGCGCATGTGCGGATTGGAAGACTCCAACCCACGCATACGCAGATGACGTCATCGCGCATTTGTGCGAAATCCGCGCATGCGCGGGCCGGGATGCCCCTCAGCCGCCCCGCGAATGGATACTGCGGGGCGGCGGAAGGACAAAGAGTGCGCGGGCAGCGGGCCCGCTGCCCGCGATCAGTGCCCACCGATCGCGGGCCCATGGCACCCTTGGCACGGCCGTGGTACTGTCGTGCCAATCGGTGCCATGGTTTTAAAAATCGACAGTTTACGGCCGTTTTTACGAACGGCCAGACCAGGTGTGTTTGCCGTTCGTAAAAACAGCCGTAAAGGGCTGGGAACTCGGCCCATCCATCAGCTGAGAATCGCTGCCGGCCGTAAAAAAACGGCGGCAGCGATTCGTATCGGGAGTCAGGGCATGGGGGGGGGGGAGAATAGCGGGAGGGCGTCGGAACAGCGTGGCCGTAAAATTTTACGAGCCACGCTATTCTCCGCACCGTCGGGAGTGCAGGAGAATCGCGCCCAAGGAATTCAAAGCATTATACTTTCATTCATCTCAACCAACTGGACAATAAAAGTTTGAATTTGCAAAGAAAACACAAAATAAATTTAACAATCCCGAAGCCTCCACTTTCTGACTATGGTTCTAAACTTTCCAAGTCTCTGGTTCTCCCTAGTGGCCATTCATCTCCCAATTCTTTGTTTCACTCAGAAAACATATCTCCCAAGAATAAATTTTAACTTAGCCAATTCTAATTGTATGGCATTGAATTGTCTCCAGAACATTCCATCAGCGGTCTTAACTGAATTGTCTCTGTGACATTCCCTCAACCCGTTAAAGACCTGAACCGAATTAAAGTGTAATTTAATATAACCAATTTTAGCCAATTCTAATTGTACGGAATTGAATTGTCTCCAGAACATTCCATCAGCGGTCTTAACTGAATTGTCTCTTTGACATTCCCTCAACCCGTTAAAGACCTTAACCGAATTAGTGTAATTTAATATAACCAATTTTAATTTTCAACTCACGTGCAACTGACCTACGAGGCAATATTCCATCAGTCACCAGCTGAATTGTTACTCCGTGTTCCCTCAGTTACATTCCACCCCTCAGCCGTACCTGCATTGACTGAAATTAATTTTTCTAATCCGCCAGACTGACCTTTGAGTTCGTCGAGACTATCTTACCTGATCAAATGCGAGTGATTAGACTCTAATCAGACTACGAGAGAGAGGAAAATCGACATGGTCATTTTCCAGCTACTCACATCGTGGGCCCATTTCCTCTTTCCCCGTCCGAGCTCAGTCTAATTCTGATTTCACAGATGAGAGGTGATCATCTGGAGAAATCCCGGGTTTCGGCACTTAATGACAATCCTGATTCTTTTGCCGTCAGTCTGATCTCAATAAAATTTGAGATGGATTTGCAGGTATCAATTATTGTTTATTTTAACCAGCTAGCTGGGTGACTCACTCTATCGGGAGAGCAGGACACAACCATGTCTCCTGGATCTTCAACAGCCAGACTAACAATGGGACAAAACATTTCTGTACAGATACATTCAAGTTGCATCAAATTTCACATACATACGACCAAATAAGGCAACAGTAATTAATGCAAAATTCCCATAGGCTATCCCTATACACTTCTTGACCTGGCCATATAGCCTGATTGGCTCATTTCACATTCCTCAGCCCTGGGCTCACTTCACATTCTTCAGCCCTTGGGGGGCCCCTTTCACTCAGCATTATCGTCCTAGCAATTACCCATTTTGTATCACATTTGTTTGTTCAATTCCTCATGTGCAGCTGTTCAAATGATCAACTGCATTAAAGCTCGTCCACTGAAATCGAGACTGTTTAAAAGTCTGCCTGACAAAATGTTTAGTGAGCACCCAGGACTGCTCTTCCATACAAAGGTGAGGTGGTGGTCACGAGGAAAAGTGCTTGTGAGAATTTTTAAAATACATTTTGAATTAGAGTTTTGTAATTTTTTTTACAGCACAAAATGCAACAAATTTTCAAAACAGAACTGGTACTGTACAGAACAAATATTCCTGTAGATAGGAGAAGGACAGGATAAATACAGAACAACAGTTCTTAAGAACTAGTGCCCCTATTCATAGTCCAAGTCAATCAGAAAAACGGGGGCTGGGGGAAGAGGATAAGGCCGTATAAACATGGGATAAGATATCAAGATGCATCCCTTTTGTACAATGAGATTGCGACTTACAAAATGGCTCACGGGAAACTTTGAAGGAGCAGGTCAGGCAAAGCGGAGCCTATAAATTTGAGATACTTGACGGAATGTATCAGACTTGGAACAGAGCACCGATGTCAGGAATACATTCCATAACTATTTTATGTCAGTTTTGAATTGAAGGATACATCTGATCCAGGAGCAGAAGATATTTTTATGAGCTGCAAATGTTGTACAGCCTTTTTTCATTAATGTCAATAATTCTCCCATCTGGAAGACCCAGAATTAGGAACATAGGATCAAATTCTAAGGCCCAGCCAGATATCCTCTCAAGCTCCTTAACTACCTCAGACCACTAGGATTGAATCTTGACACTGGTCCATACACAGTGCATATAATTACCCTCGGCTACCAGGCACTTTCAGCACACGGGGATGTAGCAGGGTCAAGCCTGTGTCTCAAACTCGGTGTCATATACAAGTTGTGCAGCATCTTGACTGAATCTACTTTATTCTGTTGCATACCAAAATGTCATTGGCATGTTCATACGCTACCCAATGTCTCCTCATCAATTATAGTTGCCAAGTCTCTTTCCTAAGACTGCAAGGTACCCAATGTACTACTAACACAGGATCTAGGACACAAGGTATCATAAAACCTGCAAATTAATTGTCTCGGATTTGCAGAAATTAGGATTTGTTTTCCACTGGAGAAATATAAGAAGATGGAAAGTTGTCTTGTGAAGGGTAAAGTCTCTAAGTTGTACATATTTTAAATGTCAAATTGTTGGCGTAGCTGCTCAAAGGAAGACAAGGAAGCACAACTGAATATATTTCCCAGCCGACAAATGCCTCTATCTCTCCACAAATCAAAACCATGGCCCATAAGACCTGATGGGAAATCACGGCTGCCCAGGGTGGGAGAAAGAGCGGAAGTCAGTTTAGATCTCCGTTCTAGCTGACGGACCATCCTCAGGCGACTCTGACCTATACAGGAAATCCAGGTACAACCTCCGCAAAGCCATCCGAGATGCCAAGAGAGAATATCAAACCAAGCTGGAGTCATAGACAGACTCTCGGCGATTGTGGCAAGGACTAAACAACATAACGGGCTACAAAGCAAAGCCAAGCAGTATTTCCGGCAGCCGCGCACCCCTCTCTGATGAACTCAATGTATTCTATGTTCGGTTCGAGCAGGTAACCAACAATCCGCTGTCAAGTGCCTCAGCAGCCCATAACTCACCCATTCCCACCATCACAGCTTCCAAAGTCAGATCGGTCTTCCTGAAAGTGAACCTTGGAAGTCGACGGGCCCGGACGGGATCCCTGGTCGTGCACTCAGAACCTTCCCATCCCAACTGGCAGAGGTGTTCGCGGACATCTTTAACCTGTCCCTACTCCACTCTGAGGTCCCTATCTGCTTCAAGAAGACCACCATCATACCGGTGCCAAAGAAGAACCAGGCAATGTGCCTCAATGATGACCGTCTGGTGGCCCTGACTTCAGTCGTAATGAAGTGCTTAGAGAGGTTGATCATGAAGCGCATCACCTCCATACTCCCAGAACGCCTTGATCCACTGAAATTTGCATACTGTTGCAACCAGTCCACAGCAGACGTCATTTCTCTGGCCCTACACTCATCCCTAGAGCATCTCGACAACAAGGACTCCTACATAAGACTCCTATTTATTGACTAATATCATATCAGTCAAGTCATAGGACTTTACTCCCCACTCTGCAACTGGATCCTCGATTTTCTGACCAACAGACCACAATCAGTAAGAATGAACAAGACCTCCTCCACAATAGTCCTCAATACCGGGGTTCCGCAAAGTTTCGTACTTAGCCCCCTACTCTACTCCCTGTACAGACACGACTGCGCGGCAAAATTTGGTTCCAACTCCATCTACAAGTTTGCTGACGATACATCTATAGTGGGCCGGATCTCGAATAACGACGAGTCAGAATACAGGAAGGAGATTGAGAACCTAATGGAGTGGTGCAGCGACAACAATCTCTCCCTCAATGCCAGCAAAACTAAAGAGCTGGTCATTGACTTCAGGAAGCAAAGTATTGTACACATCCCTGTCAGCATCAACGGGGCTGAGGTGGAGATGGTTAGCAGTTTCAAATTCTGAGGGGCACACATCTCCAAAAATCTGTCCTGGTCCAGCCACGTCGACGCTACCACCAAGAAAGCACAACAGTGCCCTTACTTCCTCAGGAAACAGGAAATTTGGCATTTCCACATTAACCCTTACCAACTTTTGCAGATGCACTATAGAAAGCATCCTATCTGGCTGCATCACAGCCTGGTATGGCAACTGCGCGGCCCAGGACCGCAAGAAACTTCAGAGAGTCATGAACACCGCCCAGTCCACCACACGAACCTGCCTCCCATCCATTGACTCCATTTACACCTCCCGCTGCTGGGGAAAGCGGGCAGCATAATCAAAGACCCCTCCCACCCTCCTCACTCTTCCAACTTCTTCCATCAGGCAGGAGATACAGAAGTCTGAGAACACGCACGAAAAGACTCAAAAACAGCTTCTTTCCTGCTGTTACCAGACTCCTAAATGGCCCTCTTATGGACTGACCTCATTAACACTACACCGTGTATGCTTCACCCGATGCCGGTGCTTATGTAGTTACATTGCATACCTTGTGTTGCCCTATTATGTATTTTCTTTTATTCCCTTTTCTTCCCATGTACTTAATGATCTGTTAAGCTGCTTGCAGAAAAATACTTTTCACTGTACCTCGGTACACGTGACAATAAACAAATCCAATCCACCAACAGGATCTGACCTACAGTCCTCATAAAACAAGAAGACCTGTAAAGGGAAAGCCAACTGGACTGCCTCAATATCGAGCCAAATGGGGTGGGGTCCATCCTAACCCAGTCCCTAATAAACCTAAGATGAGAGACTAATTGGTACAATCTAATATTGCCCCCCTCATCCCCCCTTCGGCTAGGAGCTGCAGCTTGGTGAACTTTAGACAAGGCTTTTTTTAAATCTCCTTTAAGATTCTTACAAACAACAGGATTGGCAACATCTGCAAGGGATACAGTAATCTAGGCAACACATTCATCTTAATCAAAGCAATCTACCCAGCCAGGATACCGGCAAGGAGGACCAACAAGTCAAGTCCCATCTAATAGATGCAATTAACTGAGAAAATTGGCCTCATACAGTTGTTTGAAAAGGGGGTAATTGCAACACCCAGACAAGTGAAGCTTGATGGAAACTAAGAAGGAACCCTCATCCCTCAACTCTCCCACCAGCACAGCTTCCGACTTTGCGAAATTCACCTTATAACCAGAGAAGGCGCTAAATCTACCACATCAATGATAGTGGGAACTGAAACATCCTGTTTCGACTCAAACAGCAGCACATCGTCAGCATAAAGCTTGATCATATGCTGCTTACACCCATAGTACCGCCCAGCTATCAAGGGACCTTATCTAATAGCCTCTGGTAAAGGCTCTATGGCCATTGCTAACAACAAGGGGGATAAGGGATCAGCTTTCCATAGTCCTTCTCTGAAGATTGAAATTCTCAGATCTGCAACCATTCATGAGCACTGCGGCCAAAGGCCCATGGTACAACGCCTAAATCCACGTAATATATTCCTCCCCCAGCCCAAATCTCCGCAATGTATAAATTAAGTAATTCCAGTCCAAACTGTTAAAAGCTTTCTCTGTGTGCAAGATGATCACTAACCCATCCAGCGCCCGCTCCTGGAAAACTTGGATCGTATTCAGTAGTCTTCTGATATTGTTGCTAGAAAACTAACCCATTATGAACCCAGTCTGGTGTCCCGTCCCCCCCCCCCCCCCCCCCCCCGAATTATCAATGAAAAAATTCCCTCTAACCGACGTGCCAACGCCTTAGACAATAATTTCAAATCAAAGTGAAGATTGGCCGATAGGAAGCAAACTCCTCCAGATTCTTGCCTGCCTTCAAAATCAAGGGAATATTTACTTCCTGGAGCAGACCTTTTTGAAAAGAATGACAGTGCATACAAATTAACGGATCTATTAACAGGTCCTTAAATTCCCTGTAAATCTCAGACCCAAAACCATCTGGCCCAGGTGCTATGCCCAGCTGAAGCTCTTTAATGGCCTCACCCATCTCATTTTTAGAGTTGGAAGCATCAAGAGCCTAACATTGATTCTCTGAAGCAACAGGGTTAGAAAATGAGGGAAGAAAATAAGCGCTTCATACGTGTCAATAAATTCCCAGACCAGTCCGACTTAAACAGTTCAGCTTAAAAATCCCTAAATGCCCTATTAATATCTTCAGTTTTAATGAATTTACTACACCTAGGATCACGCACAGAGGAGATAGCCCTGGAGTCAGCTCTCTTTTTAGTCAAAGGTTAAGTATTTACTCGGCTTGTTTCCAAATTCATACAATTTTTGCTTTACAAACTTCCAACTCCTCTCAACCTCCTGGGTCAGCAAGGAATGAAGAACCAACCGAGCTGTGTTAACCTCCCTCAACAACTGCTGGCTAGGATTCCTCCTATATTCCTCCTCCACTTCAACCAATCTAGCCTCCACCAATGCTGCCTTCCAGCATTCAATGCCTTTTATTAACTGTATAAGAAATAACCAACCCCACAAAACAGAGAGGGTCACATCAGAAAGGAAATTGACTGAGTTAAAAAACTGAAACTCTTTTTAAAAATATGTGGTGAAGGATTTATCCCCTAATAGTGTTGTGTCAAAACTCCATAACCTAGGGTAATTTAGCATGGTCAATCTGCTTAACCTACACATCTTTGAACTGTGGGAGGAAACGGAAGCCCCCGGAGGAAACCCACGCAGACTCGGGAGAAAGTGCAAACTCCACACAGACAGTCACCCAGGTCCTGAATTGAGCCCGGGTCCCCAGTGCTGTGATGCTGCAGTGCTAACAACTGTGTTGCCGCCAAATGAGTTTTCTGTAACATGGCTTTGTCCACTTTCTCCTCCTTAATATATTTTGTTTTGTGTTAGGTTGATGAATTCCCTGTACATTCAAGGAACATATTTTAAAATTAGCTACTGCCTTTGCACAACTCACCAGAAAAAAGCGCGTATACCAAAACCCACCATCCCCATCTCAAACTACACCAAAAGCAACAGAATATCACCAAAATGTTATTTTGTCAGATTAGAGACCAGTCTGTACTATTGCAGAATTCAGTCAACATCATACAATCCCCAACGCAACAAAAATACAAAAAAAAACGATCGCAAGAAGTTCTGAGGGAACATTCCTCAACACAAGTAAGGGCGTGTAAGGCTAACCCTACAGCCATTGGAGACATTGTCCTCAACATGGAGGAGAAGAAAAATGCCAACAAGTGAATGGGAGCCAAATGTCCTTCCTGTATTTTGGACTCACCCATGAAGACATTAACCTTCCACTCACCTCCCGGCAATAGCGTCACCCAATCCATCACGATTAAAGGAAGGATACCAAACAAACATTATAAAGATAGGAAAAGAAGAGAAAACAATGGATAACTAACACAAGACACAGCTGCCATAAATGAAGGCACTGAAATTCTTAAGGATAAGACATTCAGTTTTGTGTTCAGATGTTAACACATACCAATAAACAGGATATATGACAGTATAAAATCAGACAGAAAAAATATAGTCGGACATCCAAAATCGAATTTCAACGAGCTGCAGAATGTCAGTCCAAGTCCCCGCCTTCTATGGATTTTATGATGGCCAAGACACTAGCCAGATTATCGAAAGACTTAACGGAGTTATCAGATATCACCCGCAGCGTTGCAGGATACAGCAGCGTATAATTCACTCCAGCTGCCTTCAGCTGTTTTCTAGCTTCATTGAAGCCTCTACGCTTCAGCTGTGTCACCATCTAGAAGCCCTGGGAAGAGGAGATCCTCGTCCCCTCATGGAGCCGGGTCCTGCCATGCCGTGCCACCTCCAGAACCTTCTAGTGATCTCTGAAATTATGAAGGTGAATAATTACGTACCTGGACATTGATTGTGCCTCGGCTTCAAAGACCGATGAGGTGCGTCCTTTCCAACTTGAAAATCCCAGCCATCACAACCAGTTTAAGGAAACGTGGTCGTCAGCTCTCAAAAAAGCTTAACAGGGAGTCTTACTCTCCACTCCTTCTGGCAGACCGACAACTTAGATACATTTTCTGCGGCCTCGGTTCTCCAAATCTCCCGGGATTTCTGAGTTTTCCAAGCATTGAATGTGAGCTTCAGCCAAAGAAGCAATGTTCAGGATTCTTTCCTCCGTTTCCTCAAGCTTTTTATTAATATTCTGCAGCTCGGCCTAACGAGCTGTTAGATTCTACGTCAACAAGCCGAGTTTGTTATCAAGTACTCTGATACTGGTGATAATGTTTGCAGTCATCATTTGCAGTTCTTCAGCAAGCAGTTGGTCGAGAGCCCACAGGAGGACCAAGTCGCCAGAGATGGCTCCACGCGTGAGCGCAAAAGAGGCTGCACCACCTCCTCACACTGAGGCCAACAAGACGGTCAGTCTTCAGCTTTTTGTCGAATAAAATAATTATGTTTTATTATTAATATGTGCATAGATATAGCTTGAAAGACTTGTTTACTTTTGATTTCTGTGTTTGCACCGATTTTGCTGCAAAAAGTAAAAAGGGGAGTCAGCATTAGGAGAATGTTTGGGGTTTCCCTGGTGCTCTTGGGAGGTCATTAGGGGTTCTGCGGCTCGAACAGTTTGGGAAACCCTGGTCGACACCAAGATAATCTAATCCAGACGCAAACAATAAGAAAATAGGGAGATTTTTCAGGCAATTTGTACCAGTTTGATTGGTTCACTTCAAAGCCTGGGCAATCTAAAATGGGTTTCTCAATTCTTGCTGTACACGCACGTTTCTATTAACTATGCACATTTACGAGCCTGTTCCCTTCAAGATTGCATCTTTCTCATGCTGATTCTTCACGTTCATGACAGTGATTTATTCTCTTAGCCACCCACAGCACCAAAGAACTTCCTCGTACTGCTTTTTCTGGGAAAAGGAGTTCATCATGATAAGCTTGTCAGGCCTGGCTTTCTTTCATCTCCCTTAATGCTAAGTATGTGTCATGAATATTGCTGTTAATTACTCACCTTGTGGATCTCTTCAGACCTGACATCTTCACTGCAGTTATCCTCCAAGCTCCTGTGGCATAATAACACATTGCTCACCCTGTCAAATATATCGCAGCTTGCCTGGAACCGCAGGGCCCAATAGAGCAGAAGACATCATTCCATTCCATAAACAACAACAACTTGTATTTATATAATATATTTAGCATAATTAAACACCTGTGGGCAGCACGGTAGCACAATGGTTAGCACTATGGCTTCACTGCACCAGCGTCCCAAGTTCAGTTCCCGGTTTGGGTCACTGTCTGTGTGGAGTCTGCATGTTCTCCCCGTGTCTGTGTGGGTTTACTTCAGGGGATCCGCTTTCCTCCCACAAGTCCCAAAGAAGGCTGTTCGGTAATTTACATATTCTGAAATCTCCCTCCGTGTCCCCGAACAGGTGCCGGAATGTGGCGACTAGTGGCTTTTGGCAGTAACTTCATTGCAGTGTTAATGTAAGCCTACTTGTGGCAATAAAGGTGATTTTTTAAAAAAGCTTATAAAGTAGGATCTGATTACGAGACGCAAAAAGCAATATTAAGACAACCAGAAGGTTGGTCAAAGAGCAAAGTCTGAAGGAAAATCTTGAAGGAGGAGGTTTAGGGAATCCATAAAATCCATCCCTATAGTACAGAAGGCCATTTCGCCCACCGAGCTTACACAGAGCCTCTGAAAGAGGCCACTCCCCCACCATATCCATGTAACCCCACCGAACCTGCAGATCTTTGGACACTAAGGGGCAATTTAGCATGGCCAATTCAAATTTCTCCCTCAATCTGAGCACAATAAGGAGCTGGTTATCGACTTCAGGAAGCGAAGTGTCGTACATGCTCCTATCTGCATCAATGGTGCTGTGGTGGAGATGGTTGACAGTTTCAAAATCCCTAGGTGTAAACATCACCCACCTATTGTGGTCCACCCACATCGATGATATAGCCAAGGAAGCACAACAGTGCCTATACTTCCTCAGGAAACTAAGGAAATCTGGCATGTCCACATTCCAATTTTTATGATGCACCATAGAAAGCATCCTATCTGGCTGCATCACAGCCTGGTATCGCAACTGCTTGGCCCAAGACTGTAAGAAATTACAGAGAGTCGTGAACACAGCCCAGTCCATCACGTGAACCTGCCTCCCATCCATTGACTCTATCTACACCTCCCGCTGCCTTGGGAAAGCGGGCAGCATAATTAAAGACCCCTCCCACCCGGCTTATTCTCTCTTCCAACCTCTTCCATCGGGCAGAAGATAAAAAAGCCTGAGAACACGCACCAACAGATTCAAAATGGCTTCTTTCCCGCTGTTATCAAACTCCTAAATGGCCCTTTACGGACTGAACCGATCTCTCAACGCATCCTCTCTAACGTTGTAGCACTACACTCTGTATGCTTCACCCGATGTCTATGCCTACATATCTATAATGTGTATTTAATGCAGGTCCATTGTTTTTCATGTATGGAACGATCTGCCTGGACTATACACAGAACAATACATTTCACTGTACCTTGGGCCCTGTGACAATAAATCCAAATTTACCCTGCGCATCTTTGGTCTGTGGGAGGAAACCGGAGCACCCGGATGAAACCCACATGGACGTGGGGAGAACGTGCAAACTCCACACAGTTACCCAAGGCCAGAATTGAATGCGGGATCCCTGGCGCTGTGAAGCAGCAGTCTCAAAAGGGCAGAATCCCACCCTCTCATTCTCTCCACCAAAGTCTCCAAAACCTGGCCATTAAAATAGCAATCCCATTTGCCAACAGTCCATTTTGTCTTCAGTGCTGATCTGTGCTGTTTTAAAAATGCCAGCCCCCCCCGCCCCCCCCCCCAGGGACTGACTCACGTGTCAAATAAATGCTGGCTGGGATTATTGGCTCTCCCAGAGTGCGATTGTTAGATGGCACTCAATCTCACTAGAAACCCTTTGCGCCTCATAAATCAGCCATATTACTGGAGCAGAAGCAGAAGTTAAGCTGATTTAACACTTTGTTACTGGAGAAAGAGAACCTTCTGGTAACTAATACCTGCGAAATCACTTTATACGGCAGCTCGACTGATCGGGATTTTCCACTGTTAAACAGTTCATTCCTGTGAGTTTGCATAAAGGCAGACAGTACAATTTAACCATGTTTAGGGATAAGGAGTTTAGGATGATGAATTCGTAAGGGCTAACTTCCTTTCACCTCCCTTTATGGTAGGTGTAGATTAATTTGTTCTTATTCTAGGACAAATGTTCGGCGCACCATCGTGGGCTGAAGGGCCTGTTCTGTGCTGTATTTTCTATGTTCTATGTATATGTTACGAGCATTACTATTAATTAGACCTCTTCACACTTGACATCTTTGCTGGAGCTATTCTCCAAGTTCCAGTGGTTTAATGATCATTTAAAGGCAAAACTGTGCACAATATTTCTTCATCAAGTGCCTCGTCCCAGGATTGCCAGCACTTGTATCACCCCCCCCCCCCCCCCAAATGTGGCTTCAGTACCAGTTCAGCTCAGTTGTCTGAAAACAGTTCAGCTCCTACAGACTTTTACTGTTGAATTCATCAAAGCATGCTTACTCTAAACCTTTCACAGATCAAAGGAACCCACAGCTTCCCATGCAGTCAGCTGGCCTTGAACCCCGTTTGTTTTGTCAGGGGCACTTGTGAACATTAATTATGGAGCTCAGGTGATCATCACCATCGACACCCCATGGTCCTAGTGTCCTGCAGAGCTTTGGGAGTGAATGAAACACATTGTTACAACAGCTACTCACATCAAACATACACACAGTCTCCAGGCCCAGCAAAAAGCACCATTTCTGATACCACACAACCTTCTACACTGAAAACATGGCCAGGTCCAATCAGTATCTGAAAGAAAAATAAGGGCTAGGGTTTTAACATTTCATCAGGAGAGGCTAACAAGACTGTTATTAAAAATATTATAGTGGGGAATGGTGCACAATACATAGCATCCAGATGTATGGTTTATTACCAAATAAAGGTTAGGCTGCTGGAAAGGGGTTTGTAGCAATTTTCATTATACATGGCTGACCTTTGAATTGGGTAAAACATGGGTGAGATTTTGACTTATTTAAAACCCGCTCCCCTTACACAAAATTAAAATCAGACCCAATGATCCTGCAGCCAAAATTTATTAAAACTAATTATTTGGTCATTATCACATTCGTGTGTGTGGCAGGTGTTAGGTACCATAGGTGTTTCCATGTTCCCTCCATTGCAAAAGTGATGACGCTGCAAAAGTATTTCACTGGTCGTTAAGTGCTTTGGGGCATCCTCAGTTCGCCATGAGATGCTACATAAATGCGAGTTCTTTAACTCAAATAAGAGGTTAAATATACAAGCATTTGAAAAACCGAGGCAAAAACAATAAAGGCAGGCAGGTCTCCAAAATGGAAGAGAAAACATTGGATGCAGATTTCCCCCCGGGTAGCTTGATGAGTTTATCAAGTGAGTAATTGAGCTGTGCAGAAAGTACAGGGACTGGGTTTGATCACGGATCTCTCGTGAGTTAGCTCATTGCAGTCAGAATGGCAGTTCAGGCAGTCCATTTACCACAGCATCTCCCCATGAGGAAGGGAAACATTTAAGCCAGTGCTCTGACAGAAACTCGTGTCAAAGGTACAAATTTGTGCACTTTCAATGACAGGATTAGATTGAGCTGAGCTATCATTTTCCCCACCCCAGGTCCATTGTCAAATGCCGTCCCCTCCTATGCAGAATGGTCCCCTCGGCTAATACTGTAGGGTGCCTTTATGGAACCAGATAGATGATTCTGCAACCTGTTACTCCCAGCCAGGAGCAGCGTTCCCTGGAAGTTACGGATTGAGCGAACACATCTTCATACCTTGATCTAGAGGAAGTGCAGCATGTTGGAACAAGGGAAGACTGAGGGAGGTAAGGCATCCACGGTTTTGAGGTCCTGAGGGAGAATGAATTAGAGAGAGGAAATTATGTGTCCAGTTTCAAATGTGGTGAAGATGGAGGTAAAAAGAAAAGGAAGCCATGGAATAAGTATGGAGACTTGGAGGAACAGGATTTAGGGGGGACTGACCACATTAGCACCCCCCTCCAGCTCCCCTGCCCCACTGGACCCTGTTAGCCTGGCAGCAGCAAAACCCCTCCACCACCACTTAGCTTGGTGCCTGGCTCCACTGATGATTGCCATTGTGGGCGGCATGTGGTCCTAGCAGAGGGCACTGCTCGCAGTGGCACCTCTGGGGACCTGACAGCTGCCAACTATTTGATTGACTTCTGCCACAGATGTGGAGGCTGGGGCCCCAGTCATTAAATTTCTACAGGCCAAGATGCCAAAGTGTGGGCTTGCCCCGACATTTGCACTGAGGTGCTGAGGTTGGTAGGTGGAGTGGGGCGGGACGGGGTGCCTCCCAGTAAATTCCACCCATGCAGCTGGATAGAACCTTTCACAACCCCAAGACACTCCCAGGACAATGCTGTCAATCAGTTGGTTCTGAAGAGCAATCACTATTTTTACAGACAAACAAGGCAGCCCACCTGAGCCATGAAAGAGCCCACAAATAGAAAGGGAAGTGAATGATCAGATAATCTATTTGTGGAAGTATTAATCAAATATTGGCTCAGTCACTGAGAGAGCACTTCTTGACAACCACCTGGATGAGTGTATAGATATTAACACCTTAAGGTAAATGAATGTCTGAAACTCACTGTAAATGAGTTTATTATGTGATATCAGTCTTGTAGTATTAGCTGATGTGGCTTAAGAAACCTTCAAATTTGACCAGCAACCAAGCCCTGTGTAGTTTTGTCCTTTTACTGATATGAAATTGTCATGAAGACACGTTTATGCAAATAATAATTTTTAATCTATTGGCAAGAAACCTGAATTGAACTTTAAAAAGTAGACTTTTCAAAAGGACAGAGACTAAAGTGACTTGACCCCACAACTGCAGAACGCTGACACCCATTAAATTATAATGGGGGAGATTTTGAGTCTGAACTTTCCGCCCATGGGAAACTCAACGCAGACTCAAAATCCAGAAAGAATCAACAAGTCTGATTTTCTCCGGCTGATCAAGGTTTGGAATCCCCCCCCCTTTGGAGGGGTAATGAGAATCGTGCCACAGAAACCCTGGCACCTCATTTTAATACATTAGCATGTCATTAGCGAGCACTCTCTCCAGGCCTTCTCCCCACCCCCACCATCCCCCCCTAACCCCCCACCCCCGCACAGAATATTCACTGAACGTCATGCCGACATATCATTTACAACATAGCTACAAAAGAGTGAACCTGGCTGCCTCAACTCCGAGGGGAGTGCTCAGGCAGCCACGATTAACCATGCCCTTTGCTGCTCAGGGTGCACCAGAGAGGATGCAGGGGACACAGATATGTTCAAATCGGGGTTGGGGCAAGGGATCGGTTGCTCAATCTCAGGTGGAGGGATTGTTTGCAGGCTTTACCTTCAATTCACTTCGGGGCAGCCTTTGCTTTAAGGGGGTCTGGAGGCTGGCATCTCTTCACATTGTTGGCTTCATGGTGTTGCACTGATGGCATCATCTGCTCGGCCAGAAGGTGAATGAATGCTCTCAGCCGGCCTTGCAGTCTGAGGAGGGATTACTGTCATCCCTTCCTGTTGCTCATGACTCTGCCTTTGTAGGTCCCATCAGCTTGGGGATGACCCAATAGCTTTGGAACAAGTGCTGGGCAGTGCTGGGGAGGCGTCTATGTGGAGCTCTTCAGTGATCAAGTTTTTCCAGGGAGAGTGAATCAGCAGGACACTGCCGAAGACATGACATGATACAAGTAGGGAAACAAAACTTTACTTAAGAGGCTCAAAACTCAGTGAGAAATCACACCGATACCAATTTTGTCAGCGGAACTGACACTTTCCCATTTTTGATAAGGTTACGCCCTACATGTTCCACATTCCAACTCAATATAGTGAAGTCAGTCTCTGCAAAACCCATCAAAGACAATGACTTCAGAGAAGTGTGAAGGACTCACATCCCCTCTCTCATTACCAAAGCATCTATGGCAATTACCTGAGGTATTCAACTGTTGTAGTCAGGCCATTAAGTCTAATCCCTTGGACAAATGGATTCTGGCTAAATTAACTTCTAAACATGACCTGATCAAGTCATCTTTGGAATAAATGGACAATGCATTTTAATGAATCCCTCCCAGCTGTTGGAGAAGGAAGGTCACATGACAAGCCAACCCTGTGTCTGTTTTCCGAGGGCAAGCAGTTCGGGGAGAAAAACTACGTGGGGTCCTGCCTTGTTTTTCTAATCCACTTGATAAGCTTTGAGCCCTGGTTTCTGACTGTCATTAAACAGAGTTGCCCTATTGCAGACAGAGATTACTTAGAAGAATTCAACCCAATCATCTCCAATCTTTAAATCAGAAGCATTGAGGCCATTGAATTCAGCTCCGTCTCTGTATACTTTTTATGGGTTCAAATTTGTCCAACCTATCCTTCCTCACTCAGCAGTCTGTATTTGTGTGGGTGAACTTCAGAACTTTGAGTGTGTGTTTATTTGCACAAATGTCATTGTGGGTTTTATTGCTTTACTTAGCTGTTTAACTTCCAGAAAGTCTCTTTCTTTGGTAAACTCAAGAAAAACTGTCTTATTGTTTCTTCGATGTTCACAGTGTGTAGTTAAATAGTTAAGTACTCACTGCCAAATATTTCCTTTTCACACAAAGTGTTGCTGCGGTCAAATGAGGAGAATAGAAAGAGGGGCACCATTCGACGTCCCCCTCATCTGGTGACTCGTCGGGGACCAACCTGCAGACAAACGAGAAATTGGAAGCAGGAAACCACATTGATCCCGAGAAGTAATTTAAAAACTTCAACTTGTGGTTTCCAGTGTTAGTGTACTAAAACTGTCTACTTTTGAAGGCAGTACCTTCCTCGAAGAGAGTGAGATAAGTCGGGACAATTTAAAATGCCTATCCAGTGAATATATAAGGATGTTGCTAGGCATGTGGAGACAGATATCCAAAATCTAGGAATCCCAAAGTGCTAAAACCTCAGCCAACCATTTTGAATTGAACTTGAAAAATTGGTTGACTTTTGGTGGCTCTCCAAACGTTCCCACCCCACCTGCGATGATGGGACTGGAATAGCCCACCCTATGGGTGAAGTCCGAAAATCTGTGTGTTTCCATTGCAAGGAGACAGGTCACCTTCAAGCTGACTGTTGGAGATTATGGGGATAAACCGTAGCGTTTGTTGTGGTACACCAAATGGCGCCCTGATAGAAAACACAGAAGACAAGGCAATGGCCATAACCATGGCAGCAAGTCCTTCTAAACGTTCCGCTGAGAGTGCGGGGGAATTTCACACAAATCCGTGAGAGTTACCAGGGTATTGTGCCTGAAGGAAATGTCACCCCTCGAGTGAGGCAAATGAGTCCATAGTCCTACATAAGGATACAGGGACCGCACAATTCCTTCTGCTGGGGAAAGACATGCCCATTCAGTCAGAGAGTGCCAATGTTTAGTGAATGATATCGGAAGAAGGTATATAACACTATCTTTATATTCAGTGCACCTGGAATATGACCTTATTTCAGTGCTGGCAACTCTGTGGATTGTCCCTGCGCCTCAGTAATGACCTGGCGGGGCAAAGGTGGTCGTTTCCCCAGTGGTTTTAGATAGGCCGACCAAGATCAGAGACACAGAGTAGTTACTAGAACAGGTCTCCAGTTTTCCCTGACGATGTGGTGACCCAGTCCACAGCCAAACAAGTTCCATCCAAGGCAGTTGAACCGGCACTACAGACGGATGACTTTGGCTATCCAAAGCCTTCTTCGGAAATTTAGATGAACCAGCTGATGTGTGAAGCAGATATTCCTTGTTTTTTTAAAAATAAATTTAGAGTACCCAATTAATTTTTTTCCAATTAAGGGACAATTTAACATGGCCAATCCACCAACCCTGCACATCTTTGGGTTGTAGGGGCGAAACCCACGCAAACACGGGGAGAATGTGCAAACTCCACACGGACAATGACCCAGAGCTGAGATCGAACCTGGGACCTTGGCGCTGTGAGGCAGCAGTGCTAACCACTACATCACCGTGCTGCCCTTGATATTAGTTGGTTGAGGCTTATCAAGCTGCCCCAATGTTAAAACCGCTAGCACAAGACAAAATGCAGCACGGTAGTACAGTGGTTAGCACAGTTGCTTCACAACTCCAGGGTCCCAGGTTCGATCCCCGGCTTGGGTCACTGCCTGTGCGGAGACTGCATGTTCTCTCCTTGTCTGCATGGGTTTCCTTCGGGTGCTCTGGTTTCCTCCCACAGTCCAAAGATGTGCAGGTTAGGTGGAGTGGCCATGATAAATTGCCGTTAGTGTCCAATAAAGGTTAGGTAGATGGGGTTACTGGGTTTCGGGGATAGGTTGGCAGTATGGGCTTAAATGGGAAGCTCTGTCCAAGGGCTGGTGCAGACCCGATGGGTCGAATGGCCTCCTTTTGCACTGTAGATTCTATGATAATTCTATGAGGACTGCCCAAACTGAAGCTGGATGAGAGAGATTTCCAGTGTGCTACTCTTTAAAAAAAATGAGGGGTTGAAGAAAAGTGGAGGCCCCTCACAGATTTGCGGAGGATGAGTGATGAGTGGTCCACCAAGAAATGTTACTGCTGCCGTATGTTGGGGAAATATTGAGGATAGCCTATAAAGTATGTATCCCGCCCCCGCAATCACCCAGCCCCCATGACTGGGACAAAGGGCTGGAATTTCTCCTGTTTGCCACTCGGGACTCACCCAATAACTCCACCAACTTTAGCCCTTTTGAATTAGTCGAGGGGCATGAGGTGAGAGGTCCTCTTAAACTAATTAAGGAGCGTGTTTTAGAGCAAAGGGAAGAGTCTTCCTTGTTAGACTACATATTCGTGTTCTGGCAATGGCTCACGAGAGCCAGTACTATGGTTTAGAAGAAGGTTAAAATGTCCCAGACATCTGTGAAAAGTCAGTCCGGTATACATGCCAAGGCCAGGTGTACATGCCAAGGCCAGATGTACATGCCAAGTCCAGTGTACATGCCAATGTATCAGCCAATACAGTGCTATTACCAATACAAGGTGACTAGCTGAAAGCCTGGCTCAGTGGCCTGTACAATGTGATAAAGACAATTAGTGGGCTGAATTATTTAATTAACTCCCCAGATTTTAGGAAAAAAGCAATACTGTGTTCTGTAAATATGTGGAAGCAGTATCACAGCTGAGAAAGGGGAAAACAGTGAGGATAAGTTCGAGGGAGGCCTGAGCAACTCCCATATTCAATCCTCTGACCTGATAACATCAAAATGAGAGGAATAGTAGACACCACACTCTCCTACTTTAACCTGGAACAAGAGAAGACCTGACATGGCTGCTCAATGTTTAAGGAGATCTGTACGGACAAATCAAGGCGCACAACCCCAGTCCTACACAATGTGAATGTAGAAGAGACCACTCCCATAAAGCAAAATCCCTAGCACCTGGGTCCCTTGAAACTGTCCAAAGTTTGGAAAGAAATTCAGCACGTTCTGGAGCACAAGTTAACTGAGACAAGTCAAAGCTGTTGAGTTTGCCAGCGGTGCTTGTGCCTAAGCTCAGCCAGACTCTGCATTGGCACAGGGAGCTTAATACAGTGACCAGAGCTCAGTCCTACCCAATTTCCCACCTGGAGGAGTATATAGATAGAGTATGACACATCACTTACATGACAGATACATGGATAGGATGGGTGGAGAGGGATACGGCACTAGAAAGTGCTGAAGGTTATGGCCAAGGGTGGTATCATGACCAGTACAGGCTTGGAGGGCTGCATTGTTCTTTGTATAACAAAAATGGACCTGCTAAAATTTTACTGGCAGGTTCCCGTAACCACCTGAGCTCAGGAAATCTTTTCTTTTGCCATCCAGGATGGCTTATGACAATGGCGGGTTATGGCATTCGGATTAAGAAATGCCTCAGCCATCCTCCAGAGGCTGATGAGCCAGGTGGTGGCTGGCCTACCCAACTGTGTAGAGTACCTGGATGACCTGCTAGTATACGGTGACACCTGGAGGGACCACCTGAAACAATTAAAAGACCTCTTCCGAAGGCTAAAGTCAGCTGACTTGGTGTCAATCTCGCAAATAGTGAGTTTGTTAAAACGCAGGTGACCAGGTTGTGTCTGGGCGAAGGGCAAGTGTGTCAGAGCAGCGAAGACGCAGGCTTTGATCGATTTTCCCATCCCCGGGACTAAACACAAAATAATGCAATTCTCTGGGACATGTGGGTTCTACCGCAAGTGTGTCACAAACCTCAGCACTATAACTGCTCCATTAATGAAAAAATTGAAGGTCGTGGGTTGGGGAAGTTCTGAACAGCTTTTGAGAGTCTGAAAGTGATTTTAACCAACAAACCAGTGCTCGCACTCCAAACTTTAACAAACCATTTAAAGTGGCTATCGATGCTAGTGACCTGGAGCTGGTTGCTGTCCTTCTCCAAGATGATGGGTCAGGCATCGAGACACCAGTTGGGTATTTCTCCAAAAAAGCTAAGCAGACACCAAAAGAGAGACCCGGCTATGGAGAAGGAAACTCTGGGACCATCACTAGCTCTCAAACACATTGAAGTATATGTCCAGAATGGACATAGAGAGACAGACTGTAGTTCATAACGATCTCAACCCCTTGACATTAGTGAAGAAATTCCAAACCCAGAATTCAAGGCCATATTGTTGGAGCTTGCCTTTAGCACTTAAAAATTATCGACATTGCAGGGGAAATCAATATGGCAGCTGATGCTTCATTCAAAATTTAACTCAGCTCAGAACCACCTCATTATGAAGATGTAAGCAGAGCATGTAAGGTTGTGACCTGAGTGTTTGAATGTGTGTGTATGTTTTTTTATTTGCAATCTTATAATGAAATGCCCTTGTCATCATATTGTATTTTGCATGGTGTGGAGTTGTCATGAAGATGTGCTTTATGTTAAATAATGTTTTTTAATCCACTGGAAGCTTGAATTTAACTTTTAAAGGCAGATTTCTTTAAAACACAGAGACAAAAGTTCCTGAACTCACAGCCTAAGCTGGCTACCCCCAATTTCCATTACTTTCCCTTTCACATTCCAATTCATTGAATTGGAGTCAGACAATGGGCGGGATTCTCCATCCCACTGCACCCGTTTTCTGGTGCAGCATGCCCCCGCAGGCAGCAGGATGCTCCGTCGCAGCAGCCGGCCAATGGGGTTTCCCATTGTGGGCATCCCCACGCCGTCGGGAAATCCGCGGCTGCGAGTGCGCTGCCGGCAAAACGTAGGATCCCACCAACGGAGAATCCAGCCCAATGACTTCAGGACAGTGTGATGTCCTGTTGCAGACAGAGATTTCTTAAAAGAACAGCACCACCCTCTCCCGAACGACAACCAACACACACTCCTCTACGTCTTTAAATCGGATGCATCGAGACCATCAAATTCAGCCCGAAGCCAGCCGAGTAACCAAACTGCGGGCTTCTTTACTTCTTATTGCTATTTAGACTCTAATTTTGCCAACCTATCCTTCCTGATTCTGAGTGCGTGTGTGTGCAAAAATCGTTGTGTATTTTCTTATTTTAGTTAGATCTGTTTAGCTATAATAAATCTAATCACTTTCTTTGTTAAACTCATTAAAGCCTGTACAATTGGTTATTTTACGATCACTGCGTGTAAACAGTTAAATTCCTGCTGAATTGGCAAGTATGTCACTTTCACACTGAAACCTGTTACAGGCAAATGAGAAGAGGACAAAGAAGGGAGTCATTCGCCCCCTCCTCACTTGGTCCGAATAGAAACCATACTTCACAATTGTACTTAAGTCTGAAACAAAGCAGACTTAAACAAAGCTTCCTCCTTCACATAATTGTCCAACACCACACTTGCATTAAGGATTTTGTGAATTGTAAAATTTGCCAAAGGTTTTATGAAACAGCAGAGATAACATCGCCATCTGCCTCGCATGCCCTCTCGAGAAGAGACAATAAAAATTCCAGGGGTTTCATTTCATATTTCATTTTGCAAGCTCTGGCGTGTGAGGGGAACATATCACTTTACTATGGAATGTTTTCCTTCAGTGTAGTTGAAATTTAGACTGGATGGGGAGGAAAGAATAATGATCGAGTAGAATGATTGCTGCATGCCATCCTTTCTGTAAGTTTTCATTGTCCTATAATTCAGCGACCGACTGGGACAAACTATCTACCAATCAATGCTATAATATCGCTCAAATGGAGCAAAGCAATATCCCAGATGCCCAGGTGGGCCCACGGGTCTTTTGTGTTTGTTTATAACATGAACGGAAACTTAATTCCTTAATTTAGACAGATCAGAAACTGTGGAAATTCAATTACATTTTGTTGTCTGATAAGAAGAAGATAGTTTCTGCATGCCGCCTGTTTACTCGGCAACACACAAGAGGTTATATTTTGAATGGCACACCAGGAATTTTCCTGTTTTCTCTCCTTGGGATTGTGAGCTGAAATCCCCCTTACCTTTCCACAGAATAAACTTACCTTTCCACAGAATAAACTTACCTTTCCACAGAATAAACTTACCTTTCCACAGAATAAACTTTATTGGTGCACTCTCATCTTTTAGCTCACTCCTGTTTACAATTTGGGGTGCCAGGAGGTAGATAGGGAAAATCTTGAATCTGTAATTGGAACCTGCCAAGCAAGAGAGTCTAGGCTCCAGTAGGCAAGAAATGGGGAATCAGACTAGAACCAGGCCCCAGGTTGTGGGCAGTTGAAGCAGAATAAGATCAGTAGCAGGCCCCAGGCTGTGGATAGGATAACAGGAATGAGACCAGTAACAGGCCCCAAGCAGTGGGCAGAAAATGGGGACTCAGACAAGTGTCAAGCCCCAGGCAGTGGGCAGCAGAGGGAAAATGCCCAGATGGAAAACCAGTACCAGGCCCCAAGCAATGGGCACAAAATGGGTAGTGAGACCAATACCAGGCCCCAGACTATGGACAGCAGAGGGGGAAATGAGACCAGTACCAGGCCCCAAGTAGTGAACCAGAAAGTGGGGAGTGATATCAGTACCAGGCCCCAGGCTGTGGGCAGAAAAAGGAGATTGAGACCAGTACCAGGCCACATGCAGTGGGCAGAAAATGAGACCAATACCAAGCTGCAGGTGTGGAGTGATTAGAAATATCTGGCAATGGTATTTTGCTAGGAAGGGGGTAATTCTCTCCCAACCTATTGGGCCAAGAAGTGGGTTTCGGGAGAGCATATTCATGGACCTGAAAGGAATTGGCCAATGCAACTCTATCTAATACATTTTGGTGCGATTTACTGGCTTCGTCGCGCCCGACTTGATGTCGTGATGGTGCCATTGAATCTTGTGAGAGGCCGCTCACTAGATTCACAATACTTGGGACGTCTCACGAAATTGAACCAAATCTCGCGTGACGTCGCGATCTGGATTTCGCCCTCGATGAGCAAGGTCCAGATCACTATATTTAGACGAGCCAGTGTAGGCGGTACTGGGGAGAAATTCCACAAGGCCCAGAAAAATGACAAAGGGTGGGATTTACTGGCCACACCCTGCCAGAATAGGGATCGGACACGCTCAGTAGATCCCGGGAGAGGCTTCTCCCAGGACCCACAATGGTCATTACACCTTGCAAGACGTCGCGATGTAGATCCCGCACACAATAGGCAGGACTCAGACTTCCAGTGTTAAATGGGTTTAAAAACTGACTTAACTCTGCTGATGCCAGATTGAACTGATTCCCGGGATCTACCAGTTTTCCAAGGAGACTCCAGCCAGCCGCGTTTAGCACTGATCCCCATGAACAGGAACCAGACAGAATGGAACTTGGGGAGGGGGGTCTGGCAGGCAATCGGAGGCCCCTGGGTGGCTGGTATCTGGGCAGGGTGGCATCCTGAAACTGCTGAAGCCACCTGGGCATCTTGGCATTGCCAGCCCAGCACCCAGACAGCATCCCAGCAATGCCAACTTGGCACCCTGGCATTGTCAGGCTGGCACCAGGTGGCATTGCCAAGGTACCCAGGTGGCACTTCTAGGATGCCAGGCTGGCAATGCCAAGATGCCCAGGTGGCATCAGCAGTGCTAGGATGCCACCCTGCCCAGATACTAGTGCCAAGGTGCCCTGGGGATTTTTTTGTCCATGCCAGGGATCGGGCCCAGGGTGCCATGTCCCTATGAGGTGGGGTGCGGGCGGGGTGGCTTGAGAACCCCCTTAGAGGTGAGTTGGGCATTTGGGGTCCTGGGGTCGCGTCGGAGGGGGGACAAGACATCGGGGTGGTAATTAAAAATGCTGCCCGGATCTCTTTCTGCACTGCTCGTCGGTGCTCCTCAGAGCAGGAAATGGCGTTAAGTGAGGCCTCGTGGGGGGAGGGGGTTTTCCCCAAAACACAACAGAGTGCCATTAGATTCCTTCTCCAGGGTTATTTCGGATTTCAGTCGGGTAGTTTCCTTGATCCTTTAGTGCAACATTGCTTGTTGCTCAGATTCAAAAACAGCTTCTTCCCCGCTGTTACCAGACTCCTAAACCACCCTCTTATAGACTGACCTGATTAATACTTCACCCCTGGATGCTTCACCCGATGCCTGTGTCTATGTATTTACATTGTGTAACTTGTGTTCCCTATTATGTATTTTCTTTTTTTTTCATGTACTAAATGATCTGGTTGAGCTGCTCACAGAAAAATGCTTTTCACTGTGATGGAACCATCAATTCACTAGACACGTACTTTAAGATATGAACAGTGGTTTTAATCTACTTACAACAGAGCCAGCCTGTTCCGCGTTGAACTCTCGATGAACTGAACGACTGGCTCTGAGCATTGGTATTTATACAGCAGTCCAGGGGGAGGAGTCGTGGGCAGAGCCAAGGGTGGAGCCCTGTACAAACTCCTAAGCATTCCCAGCGCTACTCCCCCTAGTGGTCGGGCAACGCAACTGCGCTTACAAATGCATGGTCTCATGTATATACAATACAGTGTGAATTACGGAGTTACATTCACCACACACTGTACGTCAGTACACATGACAATAAACAAATCCAATCCAACTTTAACCCCACTCATCTACTATTTGTCTTCTTGAGCTTTTTTCATTTTCCTCTTTGCTCATCTCACTCACTCTGAATGCCTCTCAACACCTTTGTTTGTCTCTGACTCTCATTCTGCCTCTCTGTGCCCAATTTTCTGTGACTCTGGGCTGGGTCTGCGAGGAAGCAGAGCGGGTCACTGCCCCGGGTTTCCGTGCAGTGGGATTTGAACTATAGGTGCATCTGGATGTATTGTCATTTTGTTGCTCTCGAATTCAGACGCCCTTCCTTCAGTTGGCGGCCGAGTGTTTCAGCCAAGTTTCTTTCTGATGAAGTAAATACTGCCCTTCTAAATTGTGCTTTTTGTTTTCTACACTGGTGATGACAGCGTCAGATAGGTTTTTTATCGCTGCACCTGAATGGCGCCAAGCTAGATCACTGCACCTCCCAAATGCTCTTTGCCTTTTTCCTACTTGTCTCCAGGATATTAGCTGGCTGGTATTTCAGTCAGCCGTGAAACACAGCTGTTTTGCTGGCGTACAAACGGCGCTGTGCCTTGCCATTCACCCACCTGTTCTGGGCCTTTCACACCTGACCGGGAAGCATTCAGAATTCAGGGATGAAAACAAGAATGAGTTCACCTTCGCTGTTCCTCACGGGGCCACCAGTCCCTGGGCTGGCAGCCCTCTAACTCGGAAGCAATGGGCTGATGAAATGAGGCTGAATGCTCCGGCTGGCTTGGACCTAACCTTGAAGGCAGAGTGCTACCTGCAACAGCTGAAAGAATTTGAGCATAGAAAATGTAACAGAGTACCCTAAACATCTGCTCATCGATTCCACTAGCATAATAACACACAGTAATTACAGCTAATCATATTTGTACTGCATAGTAAATATGGTTTAATATTTATTCATCACCTCTACTAATTGGAATGCATATGAACGCAGCGAAAAAAATCTATCGAGTGGGCATTGTAAAATGAAATAAAACCTCCTAGTATAAAAATCTTATTCTATGCTATAATTTAAACATTTTACTTTCAAATATTTCAAATTTCTAAATGGAGTACCTTGATACATTACAAAGAATTAAGCATAGAACACTAATTATACAGTAATTTAAACTCTACAACCTTGAAATGGAGTTCTTATACTTTGTGCAGCATGATAATTATTGCGATTCAATGGAAGTCCATTCATCTATAAAATAGAAAGATCTGTGTCTTTCGTAGGGAGTGCGATGGAAAGAATGAAAAGCAAAGAAAAACAATACAGGAGGAGAGAGAAGTACAGGACGAGCAGGCAAGCGAGAGAAACCATTGTTTCTAATTTTGTGTCCATCAGCAGTACCACAAGGGATTGACTAGTATATGCAGACGACTTGGCTCATTCATTAGTCTTGAGTTCTGAAGCTCTGGGACAGTCATGAAATATTTGGCACATTCCAAAGACTAAAATTCACTATTTAAACCTAATTGATTTCAGTTTGTTTTGGCCTGAAACTTGGATTGATATAATTAGAGGGGGGAGCTTGTAAAATGGCTCTGCAAGGAGCTGAAAGTCCAAATATCCTGGATATACCGGGAGATCTTTTTGTTTACTCATTCATGGGAAGTGAGCAACGTGAACAAAGTCGTCATTTCTTGCCCATCCCTAAGTGCCCTTGCGATGGTGGTGATGAGCCACAATCTTATACTACCCCAGTACTTGTGGTGTAGGTACACCCACAGTGCTGTAAGGGAGTGGGTCCAGATGTTGACCAGCTGGCAGGGAAGGAATGACAATATATTTCCAAATTAGGACGGTGAGTGGCTTGGAGAGGATTTGCATCTGGTGATATTCCCATGTATCTGCCGCCCTTGTCTGACATTTGGAAGGTGCTGTGGAAGGAACTATGGTGAGTTCCTCTAGTGCACCTGGTAGATGGTACACACTGTTGCCACTGTGTGGTGATGGCGGAGGGAGAGAATGCTTGTGGAAGGGGTACCAATCAAGCGGGCTGCTTTGTCCTGGATGGTGTTGAGCTTCTCGAGTATTGTTGGAGCTGCACTCATCCAGGCAAGTGAAGGGTATCCCATTACACTCCTGACTTGTGCCCCATAAATGGTAGACAGGTTTTGCTGAGCCAAGAGGTGAATTACTCACGCAGGATTCCAACCTCTGACCGGTGCATGTAGCCACACTATTTATATGGCTAGTCCAGTTAATATTCTGGTTAATGGTGATCCCCAGGATGTCTAAGATGGGGGATTCATCGATGGTTATGCCATTGATCATCAAGGAGAGATGGTTTGAATCTCTCTTTTTGCAATCATTGGGTATCACTCACGTAGCATAAATTTTCACTTGTAACTCATCAAACTAGCCTGACTGTTGTCCAGGTCTTGCTGCAAATAGGCAAGTGCCTAGGAAAGTTTCCACATGAATAAAAACTGAAAATGCCAGAAATACTCAGCAAGTCTGGCAGCATCTGCAAAGAGATAAACATAATTAATGGGCAAAAGGCAATGGGGGTTGGAGTGTCAGTGAGAACCCCACCTGTGTGAGGGAAATCCCATTGAATTAAGTGCTAGTAAGGCATTTAACTGGACAGCAGCAGGCTTTCCTGAGGGTTTGAAGGACCCCATGGGCAGATGTCCCACCAAACACTGCTTGCTAATCATAGCAGTTCCACTGGAGAACCGGTAGTTGCTGCCAGTAGGACACCCACATGAAGCCTGGTATTGTCTTTAGAACCCAGGCTACTGTTGAATGATGTTGGGAGCGGGGGCTATGATGTTGCGGGGTGAGGGCTGCGGAGGATGGGAGTTGGCAGCAAGGAGGGGGATCGGTGACACTCAGTGGGTTCTCCTTTCCTGATGCCAGATCCCTCAATTAGGCACAGTCCCTCTGAACAAATGACCCTCCCCCGAGAACCTGCAACCAAATCATCAAGGATTTGCTTATTTAATTGTTTTAAAAATCATTTTTACAGGATTTGGGCTTCCTGTTAGGCGAGGTTAGCATTTGTTGCCCATCCCTAATTGCCCTTGAGAAGGTGGTGGCGAGCTGCATTATTGAATCGCTGCAGTCCATATGGTGTAGGTACACCTACTATGCTATTAGGGAGGGAGTTCCTGGATTTTGACCCAGCAACAGTGAAGAACAGCGATTAAAGTTTGAAGTCAGGATGGTGAGTGACTTGGAGGGGAACTTCCAGATACGGGATTCTCCCCTACCCGGCGTGACGGGGGGTCCCGGCGTAGGGGAGTGGCGCCAACCACTCCGGGGTCGGGCCTCCTCAAAGGTGGGGAATTCTCCGCACCTTTGGGGGTTAGCCACACGCCGGAGCGGTTGGCACCAGACGAGTGGCGCAAAAAACCGGCGCCAGCGGCCTTTCAGGCCCGCCGCCCAGCAGTGGGGCTGGCCAAAAGGCTTTTGCCACTGATGTCACCACCGGCGCATGCGCGATGTCGGTTTCTCTTCCGCTTCCGCCATGGCGGAGGCCGTGGCGGCGGCAGAGGAGAAAGAGTGCCCCCAGGGCACTGGCCCGGAGTCTGAGCGGGGGGCCCCGATCGCCGGCCTGGCCACCATGGGGGCACCCCCGGGGTCCGATCTCCCCGCGCCCCCCCAGGACCCCGGGAGCCCGGTCGCGGCGCCGATCCCGCCGCCACCAGAGGTGGTTCAAACCTCGGCGGCGGGAGAGGCCTCCCAGCGGCGGGACTTCGGCCCATCCGGGCCGGAGAATCGCCGCAGGGGCCTCGCCGATCGGAGTGGCGTGATTCCCGCCCCCGCCAATTCCCGGGTGGCGGAGAATCTCTGCCACGGCGGGGGTGGGATTTTCGGCGGCCCCGGGCGATTCTCCGACCCAGCGGGGGGTCAGAGAATTTTGTCCCTGGTGTTACAGGTATCTGCTCCTCTTGTCCTTCTAGATGGTAGTGATCATGGGTTTGGAAGGTGTTGCCGAAGGACCCTTGGTGAGTGCTTCTTGTAGACGATACACACTGCTGCTACCATGTGCTGGTAGTGGAGGAAGTGAATGTTTGTGCAAAGGGTGATAATCAAGAGGGCTGTTTTGTCCTAGATGCTGTTGAGCTTCTTGAGTGTTGTTGGAGCTGCGCTCATCCAAGCAAGTGGGGAGTACTCCACACATTCCTGACTTGTGCCTTGTATGTGGTGGAAAGGCTTTGGGGAGTCATGTGGTGAGTTACTCGCTACAGGATTCCTAGGACGCAATTCTCCCATTGGGAGACTAAGTCCCGACGCCGGAGTGAAAACCGGAGTGTTTCACTCCGGCATCGGAGGCTGCTCAAGGCCCCCTATTCTCCCGCCCCTGGGGGGGCTAGGAGCGGCGCCGCATCATTTATGTGCGCCGGGCCTTGGCGCCGCATAAAAGCGGCGCTGCGGAAATGACATCACCCGCGCATGCGCAGTTTGGCCGGCGCCAACCCGCGCATGCGCGATTGCCGTCCTGCCCGCAGCCGCCCCGCAAGAAGATGTTGGATGGATCTTGCGGGGTGGGGGAGGAAAGGAGGTCCTCCTTCAGAGAGGCCGGCCCGCTGATCGGTGGGCACCGATCACGGGCCAGACCTCTTTTGAGGCCCTCCCCGGTGCAAGAACCCTACTCTCCCCCCCCCCCCCCCCACAGGCCGCCTCCCCAGCGTTCCCGCGCTGTTCCTGCCGTTAGCGACCAGGTGTGGACGGCACCGGCGGGAACCTGTCGTGTTGGGCAGGCCGCTCGGCCCATCCGGGCCGGGGAATCACCGCTCGCCCGTTACAAACGGCGAGCGGCAATTCTCCCAGCGGCCAGCCGTGAATCTCGCCGCATCGGTTTGGGGCGGGGGGAGAATCGCGTGCGGGTGCCGGAGTGGCGTGGCGGGACTCGCTCGGCACTCAGGCGATTCTCCCACCTGGCGTGGGGGGGTGGGTAGAATTCCGCCCCTAGACTCTGACCTGCACGTGCAGCCACAGTATTTATTTATGACAAGGATTGCTTATTCGGCTCCATCCAAAGTCCATCCAGGTCCAACATGCCACCGGCAGTAGAGGTGGTAGCATGGGAAGGTTGTCCATGGCCCTTTCCATCATGAATTCAATTGGGGCGGAGGCGGGAAGTCACCCTCTTGCCTGATTAAATGCCCCTCTCCTTTCGGCCACCAAATTCGCCACCCGTTGGGCATTAAGTCTGCCCAAAGCTTTGGGTAAAGGGCCATTCTATAGACTGATGGAAGCGAGAAATTAAACAGACTTTCAGCAAGTGAAAGCGAGGAGGGGGAGGACAAAATTATAGTTGATATCTGTGCTGGGACAGAGGTCAGAAAGAATTATGCAGAAAGATACTTCTTAGTGCAAAAGGCAATGGAAGTGACAATGATTGCAGTAAAGAAACAAAAGATTTGTCCAGAATGGGTGCGAATGGCAGAATAACAAACAGCTGTGTCTGGAAACAAAAACAAGAAAAACAAGATTAGGACTGGCAGATGCAAAACTAAAAGGAACAAGTTTACAATATGAAATTTTCCCCGTTGTTGGGTAGATACCAGTGTTGTAACTGACTAGTATGGAACAAGTTCTGGAGAACAATTCTTCAGCAAGGTTGTTGTGGGTAATAAGCGTCACTAAGTTACTCTTAGTGATGGACATTGGAATGTACATTTTTCCCTGTTTCAAACATCCAGAATGTTTTTATTGCAAAGTCAAGTGCAGTTTGTCTCTGGTAAGCGGCAAGTCCAATAATTTGCATCAAAAGATGATTTTTTTTCCCTCTTGTGCCTTATTCCAAAAAACGTATCCTTGCATCTCTTGATCATAAGACAACAGCTTTCTTGCACACTATGCACCAGCCTCTTGAAGGGCTCAATTATAAAGGGGAAAGATGCAGGATTGTCTCTGTAAAAGCATTGCTGAAGAATAAGTAGAAAAATTACAGTAAGTGCTTCCAGGAAGCTTGTTCAGATGCTTTCAGCAGGAGGTGGAATGAAAGCACGCATTACCAGAAAGAATATACAACTTTATGCTATAAATAAGGCCACTTTGTTCTATTTTTACTTTCTAGTATTAGCAGGTCCCCGAGGGGAGGTTGAATGTAATTGGCTCATGTTTGATTCCGAGATTCATATTGCATATGTTTTGCATATGGATCAAAAAAAATATTTCAAGGATTAAAGTGAAAAAGACAATGCCTGGCAATGTAATACATTTCTCTAATTATGATGTTCTATAACTTATTCAAATTCATCTACCTTCCTACTGTGTAAATATACCTTTATATCCAGATCCTTACTCACATTCAGACTGTTCAAAGCAATCAGTTTGACCGTATTTATTCCTTAACTAACTTCACTAAAACAGATAACCTTGTCATTTTCACATTGCAGCTGGAGGAATCTTACTGTTTGCACATTCTTTGTCATGCTTCTCGACATAGCAATAGCGACGACACTTTATAATGCACCTCATTGGCTTTAAAGTGCTTTGAGATTGCGACGACACTATATAAATGCAAGTTATTTCTTTACACATCAGTCTGGCAGCACAGTCTGACAAAAGTCTCAACAGCTGACGTAATCAAGATGGTCACTGTTGGGAATGATGGAGACTTAACTCTAGACCAAAGGTTATAGGGCCAGATTCTCTGATTCTGAGAAGTGTGTTGTTTTACTTGGAAAAAATTGGTGGTCCCCCGTCACCGATGCTGCAACCGGTGAGGGGCAAGCAGCCGTGCCACATAATACTCCCGGCCTCCACGAAATAAACCGGGTCCATGGTCGCGCATACGCACGGTAACGACCTGCAGTGGTCACGCCGTAAAACATGGCGCCGGCCGTGCGTGGACTGGACCTGCCAGATAGTTCCTTCCTGGACACCCCCTGGCCACCCCCCCATCAGTCCCCCCAGCCCTGGTGGAAGCCCCCCCTCCCGGCTAGCAGCACAGCTCCCACCTGACTGTGGCAGCGCTGGACGCAGTCCCCAACGCCGCGCACGGCTGAGACCAGAGGTGAACCGTGCGGTCATGAATCGGCCCATTGGGGGCGGAGCTCAGGGGAGGGCCGTCAGGTGATTTTCTGAGGCCGTCTTAGCGGCGTGCACTGCGCGCCGCGATGACGCTAATTTGGAGGGGGGGGGCGGAGCATTCAAAACCTGCGTCAAACAGGTTGCCATGGAGGCAGGTAAGTGCCAAGGTAGGCTGATGAGAAGGTCTACCTAAGTTCTCTGAGACTTAGTTTTCTAACCATTTTTATAAAAAGCTGTTCGACCCTCCAGCCCTCACTCCCTATCCCACAAGCCACTTGCACACAACTCATACCTCTATGCCCCCTGCATACACCACCCCTTTATGTCACCTTCCTAGTTACTCATCCAGTATAGCCAGACCTCAAGGACCTAGTAGAGGTGAAAAAAAAACTTCTAAAGATCTATGGAAGCACTCTTACATTCACATCTGATACAGAAAAGGAAATCTCATTCATGAAACTGATTCAAAGATTTTAAATCCTCTCAAAGGGTCAATCTGTTACAAAAACAAACAAACTTCGATTCAGTAACCACATCAAAGACAGCTAATCCTTCAATATCCACTGAAAACTATCAACCAAAATGTGACCTTAGTCCCCCCACCCCATACCCCTCCCCCCTCGCCCCATTGAGAGAAGTGGCTTTGGAGCTTTTGAACCTTAGCCAAGCATTCATACTCGACTCAGCTGTAATAATAGGCATTAGAAGACATCAGCAATGAAGTCTATTGAAACTGCAGGAACAGATGGGGATTGTTTTTTTAAGCTCCACCACATTGTCTGCCAATCAATGCACTCCAGCAGTGGGTGTTTTTTTTTTACACTAAACTGACAGCTGCAGCTTGTGTTTTGTTAAGAGCTGGGGATTTAAATAACTTTGGATCATGACATATAGCAGAACATATCCTCCCTGCGTCAATTTGTGACTCCCACACTGTTGATGAGTGCTCTTGAAGCAGCCAAAATAAGGTCTGTTCGAGCTCAGCACTAATATCAACAGGCCCTGCTGTGTTTAGGTTCCCTGCCTGTGTGATTCCACTCCCCTTCTTGGAAAAACAAACGGAAATTGGGGCAGGACTTTCATATCCTGCTCCCATTTGTAAAGGCCTCCAGATCTGGTGCGACACATGACAATTCAGCCCTAAGGCTCTGATATTGAGAGGAGGGTGGCAAAGGCAGGTGAGATGGAGTTTTGGGCAGATTGTTTCATGGAGGAGGAACCAGAACCCGGCCACAGAAGTAGAAACCCGGTCAGCCAGGGTAAGGCCTGCAAAAAAGGTTAAATCAGAGGCCAGTAACCTCATTAAAATATTGAGCATGTAATCCTGCTCCCTGGGAGTGGGTTGGCTTCCTTCCCAGTTCCATTAAACCTGGAAGTAGTGGGGCAGCACGGTGGTGCAGTGGGTTAGCCCTGCTGCCTCACGGCGCCGAGGCCCCATGTTCGATCCTGGCTCTGGGTCACTGTCCACGTGGAGTTTGCACATTCTCCCTGTGTTTGTGTGGGTTTCGACCCCACAACCCAAAGATGTGCAGGCTAGGTGGATTGGCCAGTGCTAAATTACCCCTTAATTGGAAAAAATTAATTGGGTGCTCTAAATTTAAAAAAAACCTGGAAGTAGCCAGGTTAGAAGTGTGTTTGGAATCGGCTTTGAGACTTTTAAAATCTTAACATCTACTCTAACTCAGCCATCCTTGAGGGTTAAAATTCAAATGTAAGAAGCCCTGGGCTTATGATGCGTTATTCTGTGGCTGCATACTGTTTCCTGACACTGCTAAGCTCATCTCACATAGTACTAGTGGACACTCAGTCGAATAAAACCAGGCCTATATTAACTGACTGCCAGTCATTTCTAACACCATAGTTCCTGACATCAGGAAATATATTTTCTTGCAGAAAATCTCATTAAGGTGCAAGACATGCCGCATCTACTCTGTATAAAGGTGTGTTTAATTCATCGAGCCCGTGTACAAGCTCAAGGTATCGTTTGGAAAATTCTTCAAAAGAACTGAGCTAGTATCTCCAGAGGTCATATCAAAAAGCAAAAACAACCTTCAGAATCAATGCCCAATTAGTCAGAGATTGAACAGGCCATTCGACTTGTTTTCTCATCGCTGGATCTATGTCTAAAGCTCAATGGTTGCAGAAGGGAATATTCAAATCTGTTGCAAGTGACTCCAGATTGTCCCTTTGTGATTTCCCCACTGCCACCCTGCCAATTAGGAGATGTAGGGCACGTGCATGCTGTGCCCACTGGTGAGATTGCCTGTCCCTCGCTGAGCTCTCAAATGGTCAGAACACTGAGGGTGAAATTCTCTATTTGGGAGACTAAGGGGGCGATTTCTGGCCACATTGCTCTTGAGCGAGAGCACACTGTGGCTCGAGAATGTCGGACGAGCCCTCTCACGGGCTTCCCAGCAGCCTCCAATAATCGCGGGATTGACCCAAATCCCACGAGGCGTTGGAGTCCGATCTCCGCCCAAAAGGGGCAGGACCAAATGACGTTTGCAGGATGCATGGGAGAGGGGGTTTTCAGGGTGGGGGTATGCACAGCACGTAAGTCAGGAGATTGGGGGGGGGGGTGGTTGATAGGTGGGGGCCCTGGAAGGCAGGGGATGCTATCAGGGGGTTTGGAGGGGCTGAAGAAGGACAGGCCCTAGGGACCCCATAGCAGACTATCCTCAGTTGGGGGGAGTGGGGGATGCCCATGTGTATGGGGGGGGGGGGGTGATATTGCCCATGGGTGGGGTGTTTGGGGGACCGACAAGCTCACTTAGAGATTGGGACACCCTTTCAAAACGGCAGCCCGATCTCTGAATTCAGTTGTCCAGTGCTAAATGAATTGTCGGCTAAACCGGTGAAACTCCCCAGGCCCAAAAAAAGTGTAATTGAATATCGTGGGGAACTCGCTGGCAGAGCCGGCGGGAAACATCCTGAGAAATCCGCCACAAATTAACTTACATTTTTCCGGAGAATCGTGCTCAAAGTTGTGATGCTGGAACTGAATTGCGTGCTGTTCGCGTTCCCATTGGGGGCACTATTTGTTGAACTATTCAGGACATGCTAATGGGCCAACATTCTGCTGGCATGAATTCCGCACAATTCCCAGTCCAGTTGACGTTCTAACTGCTGGGGCAGGAGTTCGCGCCAAATAGCCTGGCAGCTGGAGCTGTTTTTAAGCGCTCAACTTATCACACATTCGCTGCAGCCACTAAGGTGGCTCAAAGAAGACTTGCCCCTCGAGTGCTGGAGTCCGAGGTGGACCTACAACTCCATGACTGTGAGGAGTGGAGAGCCACCCTCTTCCCCAGCATAGGCTGCAAACTGAAGCCTGCCCTCTTGAACACTGCCTGGGAGGTGGTGGCAGAGGCAGTCAGTGCTGCCAGTCCTCACTGGGAGGAGACAGCTGATGATCTGCAGTGATGGGGGTCACTGGTGAGTCCTCTGCCCTGAGAGGGGCAGCGAATCAGGGAGAGTTCCAAAGGCTGCCGGGCTGGTGTCCTCTGGTTGGGGTGAGCTCTGCTGATCTCCTGCATCCTCTGCAATGGGGCAGCTCTTCTGAGGAGTGCCAACACCTGGCGGGCTCCTGATTGAACTTGGACCTTGATGCAATAGATGGTGTATGAGGATGTCTCAAGAGCAGTGGCCTGGGTGGGCTTCAAGATGACCAGAAGGCTTCTGAGCATTTAACGGACACAGGCAGCACTCTGCAGTGCGAGCAACCAGGGTTGGTAAGTAGTACCAAAGGAGTGCATTTAAAAGACATACTGCAGAAATGGTGGTTTGAGCCAAGCCAACCCGATCCTGAGGGAGATATCATAAATCCATGGACTTGGCACCAAGGTCACCACCCGCTACTGTCCTCAGCCTGGGCAGCCATCCCTCAGCAAGCCCAGCAGTTTTCAATGCTTTTTCCAGTGTTTTTTAGCCCCCGCTCCCCTTCCACAGCCATGGTGCCCAGTGCATGTTTGTAAGTACTTTTAGTAACCCACGCCCACAAGACATCCGCCGGAGAGGAGAGGAGCATCGCGGAAGGGGGGGGTGTCCAACCCGCTGATTACATTTAAATGCATGAAAATGCCGGTTTTGCAAATCTCGTTATCATCACCAGCGAGAGTCCGGAGCAAGGTGCTGGCGCGGACGTCGATTTTGGGCAGGCAGCGATTTTCCGCCAGGTCGGTGTTCGCGTTTGCAGAACAGCTTTTAAGTGGTCTTAGTTAGCCTCAGGGCCTCAAGTGAGGCAGAGGTGGGTGAGTGGGGATGGGCCACCTGTCCCACTGTAAAGTTGCAGAGAAGGCTGAGCAGGTGAGAGCCCAGTGGGGAACTCATCGAGGAATTTTACAGTCACACCCACTTATAACTCTGCCAGTGGAGGAAAGTATAATTCTGCCTTCGGAGAGGTGAAAATGCTCATGCTGTTGAAGCTTCGCTTGCCGCTCCAGTCCATGGAGTGACGCAGCATACTTGTCGAAACACTGTTGCGGGGCATTTTGTCGATTAATGAATTTAGGTGTCTGAACCCTGAGCCCACACAGAATCAGACAGCAGCTGAGGGTTTGGCAGCAATAGCTGACTATTATTTGTTATCACCATGTCTCAAACCATAGGAGACCACGATTATAAAGCAGCTAAATGTGTCCCAATAATAGCATTTCACTGCTGGATAACATAATTCAGCCTCCCCTATAAGCAAAAATAATTTGCGATATACGTCATATATCAAAGCAAATCTTGAGAAGATAATTATTCTTGAGAAATCCAGGTGGAGGAACCAGACTGGAAAAATGAAGCGGGAAGAAACGGATCAGGGAGATACTGGGTCATAATTTTCTTGGGGTGGCTATCTGCATTGGATTGCCACGGTGTACCCACTTACCTGCTGTGGTGAATGAGATTCACACAGTATTATAAGTTACCAATGTCGCTCTGTTTCCAGTATATATATGTACCGATATTGTAAGTGCAGTTGCACTACCTGACCACCAGGGGAAGTAGCTCTGGGAGTACTCGGGAGCCCCCTTGGCTCTGCCCAGAACTCCTCCCCCTGGAGCTGCTGTATAAAGATCCGTGCCACAGAGTCAGCCAGCCACTTCACCGAAAGTTCAACGGCTAACAGGCTGGCTCTATTAAAACCGCTATTCTAATCCTACAAGCATGTGTCCGTAGAATTGATGGTTCCATCAATTTAATAAACTTACGAAACAGTCGAAGTAAATCATGGAAGCAGTCCTCAAGCCCGGATGCCTAGAACTCGACCCGCAGGATGCAGAAGCTAAAGAAATTTTTTTCCCACTGGCTGAGATGTTTTAAGGCATACCTGGCAGAAGCCAGCACCGCTGAAACAACGGAGGAACAAAAACTCAGCCTACTGCACGCGAGGGTAAGCCACAGAATCTCCACACAGCTAAATCCGGCCGGTTCTTACACCGCAGCGCTGGCGATATTGGACAAAATGTACGTTCGACCCATTAACGAGGTTTATGCACGCCACGTGTTTACGACTCGCCGTCAGCGGCCTACAAAAACGCTAGCCGAATTTGTACGGGAACTGAACAATCTTTCTAATGACTGTAATTATCAAGCCTTTACCACGGCTGAACATAGGGAGCTTGCTGTGCGGGACGTTTTCGTAGCGGGCCTTAGATCGAACTATGTGCGCCAAAGACTGCTAGAAAAGGGGGCCCAGGACTGTGGAGACTGCTACCACTATGGAAGTCTCCTTCCGCAGCCTCACCTCGTTTCCCGTGGACCCCGCAACCTCATCGTGGACCCCCGACCAAGAATCCCCCCAGGCCTGTGCCACACGGCCCCCCAGCTACCACGCTGTTCCAGCCAGCTACTCAGCTGCCCCAGCCTGCCATTTCTGTGGCCAAAGCCAGCACCCGCGGCAGCACTGCCCAGCCCGATCCGCGACCTGCAGCAGCTGCGGGAAAAAAGGCCACTATGCCAGAGTGTGCCTCGCGAAAAGGGCCCGAGTTTCTAACTCCCCAGTAGAGAGAACAAATCGCTCCCAACACCAGCGGGCCCGCGGGGCCCGAAACGCTGCGGCCTACACCCCGACTCCGTCCCCCCTCCCGCCACGTGCGATCCATGGGGCCGCCATCTTGGCAGACCCCCACCATGCGGCCGGCCACGTGCGACTCATGGGGGCCGCCATCTTGGACGCCATCTTCCTCGCCGCTCACCACGTGCGATACACGGGCCCCATCTGCATCTCCATGCTCAGATAGCTCATCTGAAGACTACGACTTCCCCGGGCACTCATCACGCGGCCCGCAACTCAGCGCAGCGATCCTGCATCAAGCTCGCCAGAACGTACCGGCATCTAGCCGACCGGACGCCCACTCGGAAGACTACAACTTTCCCAGGCACTCATCATGCGGCCCGCAACTCAACGCGGTCACCCTAGATCAATCCCGCCCCAAGCACCTACGAAGTTCGATGGCGGAGGTCCAGATCAACGGGTACAGCACGCCATGCCTCTTTGACTCCGGGAGCACTGAGAGCTTCATACACCCAGAGCTGGTAAGACGCTGTTCGCTTCCTATTTTTCCTGTGAGCCAAACTATCGCCCTCGCTTCGGGCTCCCACTCAGTCCAAATCCAAGGACGCACCGTCGCTACGCTCACAATTCAAGGCGCCAGTTATTCTAAATTTAAACTTTATGTCCTGCCTGACCTCTGCGCGCCACTCTTATTAGGCCTGGATTTCCAGTGCAACCTCAAGAGCCTCACCCTCAGCTTCAGCGGGCCCCTGCCCCCACTCACTATCTGCAGCCTTGCCACGCTGCGCATCTCCCCCCCTCCTCTCTTCGCCAATCTCACTCCAGATTGCAAACCAGTAGCTACTCGCAGATGATACAGCCTACAGGATAGGGTCTTTATGCGATCGGAGGTCCGACAGCTGCTCAGTGAGGGTATCACAGAGGCCAGTAATAGTCCCTGAAGAGCTCAGGTGATGGTCGTCAAGACCGGGGAAAAATTTTGCATGGTCGTCAGACCATTAATCGCTTTACGCTCCTAGACGCGTACCCCCTCCCCAGAATTGCAGACATGGTTAACCAGATCGCCCAATATCGGCTATTTTCCACGGTGGATCTGAAGTCTGCATACCGCCAGCTCCCAATCCACCCGGAGGACCGCCACTACACGGCGTTCGAGGCTGATGGCCGCCTCTTCCATTTCCTCCGGGTTCCCTTCGGCGTCACTTACGGGGTTTTGGTGTTCTAACGAGCAATGGACCGAATTGTAGACCAGTACGGGCTGCGGGCCACGTATCCGTGTCTGGACAATGTTACCATCTGCGGCTATGACCAGCAGGACCACGACACCAACCTCCACCGTTTTCTCCAGACGGCACAGAAATTAAACCTCACTTATAACAAGGAGAAATGTGTTTTCCGCACAAACAGACTGGCCATCCTCGGCTACTTCGTGGAGAACGGAGTCCTGGGCCCAGACCCGGACTGCAGACCCTCTTAGAACTCCCCCTCCCTCATTGCCCCAAGGCCCTCAAATGGTGCTTGGGGTTCTTTTCATACTACGCCCAGTGGGTCCCTCAATATGCGGACAAAGCCCGCCCACTCTTTAAGGCCACACGATTTCCCCCGTCAGCTGAGGCGTGCCAGGCCTTCAGCTGCATCAAGGAGGACATCGCCAAAGCAGCCATGCGGGCGGTGGATGAATCCACTCCCTTTCAGGTTGAGAGCGACGCCTCAGAGGTAGCTCTAGCAGCCACTTTAAATCAGGCAGGGAGGCCCGTTGCATTTTTCTCCTGTACCCTATCCACTTCAGAACTCCGACACTCCTCTGTCGAGAAGGAAGCACAAGCCATCGTGAAGGCTGTTCGTCACTGGAGGCACTACCTCGCAGGTAGGAGGTTCACCCTCATCACCGACCAACGATCGGTTGCCTTTATGTTTGACAACTCGCAAAGGGGCAAAATAAAAAACGATAATATCCTTCGGTGGAGGATCGAGCTGTCCACCTATAGTTACGATATTAAATATCGACCGGGGAAGCTCAACGAGCCCTCAGATGCCCTATCCCGCGGGACATGCGCCATCGCGCAGATCAGCCATCTGAAAGCCATCCACGTTGACCTCTGCCATCCAGGGGTCACCCGGCTCGCCCACTACATCAGAGTCCGAAACCTGCCTTTCTCCAACGAGGAGGTAAAAGCGGTCACCAGGGACTGCCCGATCTGTGCAGAGGGCAAACTGCACTTCTATAGACCAGACAGGGCCCACCTGGTCAAGGCTTCTAGGCCCTTTGAACGCCTTGCGATCGATTTCAAAGGGCCACTCCCCTCCACTAACAAGAACATTTATTTCCTCAACATCATAGATGAGTTCTCCCGATTCCCTTTTGCCATTCCGTGCCCCGACATGACCTCCCACACAGTCATTAGGGCCCTGCATAGTGTCTTCACCCTGTTTGGTTTCCCCAGCTATGTACACAGCGACCGGGGTTCGTCCTTCATGAGCGACGAGATGCGTCAGTACCTGCTCGACAAGGGCATCGCCTCGAGCAGGACTACCAGCTACAACCCCAGGGGGAACGGGCAGGTGGAGAGGGAGAGCGCGACGGTCTGGAAGACCGTCCTACTGATCCTCCGGTCTAGAAAACTCCAAGTCTCCCAATGGCAAGAAGTCCTCCCAGACGCGCTCCACGCAATTAGATCCCTCCTCTGTACAGCGACAAATCAAACCCCTCACGAGCGGCTCTTCATTTTTTCTCGGGGCACTACCACGGGTGTCTCACTTTCGGCGTGGCTGAGGACACCACGTCAGGGGGCACAAAACCGACCCCCTTGTTGAAAAGGTGCGCCTCCTCCATTCCAACCCCAGTACGCATTTGTGGAGTTCCCAGATGGTCGCCAGGACACAGTATCCCTTCGGGACCTGGCACCCGCTGGATAAGCCCCCCCCTACCCCCACTGAGGAACCCCTTACCCCGTTCCCTATGCTGCTGCCCCCTCGCGCCCCCAATTCCGCAAGCTCGTCCCACCGGTTCCACGCGCCAGGACCAGCCCGCCCCCAGCGCCCCCAGTCTCCGGTCGAGCCAGAGGTGTATGACGTTTGGACGAGACCCGCCCCGGAGTCTGTCATCGTACCCCAGCTCTCAACACCCACCCAGCCACCGCAAGAGGCTGCAACCCCGATGCTCCGCAGATCGCAACGAACAATTCGTCCACCGGACAGACTAACTCTGTGAGCCACCACCCCCGCCGGACTTGATTATTTTCACAGGGGGTGAATGTGGTGAATGAGATTCACACGGTATTATAAGTTACAAATGTCACTCTGTTCCCAGTATATATATGTACCGATATTGTAAGTGCAGTTGCACTACCTGACCACCAGGGAGAGTAACTCTGGGAGTACTCGTGAGTTTGTACTGGGCTCCCCCCTTGACTCCGCCCAGAACCCCTCCCCCTGGAGCTGCTGTATAAAGATCCGTGCCACAGAGTCAGCCAGCCAGTTCACCGAAAGTTCAACGGCTAACAGGCTGGCTCTGTTGTAAGTATATTAAAATCGCTATTCTAATCCTACAAGCACGTGTCCGTAGAATTGATGGTTCCATCACCTGCGTCAAATTTATTCTGTGCGTGTCTCGTCCAACATTTCTGATTCAGGCCGGACGAACTCCAGGCAGCGGAGCACGTCCCTGGGTCCAGCACTACAGTCTAAAAGAATCGGAGTGAAAGAAGACTGCCCCCTAGCTACCTGCCATGAAACAGGTCCCATCAAAAATAACAGACCAGGGAAAAGGTAAGTGTCTGAGGTAAACAGATGGGATTGGGGGTGGGGAGGGGGTCAGACATGGGGTTGTGGGGGATGGTTGGCCATCGTGGGCGGTGGAAGTCGGATTTGGCATGGGTGAGTGTGGGTGGGTTGGAGGGGGGTTTTGAGGGTCCGGTTAGGTCAGGTCAGGTTGGGTCGGGCCATTAGTTCAGGAACAAGAAGTTCCAGTTTTTAAGAGGTTATAGATTGTCGGAGGGAATGAAGATTGTGGGAAGGAGAGGAATGGCATTATTTTGAGGACTTGTGAAAGATAGAGCAGAGAAAAGCCAGTGGACCACATGGCTTTGCCAGAATAGCAAAATTCCCAATGTTGCTGTTGACCACCACACACATGTGACTCTGCAGATGAAACGGGCGGGATTCTCCGTCCCGGCACACCCGTTTTCTGGTGCGACGCACCCTCACCGGCAGCGGGACCCTCCGTCCTGGCAACAGGCCAATGGGGTTTCCCCTTGTGAGCAGCCCAACGCTAACGGGAAATCCACGGGCGTGAGTGCGCTGCTGGCGAAATGGAGGATCCCGTCGACGGAGAATCCAGCCCAATATCTCAACAGGGGGATGTACTAGGACAGCAAAGCTCTCCAGTCACTAAGCATGCAGTTGGTGCGGGACCAAGCACTGAGATTCGTGTTGCTGAATGTCCAGCATCCTTGCAGCCAAGATAATGCCAGTCAGCCATCTTCTTCAGACCACCACAGTGAGCCAGAGGGTGGCCGTTTGGTAACAAGGACTATCTGTTCCACATATCACTTATGTCTCCCCTCCACAACATGACTGCATTTCTATGAGAGGCATGTTGTGACTGGCAGCCATATTGGCAGCAGTCTGATCTTGCATGGTACCAAGTTGGGCTTCAGACTGCTTTTTCATCAGGTGTATGCTCGTTTCTCTCGTTTGAAAGTCAGGCAGCACTGGTTGGCCGGGTGGCAGCTCATGGATATCAGAAATGTAAATGTGAAAGCGAGGGTTGGGGTGAGACAGGGATTTGAGTGGAAAGGCAAGAGGTACATGGTCATGCCACCTGCAGCTTGCATTTCTTGGCAGTTTGTGGGAGGAGGGCGAAGTGGGATTTAAGAAGGTGCATAGGCTGGAAGATACCGTTATTCCCGATGATTTTGCTTCCGCCAGTGCAAAGACCTCAGTCACTCCCGCACCAATAATTCACAGCACCATCTCCTCAGACGGGCTCAGGAGATGAGGCTGTGCCTTTTTCCCGGCTGATTCTCTGCTGCTTCCCCCTGTTATGGGCCACTTTGAGAGAGAACAGTGTTTGTAAGTGCCTTGCGGTGTGTTTGGGTGATTACCTGCCACAGCTGGTGGAATGTAGAAGCTGTGAAATGTGGGTATGAGGTTTGCAGCAGTGGTAAGTGTGCGAGGGTGAGGTGGTGCTTATGAATGTTACCTTGAGTCCTGATTGCTTTAGATTGCTGATTGGTGAATGATGGTGTTGTGGTGATTAAGCAGTGGCTGAGGCTAGTGGTACAGTTAGTGGGATATTGAATTTGAAGATACGTTCATTTGCCTTGATCGCTCGTGTCAGGTCATTGAACTTTTTGTGGCACTGCATTAAGGCAATTGGGGTTCGACTCATTCCATTAACATGTCTGGCTACCTGCTCCCATTTCCTTCAGGTTATATGCAGCTGACACCCTGTGAAAATATGATGTCTCTCCTCCGGCCAACCTCCAGGACTAAGGACTGCAGGGCTGCACTGGAGGACCTGCAAGCCCAATCTTTGACCTGCTGTTCCATTGCTCCTCTTCCTTCCCCGCGAGTAACACTTACAGAGCCAGTTCTAACACCTGCTCCAGGAAGAATACACCTACCCTTTATGAGGTGCAGGCGGTTTTAACTTACGCTAGCCTCGCACAAACTTAGGGTCCTCTGCTGAATGTGCAGAGGCTCAGCAGCGTATTTAGTGCAGGGCTGCATGCTGCAATCGGGAAGATGAGCAGCCTGCATGAAATTGCAGGCTGCCCACGTCACCTCGATCAGTGTCATGATTCTACTGCCCTCAAACCAGCCATGTTGAATTCTGAGCTCCTGGAGTGACTGACACGAATGACCACATCATGAAGAGTTTTTAATTGTTTGGTGTTACCAGGTGAAAACATACTCCTTCAAAACTGAACACTGAAGAAAATCAGACATATTTCACCACTGGCAGGAGATATTAAAAATTACTCATTTGTAAATATTGAAGTACCATTATTTTGTTTAAAGCTTTCAGCTTATAATAATTATTTTTCAATTATTGTTCTTGCAAACTGCCTTAAGTTAAATGATTTGTGTGCATTTACGTGGGGGTGGGACAGTGTGTCTAGGAAATAAGTCCATCAAACAGTTTAAATGATTGAAACCACAGACCTATTTCAGAGCCTCTTTTATTTGACTTAGAATTAAACTGTAAAAAATATAATAATTCAATCATAATATAAATTTACACGAATGGGACTTGACAAGATTCAGCTTGGCCTTTTGTGAAATGATTATGTGTATCTGACAGCATTTCAGTTCCATTTGGAACAGGTAGTCTATATAACAATAGATTTTTCTTGTGAATGTCTGTCCCTGGGTTTGGTGTGATTTCCCAAATCATTTCATCCATTTCTGGGTGGCATTTTCATTCAGAGTGCCAAGATTTAACGGTGAAGGAAGGCTTAGGGAAATGTTTTTTGTTAAAAGCTTTGTGTCATGCCTGTGGTAAATTTAAAAAATGAAGAAAGAAATTCCGCCTACCCTCTAATTGAAGAACGTTGTTGATGAATTTCAGTGTTGGTGTAATGCCAGGTAAATAGGACATAGGTCTCAGCGATTCACTCATCAAATCAAACAACAGGTTCCTTTGGTCGTTCATAATAGTCAGAGAGCAAACCATAATTAACCAGCCCACATTCACAAAACCCTAAACAAAATGTCTACTGTTAGATGTGATTTTGTGATTGGGCAGCACTTGTTGAACAATCCTGAGTGTTCTAATAGCTACACTAACTGCCAATTTAAGATAATCAGCCAAGCTCATAACATGACTCATTAATGGTTGCTAGAAATTACATACATCCATAGGCAGGAACCTATTCTCTACAAACAAAATGAACATGAACCTTTAATTCTGCCTTTTTTTAAATTACCTGGGAGCTTGAGGAGCCTAAAGTTCCTTTTTGCTTTCACCATGGCAATATCTTGACAAATCAGAGTTGATCTTCTAACCAATCAGCACCCTTTTCTCTTGTAGTATAATAGCTGCAGTCACTTGAAATTTGACATTTCTGTGTTTGTTCTGATGAATTCAAGAACAAAAGCTTCGGCGACATGTCTCTCTTTACAATAATTATTTTTTAAAAAGTTACAATTAATGATTTGGTCTCAGTATTATTTGTGGTCTTGCTGTCAGGGAGTAGTTAACAAGGGGGGAGGAGTAACTGGGATTGTGAAACAGCTGCCTTCCTTTTAACAAGGTTGCAATTCTGTCCAGCCTGGATGTCAATTTCTAACTTTGTGACTGCTGGAAACAGTCAAAGAATGGGGGATAAAGATCAGCATTTGTCTGGTGCCTTCTGTGAAATATCTCAGAATGCTATTATGGTGGCCACAAAGGATGCGGGGAGCATCCATAGATCTTCCTGTGGTCTTTGTAGAATATGAACTTCCCCACTGAGCAGGCAGCAGCTCGCCCAATAGGGAATAAGTAGTCGGATTTTAAAACCTGTTGTTTCAACCCGGGCCTGGTATCCTGTAGGTTCCCGGGGCTTGGACTTGTTTACTGTAAGCTGTGGCTATGGCCTTTCCATTGTATAAATAAAAGGATATGGGGCGGGATTCTCCGAGCCCTGCGCCGGGCTGGAGAATCGCCGGAACCGCGCCACACCGCCCCGACACCGCACGTGATTCTCTGAGGAGTGAAGAATGGGCACCATTTGAGCCGGCGTGTTTGGCGCGGTGCCGGTCAAGGGCAGCTGTCCGTGGCCGGGCCGCCAATTCTCCGGCCTTGATGGGCCGAGCGGCCGCGCGGAAACGACAGAGTCCCGCTGGCGCCGTTCACACCTGCTGGCAGCCGCCGGAAACTCTGCGAGCAGGGTCAGAGGGGCGGCGTGTGTGGGGGGGGGAGGCTCCTTCACCGGGGGGAGCCTCCGATGAGGTCTGGCCCGTGATTGGGGCCCACCGATTGGCGGGCCGGCCTCTCCAGCCCCGTCCCTATTTTGTAACACGGCCGGCCCCTGAACCCCCACGGCATGTTACATTGGGGCCGTCGCGTTGAGGAAGTCCCCCACACATGCGTGGGTTGGTGCGCCACAGAGTGGCGTGGTGCCCAGTTGGCGTCGGGAAGGGAGGCTGCAGTGGCGTTGTGAAACGCGACGGCGTTCGCGATGGTGCGGACACTCTGCCTCCATTTCGGAGAATCCCGCCCAGGGTGTTGGAGACCTTGACGAGATTATTACATTGGCGTCAAGTAAACAAGCTTTTTTCTCTCAGCAACCGTCATTGTCAAGAACAAGCGGCTTCTCTGGTAAGAATAAAAAATACTTCTCGTCTGTAAACGTGAACGCTATGATGTGAGTGGAGATGACTGGGCCCAATACACAGAGTGCATGCATTACTTCTTCTGGGCTAATAATATTGAGGGAGATGGAAAACAGGAAATTATCTTACAGACAGCCTGCGGGGCCCTGACATTTAGCATAATAGAAAGTCTGACCTACCCAGATGCCCCTGACTCGAAGGCTTTTGATGAGTTAGTAGACTTGGTTCAAAAAAACTGTGACCCAAAGCCTCTGATCCAGAGATAATGTTTTATCACAGCAGGGAGAACCCCAGGGAAAGCATGTCACCGGATTTTGGCAAGATTACGAAAATTGCCAGAACATTGTGAATTTGGGCCATCCCTGAACAAACTATTGAGAGACAGATTGGTATGCGGAATGAACAACTTGACAACTCAAAAAAAATTGTTGGCAGAACCCAATCCGGATTTAAAAAAAATAATCAATATGTCTGTATCCCTGGAAAATGCAGGAAAAAGGACTCAGGAGTTAAAAGGGGTGTCCTCCGGTTAGGAGGAGGGGCCTCACACAACAGCGATCATTCCTCAGCTGAAGATGCCTGTGTAAGTAAGATGTCAGATAGTCCATTGCAATATTGGAGCTCAACTCGTATCACCAGACAGTCAAGGAAATGCAGTGACAGCCCCAAAAATGCTAAGGAACATCTTCCAGCAGATTGCAGATGCTGGAGGATGCACTATTGTAAGCACTGCCAAAGGGCAGAGCCAAGACAAAATGTTATAGGAATAGGCAAAATGTGTACTGCTCAGGGAAGAAGCCAAGGCCTGCATTGGCCTACACCAAACAGGTATACCCACGGCCAGATAAAGGGACAATGCAAATAAATCACATCATTACGACCATAGTTGTCCCAATAATGGTGGAACTTCTGGGAAATGATCATCCATTGAAAACGGAGGAGGTGTGGCGGTCTGTGTTATTGGGGAGCAGATATATGACTACACAGGGAAACCATTGTGAATGAAGGGAACCACAAGACCCCAGTTACTTACAGACAGCAATCAGCCACATTCCTACTAACTGTTGTGTGGGGGTAGGGACTAAGCCAAATGGGGAGAGATTGGGCTCCGACGGATCAGGTTGGAGATCTTCAGGCTGGGCGTGGGAGGACTGTATGAAGTCATCAGCAAATACTTAGAAGTTTTCCAGGAAGGACTTGGGAAAATATGAGGAGGCAAAGCCATGATTTATGTCAACCCCGATGCTACGCCTAAATATTTTAGCTCAACTGGTTCCATACTCCCTATTAGAAAAGATGGAGCCCAAACCTGGGTGCCTAGAAACTCTAGGCATAATAAGGCTTCTACAGTTCACAGAGTGGGCCACGCCTGTCGTCCCAGTCCTTAAGCTGGACAAATCGGTCCGTCTCAGTGGCTCAAATTGAAGACCTGTACACCAAGTTAGCAGGTGGTCAGACATTCACTAAGTTGGATATGAACCATGTCAATCTTCAACTTGAATTCGACGAGCCATACCCAGAAGTATGTTACAATCAACACACACAAGGACCCATGTGAGGATACTCGCTTACCCTTTGGGGTCTCATAGCCTGTTCTATATTCAAACGGATTCTGGAGAACCTACTCCAAGGGTTATCAAAAGTGGCGGTATACTTGGATGACGTCCTGGCCACGGGAACTTCAGAATGAGAGCATAGAATCATAGAATCCCCACAGTGCAGGAGGAGATCATTTGGCTCATCAAATCAGCACTGACCCTCGTAACCCTGTGACTCCACCTAACCTTTTGGACACGAAGGGGCAATTTAGCATGGCCAACTCACCAAAACTGCATCTTTGAACATCTGGCATCAGACACATTCCAGAGAACACCTTATCACCCATCGGCAAATGGGCTGGCAGAACGGGCGTGCAGACTTTTAAACCTGGCGTGAAGAAACAACTTCAGTATCCATGGAGACCAAATAGGCATAATTTTATTCATTTTAGGACCACTCCTCCCTCACACAACAACAGGAATGCCTCAGCAGAACTGTTAATGGGATGGCAGCTGTTCATGACTCTAAGCCTGCTATTCCCAAACCTGGCCGGGGGGGGGGGGGCTGGAGTCCCAACAAGTGAAAAAGAAAAAAAATTACGATTCTGGAAGAACAGGAAGAACACTTGAAACAGGTGGTCAGGTTTCCGTGAGGAACTTCGGAGCTGGTCCCAACTGGGATCATAATTGAGAAAATGGGGCAAATGTCATACAAACTAAAGGCCCAGGATAAGGTTGTAAAGAAACATCTGGACCACCTGAGGAGCAGGGAGTCCACTCCTGAGCAAGCCTCCCTACCGGCCATGGAGGTGGACGCCAGTATTGAGCGGGCAAGAACTCACCCAATGGGAAATGAGCAATGGGAATTTAAAACTCGTTGCTTCAAGCTAGGCTAATATTCTGTCGGCCCCAGGCTTGGACTTGTATGTTGTAAGCTGTGGCTGTGGCCTTTTCCGTTATGTAAATAAAAGAGTATAGCGTTGGAAGACTAGCCTTGGCAAGATTACTACAAATACATTATTTTGGAACCATCATTATATAAGCTAACACAACAACACTTTTCTGCATAACTAAATCCTTCAAGCATCAACTAGATGAATGATTGGGCTATTCGATGTCTATTACTCATGTTACAGTTGAGGGAAGAATATTGACCCGACCATTGAGTAAACTGCCTGCCTTCCCTTGAATAGTGCCATGGGATCTTTAATAATGATAATAATCTTTATTATTGTCACAAGTAGGCTTACATTAACACTGCCTGTTTGGGTACACTGAGGGAGAATTCAGAATGTATAAATTACCAAACAATGCGTCTTTCGGGACTTGTGGGAGGAAACTGGAGCATCCGGAGGAAACCCATGCAGACACAGGGAAAACGTGCAGACTCCACACAGAGAGTGACCTGAGGCTGTGGCTTCAGGTTAATGTCTCATTGAAGGGACAGTACCTCTGATAATGGAACACTCCCCCAGGACTGAATTGGAATGTCATCTTAGATTATGAGATTGAACTCCTGTTATGGAGTTTGAACCCACAACCTTTTGAGAGGAGAGTGTCAAATGGGGCTGGTTTAGCTCACCAGGCTAAATCGCTGGCTTTTAAAGCAGACCAAGCAGGCCAGCAGCACGGTTCGATCCCTGTACCAGCCTCCCTGGACAGGCGCTGGAATGTGGCGACTAGGAGCTTTTCACAGTAACTTCATTGAAGCCTACTCATGACAATAAGCGATTTTCATTTTTTTTTTTCATTTTCATTTCAAATGAATAGAGGAAATACAAACTCACATTTATATAACACAAGACTCCATTACTCCGAAACGTCCCGAAGCACATCACATACTTGAAGCACACTGTTAAGTAGGCAAATAAAGCTGCCAACACATAGCAGAGTTCTTCAAATACATCATCAAATCGAACCTCAGGCTGGTTTATGTGAGTGAAACATTTGTAATAACATTAATACAAATCGTGGACAAGCCACCTCCTAGTCTGCCCTGCCCTTTTACCTTGTGGAGGTCATGCAGCCATTCACAAAGTGACAGAGTGGAAATGAAATACATGGGACTGAATTCAGCACAGAAAATAAACCAGCGCATTGTATATTATGTGTTGTATCCTGAAGCTGATTGCAGTATGTGCACCATGTAACGTGTCGGACTGAAACGGGGCAGCTCAATGCATGGCACAAATATCTTTGCTCAAATTGGTCTGATTTCCATGTCATCCGCTCTGCTCCAGAGTGCGCTAAGTGACAACGCAAAGTACGAATGGCTGGCATTCCTTCATCATTCTGCCTCTTGCACAAGGGCACAGTAACATCAGTGATGCAGACACTCGGATCACTGAGTGAGAGACTTCCCTCGAGATGTGCAAATGTAACATTAGTTTTATTGATTTGTCTGACACATGCTGCTTTTGGAATTTAGGTTTAATAAGCAAATGTCTATAGAACCCAGAGCTCGTGTCTTGATTTACAAGAGGATTTGGGGATTTGAAGTAAGGCTCATCGCAGTTATGTGCTGTCAGTGTCAATGAAGGAGACCACTAAGCTCATCTCTGTGTTAATAGGTTCCTTCAAACGGCTGCCGAATGGCAATGGATATCAATGCAGTACTGAGAGAACACTGCACTGCCAGAGGTGCCAACATTATTGTTGTTGGGAATGGGAACAGAGAGGGCACATGGGATTAGGACTAAGGACTGAGTATTAGATAGACACCAACAAGAGGTGAATGGCTTGTATTCGTGTTGTACTTTTTGTTATTCTATGTACGAGCAGGAGGCTTCCTATGCTGTTCTGAGCCATATTTATTTCTCAAATATCTGTAAAAGTGCTTTGGGACATCATGAGATGCTATGTAAGAATGCTAGATAAATTCAAGACATTCTTTTTAACCAACACGTCAAAAGCAGATGAACTGGATGATATTCTTCTCATTAGTTGAATGTGGGACTTTGCTGCTTGCAAATTAGCTGCTGAGTTTGCCTACCTAATAGACCTTCATTTCTAAAGTAAACCGTTGGTTGTGAAGTGTGTTGACACATCCCAAGGATGTGGATGACGTTATATACATGTTAATTCTTCTTCCAGAAGTTAGTCATTGCTAAATAGTGCTTCACTCATTCGCTCTGTGTTCCTTCTTGGGCACCCATGAACCCATGAACTCTGACCCTGTTCTCAAAATGCTGGCCCAACCACTGGTCATTTGGAGATGCACCAGAAGGGCCCAGAGTGAGTCATCTCCCTCCCTGCGCAAAAATGATAATACTAAGCAAGGGGCTGCTTTCGAAGTCAATTTAAACTGGCTTCCCTGGAAGAAACAAAGATAATCTTTTTCAGGATTCGAATGGAAGGAGGAGACAGGATGGATTCCTCGGGGATCAGTGATTCTCACAACTGCCAGTGAGGTGGCCTGTATTTTCTCACAGGCCCCACCAGCCTTCAGTGAAGCGTCGAATGTCCTGAGACTGCAGAGACTACTAATGTACGGCGTCTCCTTTCCTTCCTTGCCACTGCCCTTGCAGGTAGAAGCTCCAGCTCTTTAAAAGTCCTGCAGAACTCCCAGCTCCTGACATATTCCAGTACATGGGAGTCCAGGACAATATTTCCGTAGGTGCCAGAGGGGCCAGGGATGTTCAGCCCAGGCGCATGTACAAAGTGATGCAGAATATAGGATTATATAGGATATATGGCAGAGAAACAGGCCATTCGGCCCAACCAGTCATTGCCGATGTTTATGCTCCACTTGAGCCTCCTCCAATTGTTCCTCATCTAAATCTACCATTGTAACCATCTATTCCCTTCTCCCTTATATGTTTGTCTAACTTACCTTGAAATCCATTTGTACTATCACTTCAACCACCGCGCCATGTGATAACAGGTTCCACATGCTCACCGCTCTTCGGGTAAAGAGGTTGTGATAGGAAATGGTCAAGGATGCATTCAAACTAATTTGGCCTGGGTCACTGCAACATTTCAGTGCGGCATGCAATAACTCTACTGAGAAGTTGTGATACACTTAAATTACCACTGTGACTATAATAATTGAGATTTTGATTACTTCGGCATAATCAACTATGCTTAACCTTGTGAGACATTAATCATGTTCCGTTAAATAATGTTAGTTGAAGCATTTATGAATCTGTCTTTTTAATTACTCCATCAAGCTTCATTCAGTGTTGTACTGTGGTTTGATTGACTACCAATACATAATTGACTGTTCTGACGAATGCAGGATTTTATATATATTGCATTACAGACATGTGGCAATTTAAGGGTTAAAAGCCTGGGTTAGAGTGTGTTTGACTGCAGTAGTCATGTTTGAAAAATAATCGTGTTTTGCAAGACCACAAAGCTTTTAGGCGCCAGAGGTCAAATTGAGCATTGTAAAAGCTTGGGGCTTATGCAATGTTGTCCCTGTGGAGTCAATGTGTTTTCAGCTTGGAGAGATTATGTTATTGATGGGTGAAGCTAAGGTATTCAAATATTCTGAGAAATCTTCTGTGTTCTGATCTGGCTAACACTGAGTCCACAAGTAAGGTCTTTTGCTCGCACAGTAGGATAGTTAGAAAAATTTAATTGAATTTAAAGCAATGCAGACGTGTCTGAGGACAAGAGGGGAAGCTGAAACAAGCCAGTTGAAACAGCGTTTTTTAAGACATCCAGCCAGAGTCTTCAGCGGTTCTAACAGGAACCAAATCTGTCCTGGAAAGCAGGTATTACTCTGCGCCACTGGGATGTGAGATGGATTGAGAGCTGTGTGTCTTTCCGTTCTTGTTGGTTAATTGAAAATAGTGATAATAATGAACAATACAGTATTTACTGTATTGAGTAGGATTATCTAAAGGGTAATTGTAAGCTATTTTTGGATGCGTTGTTAAAGTATTTAATACTGCGTTAATGATTAAATTTTGTTTTAAAATACCAAATCGATATTTCTTTGTGCAATCACTCATGGGGCGAAGTATTCTTTCTGAAAAGTGTCAAAAAATAAACTAAAATATTGGTGTTTCAGTCCAGTATCCCACTGTGGGGTCTGGTCTGGGATCGTTAAGGGTAATAACAGAAAATGCTGGATAAACTCAGCAGGTCTGGAAGCATCTGTGGAGAGAGAAACAGAGTTAACATTCCGAGTCCGTATGACCCTTCTAAAGGAGGGGTTTGTAGTAATTACTCAAAGTTAAGCTAATTTAATTATATTATGAACCTTCAAATGGTAAGTCCCAATTTTCCAATGTGTATATTTTTGGAAGGTGTGTGGGCTTGGGATGAGAGAGGGGAAATATTTACTCGTTGACTGATATAGGTTATATATTGTGGGTGGAATTTTCTGGCCCCTCCTGCTGGATAGGTTTTTCAGTCCCACGGAAGTTAATGGGCTTTTGAATGGCTCACCGATTTTATGGTCGCACCTGCCGCTGCGACAGGGTCATAAACCTCCGCCCTGTATTGTTTGTCAATTCTATTTTGATAGTCAGCCTTCCTATGCTTTCAATCTGCATTAAATTCAGATTCAGAAGGATATGGGTCAGAAACCGGGAGCGAGAGTCATCTCAATTTTTCAAGTTACGCACACACACAAAAGTAAATTCAGAATGGGTAAGATACAATGTGCCTTTGTTGTGCTTGACCTTTCACCCGAGTGTTCTGCTGTCTGACATCTCCGTTCCATCATTGCCACCACCTGCATACATTTTAACTTTATTTGCATCTGAAACATGATTGACGGGCGTCACATGCCTTTGCAAGGAGCTTTTGCCTTTGCAATGGAATGTCAAATAAACTCAGCCTACACAACTCACATATAATAGTGTGTAACTAGGTGGCAGGCACCTCATCTGCATCAATGCAGAGAAAGAATACCGGATGCCATGCACGATTTGAAGGTTTCAGTGGAGCGAGTGCCTGCGCTGCACAAGGATGAACAATGCGTGCTCTTTAGAAAGCAGCTTTGCACTATCCTCAGAGCCAACCTACGTGAATGTGCACCTGAATGAGATACAGGAAGGTGTCGCAGCATGGCGGAGCACTGGCGGCTCTGAGAGAGAAGAGGGAACAAAAAAGGCTGGGAAGGAAATTAAACAGGAAACAAAAAAAAAAATCACTGCTTAGTTACTTTGTTTTTGTGAGTAATAGTTTTTGGCCAATAATTACAACTGTCATGTGCAGAAAGAATTAACGCATTATTACCCAACAACAAATCATTTTACTCACCTAGCACCTTTAAGGTACTAAAACATCCCCAGCCACTTCATAGGAATGTTGTCAGGCAGAAATTTGACATCAAGCCGCATAAGGAGATATGAGGACAGGGTGCCAAAAAAAGTTTGGTGAAACGGGTAGGTTTTAAGGAGCATTTTAAAGCTGGGAAGAGAGGTCGAGAGGCAGAGAGATTGAGGGAGAATTCCCGAGAGGACAAAGGCAGCTGAAGTCATTACCCCCAAAGAGGAGCAATTAAAATTGGCAATGCTTAAATGGCTTGCATTAGAGGAGTGCCGATGTTTATGGGGCTGAAGGTGATTCCAGAGATAGGAAGGGGTGAGGCCTTGGCGGGGGGGGCGGGGGGGGGGGGGGGGAGGGGAGAGTGGGACGGCGATTTGAAAACAAGAATGAAAGTTTTTAAACCCAGGTGCTTGCTAAACAAGAGCTAAAATTGGTCAGCAAACACAGGGGCGATTGATGACTTAGTTCACGTTAGGATGTGGTCAGTGGTGTTTTAGGTGACCTCACATTTACGTAGGGCAGAACATGGGAGAAGAGCCAGGAGCACATTAGAATAGTCAAGTCTGGAGGAAACAAGGCTGAAGTTTTCAGCAGCAAATGAGCTGATGCAGGGTAAAAGTTGTGCAATGTTGAGGGGTGGAAGCAGGCACAGAAGTGGTCGGAAACTTACCTTGGCGTCAAATATGACACCAAGGTTGCAAACAGTCTAGATCAGCCTTAGACAGTCGATAGGGAGATGGATAAAATCAGTGGCAAAATCAGTTTGGTTGAGAAGGGCAAAGAGGGACAGGTTTCCTTTGTCACAGTCACAGAGGATGTCATTTGTGACTTTGTGACTTTGTAATGGACATACAAACAACTCCATTAAAATAATAAACCAAGGATTTTGGCGTGAACAGATTAACATTTGTTCAGTAATATGCACAGTGTCATTTCCAAACTTTAATAGCAGAAATTTCGTGTAAAAATCTCTAAATGTCCGAAAATCACATATTTGACGTCTGCATCATCACAAATCCTGCCTGCTTCCACCTCCTCAACATTGCACAACTTTTACACTGCGTCAGCTAATTTGCTGCTGAAATTACATTTAATCACAGAAGAGAGAAAAAACAATTTCGGTTAGTTCCTGTATAGTGCAATACTCCATCATTAACATTCAGGAAGTGTTCCGACGAGTATGATATTTACAGCTTAACTTAATCTATGTACTGCAACAAACACTATCAATCTCCTTTGTAAATCCTCCAGAATCGTGAGCTCATAGCATCTCTCCAAGGAAGCACCCCATAGAGCGGATACCTAGAGGATCTTAATCATCCAATCAATGAGACTCTGGGCCAGGTTGAATAATCAAACCATCTTTCTTTTGTTCTCCTCAGAGTGCACAACCAACAGACATGATTCACAGCATGTGAGACGTGAAATACTGATGGTCGATAAATGCTTTTCTGTTCCTTTTCTGCGGGAGAATTTCAGGCATCTGACAGGCCACCCCTGAAATTTTACAGGGCCTTACCTCCTGATGTAATTTAAAAAAAAATGTTTTAATTATAAATTTAGAGTACCCAATTCATTTTTCCAATTAAGGGGCAATTTAGCATGGCCAATCCACCTACCCTGCACATCTTTGGGTTGTGGGGGCGAAACCCATGCAACACGGGGAGAATGTGCAAACTCCACACGGACAGTGACCCAGAGCCGGGATCGAACCTGGGACCTCGGCGCCGTGAGGCAACAGGGCTAGCCCACTGCGCCACTGTGCTGCCCCCCTGATGTAATTTCAACGGATCATTGGCGGAGTCCACGGACCAACACTTCAAACGACCCTTTACAACCATCCCCATGGGCCCGCCAAAGTTATGGTGGAAAGTGAGAGACAATCCCCTCAAAAACGGCGAGATTCTCCGTAAGTGCGGGGAATCGTAATGGCTGCCGTGGGACAGGCCATGACCCACGGCAGCCGTAACGCCCACTTCCGGGGTCGATTCTCCCCCCCTGGGCGGGGCTAGGAGTCAAGGCCGCACGACAAGCGTCACGCCGGCTGATGCGGCCGATGACGTCAGCCGCGCATGCGCGGTTGGCGTCTTTTCCTTCAGCCGCCCCGCAAGACGTGGCGGCTTGATCTTGCCGGGCAGCGGAGGGGAAAGAGTGCGTCTGTTTTGGACGCAGGCCCGACGATCGGTGGGCACCGATCGCGGGCCTGTCCCCTCCGGAGCACAGTCGCGGTGCTCCCTTCCCAATCGGGCCCCTGGATGCCCCAAACGGGCGTCCGGCGCCCGTTTCACAAATACAGTGACCAGGTGTGGTTGCTGCCGTGTTCAAACGGGCATGAAGGCCCGGCCGTTCGGCCCATCAGCCTCGGAGAATCGCCGCTCGTCGTAAAAAACGGCGATCGGCGATTTGTGGCATGGGTCGGCCATGGGGGGGGGAGGGGAGAATAGCAGGAGGGCGCGCAAAATGTCGGGAGGCCCTCCCGCTATTCTCCCACCCGGCGTGGGGGGCGGAGAATCGCGCCTTAAGGATCTCAATCTCCATTTCTTCCAGACCCTTCTATCAGGCAGAAGGTACAGAAGTCTGAAGACCCGCACATCCAAACATAGGAACAGCTTCTTCCCCACAACTACAAGACTCCTCAAAGACTCTCCCTTGGACTGATCTGTTCCCTGTAACAACATTATTCACGACGCCCTATGCTGCTCTCGCTCACGTATTTGCTTTGTTTGGCCCCTTGTTCCGCACTGTAACCAATCACTGTTTGTCGATGTACCATTTGTCAATGTTCTCTATTGATTATTCTTTTTGTCTACTATGTACGTACTGTGTACGTTCCCTCGGCTGCAGAAAAATACTTTTCACTGTACTTCGGCACATGTGACAATAAATCAAATCAAAATCAAATCCATTTTGACTGTAAGCAGGGGAAACCTATGATCAGCATTTTCCCAAATGTAAGGAAGTTTTCATCTATATATTCAACATGAAAGTTCCAATTTGATAATCCCAAATTGATTGCTCCTAGGTTTTATACATTACAAGAGTAATTACACTTCGAGAGTACTTCATTGGCTGCAATGCACTTTGTGGCGATTGGTGGTCCTGAAAAGCGCCTTCCATGTCCCACACATCTTGGCTGTTTTAGAATTATTATTCACAACTACAAGCCCAATTCTCAGACAAAATCCTTTAAGCCCTTAAATCTCTTCCAAAAATATTCCTGGTTTTCTGGTATTGGGCACGATTTAACCACCACGGTGCACCCAGCGCAGATCTGGGAACGCAGGTAAGTAGCGGGAAAGGTCGACATCGGGATTCATGCCAGACGTGAACCAGTTTGCAATTCCCCCGGCCCGCTCTCAATGGCGAGTTCCAAAAAATCACGAGCATTTCATTAACCCTCATTTGCATTCATTTGAATCTCAATAGTGAGTGAGGGGGGGGGGGGGGGGGGTCCAGCGGTGAGACCTCTTAAAACTGAATAGCTAGGATGCCACTAGAGTAGTTTTACATAAGTTAGTTTATTGAGGATTGAGATTATTTATAGAAAGTGTACTGAGTAATCATTATTAACCATTAAACATGTAGTTTTAGGACATAGCAGTAACAAGTATTCAAACTCTTCCTACAAGCAGTGGCCACAATGCATGATGGGATTTACATTAGCTAACTTGACCATGTTTTTGAAACACAGGAGATGTGTGATCAACAAATTATCAATGGCCTCCGATATCCTCTGGAGGCAAAAAGGAAATTACTTTTGATATCCTGGCTTTCTGAAACAATCCCTAGAATAAAGAGGATAATAGTTCTACCATCCTGGCCCTCATGAACAATGGGTGCGCAGGATGCTGAGACGGGGGGGAAAAACAACTTAGGATGCTCAGATTGACGTCAAGCCTTTTTGTAAACACAGTGAACAGGATGAGGCTCAATCATGGGCTGATCGCAATTTTAGTGGATAAGGTTTAAACATGACAACTTCTGAGATTGGATCGAGAGAACTGGGGTGGGCTATTGAGTTTTGGAAATTGTATAATTGATGTGTTTTTAACAGTGTTTGGTAGCTAGGTCTTGGCATTATCCAGATTTCATCTCCGTGTACACGTAACCAAGCTTGGATTAATAAATAAACCATCTTATCCAGATTGCTGATGTGTCTGTTGCTCTCTGTACTGAGTTGAGCCACAGGGAAGAATCCCATGTGGAAGCTGACTCAATACACAGGTCTTAAAACCGCTCCTACAGTGATTTTGAAGTCGGATGTAATAGCTTCCAGGGAATTATCTGGCTCCCCAGCAAGAATTCATGAGGACTTGAACTGTTTAGTACTCCTTTTCAAAAACATGAAGCTGGCGCATGGATGCTGATGGGAAATGAGGAGGTGAATAGCCATTTCCATTTTCCATGCAGCTCAAGGGCACTGGAGCTGCTCTCCCAGTGTTCAGGGGGGTTGGGGGGGGGGGGGGGACCCCTCAGGTGGGTTGGGCTTGGTCAAAGGGATGAAGCATTCCAGGTTGAGGTCATCCCTGGGCCGGTGGGGGGGGGGGGGGGGTTTGCGTCTGTGAGGCCTTCAAGCCATCTTTCAATATTGTGCAGCAAGTAAGCCCAAGGGTAACTACAGTGCAGCCTCCCTGTCCTACCAAACACTTCCAGGACAGAGCCTTCCTATGGCTTCAATACTGAATGTCAATTTCACACCCTTTGACTGTGAGCAGCCTCTAGCTTCACAGCTGAAGGCTACTGCAAATGATAAATTAGACTTATTAATTGTGACATCACTTCACAGCTGCAGGTTGTGTTTGCTGCTTAGCTGCAAATGCCCGGAGGCTGCAGTAGCTGAGAGTTTGTTTGCTGTTGTCTTTTATGCTTGCCTGCTGCCTCTTCCCCTTGGGCTTACTTGCTGCTTTCTGGATGGAAGGAAGGAAGGAAGGAAGGTAGTTGCCTTTCGATCTCTTTTATCTGGAATGCGGTGAAGGGAGGATTATGGCGAGCCTAATACCCGACTAAAGATGTGGAAGGACTTACTCGAACAGTCTGAGGATGTTTTTAAAGGCCTGTTTTATGTGTTGACTGGGTGTTCTGTTCTGGACTTATGGGTCACCTGTTAATTCCTGTGGCCCGGTCCTTGGACAAGGTGGTGATGGAAGATCAGATGCTGATACTGCAGGTGAGAAGGGGTGGCCCAGTCAACTGCGCAGCCCGGAGGTTGCGTCGAGACACTTTAATGGACTACTGGTGACTTTTTGTGTTCAGTGGCCATTTGTTGCTCCTGTTATGGTTGCGGGTCGCTGATGTTCCTTGGTTTCCTTTTGTTCTGCGTTTGGTCTATGTTTGTCAGGGGGGAATTGCCTCGGCAGCTGGTGTGGTGGTATGCATCACTGTAAATACACAAGGGGTTAATGTAAGTCCACGTAGACTAGCTAGACACTAGAGGGAGCACCAGAGACAAGGCACACAGACACTCAACCAATAGATCAGTTAGATAGGACACGACCAATGGACATTCACGATACACACTGAGGTGACACCACCACAGGGGGGCATTACACCAACCCATATATAAAGGACACAACACACATGATCTTCCTCTTTCCAGTGGAGACAGTCAGTGAGTAGAGACACAGGGTTGATTCAATATCACACCCACCACGTGCATTGTAGCAGACTGGTTAGTCAGTCTGAGTAGGGGAATTGGGAGTAGGGAAACCTTCCTTTGTCAGAGTGAACATCAAGGAAGCCGCTTGTGCTACGCTAAGAGCATAACAAGACAGCTGGTAGCATTGTTCCTTTGTTTTTTTTGCTTTGGTTTTGATCCTTGGTATACGGCTGGTGACTTTGTTGCCTTTCTGTTTTGTGTTCTCCTTCGGTGGTTGCTCTGTATTTGGTTGGGTTCATAATGTGCCGGACCTGCTCTGGGCTGAACTGTGCCCCTCTTGGGTGGGGTGGAATGCTTTTCTCTCTCTCCTCCACCATGCTCCATGTTGGAATGTCTGGTGGGCTGGGCTGGTGAACCTTTCCGGTGATGTAGGTCGGTGGGAACGTGATTGGTGCCGTCATTGTACTGTATTCTGTGTCTTGATGCTATCAATAAACTAAAATATTTGCAGGTTGTGTTTGCTGCTTGCTCCTGCTGGTGGCTGCAGTTGCCTGGAGTCTACTGTTGCTGTTTCCTTCCTTTTCTGTAGCCAGAAAGGACAATTTTTTCTAAGATACCTGGGTTCTGGAACATCCAGCTCAGGGAGACGTAGGTGTCTAGAGGCAATCGGTTTGAAGCAAAAAAACACTGCGGGATCTGGTGCACAACATTGTTCTTCGAAGGAATGCTTTTGCAGATTGCTGATGCTTTTGTTGCTGGTGTGGCGAGTGCTGCATGTAACTGGCACATCACCTTGGGTTAAACACATGAGACGTCAAGGATGTTCAACTGCACCTTGAGTGCCAGTGGGAATGTGCGGATGCCGGGATTTGGTTCCGGTGAGATTGGGCCGTCTAGGAGGACCTGTACAGCTGCGACTCCTGGATGGAAAATGGCACTGATACACGGAACAAGTCACACATGGTGTATGGACTGCTGAAAATGCGGTTCCAATGCCTGGACCACTCTGGTGGTGCCCTCAGTGTTGTCACTGTCAGCGGGTCAATGTACAAGGCAGGAGAGTGACGATAATCACTGTGAGGTAAGCCCTGGTGCTCCTCAAATGTCTGCAAATGTCTGACCCCTGTCTTTCTGCTGACATTGGGCTCACACTTATCCTCTGAATGGAGTCTGCATCGGGAGTGTTTGATATTGGGGATTGGAGGGGGGGAATGGAGGGCACAGGGAGTGGAGGTGCAGGTAGGCCCGTTGTGAATAATGAGGTGACAGTGACTTCACATATCAGTTGTAACATGTTTTGCAGTGAACATTTGACATTTCCATTCCCCCTATCTACAGATAGTGACTCCCCAATGCCCGCTCAGTGCTCCTCAATGTTCCTGATATTTCACGGTCTGTTGCTACATCTAGGTGTCTCCCCAGGATGCACATCAGAGGTGGAGGCAGCCTGCTGCTTTCCGCACCCTGTAGCCTTTGATCCCTTCCAGAGGACATCCTCCGTAGGCCCTGGAGCCAGAGGACCCTGGCCGAATTACTTGTGCCACAGGCATCCTGTTCTGCCCCCTGCCCTCGAGGTGCACTGGTGTCAGGAAGGGGGGTGGATTTGGAAGCACTGAGACCGCCAATTTTTTCTCAGTGCAAGCCCTGGGTGGCCTCCAGTGCTTCCTCCTCAATGACAGTGCACGGAGGGCCCTGGGGAACTCCATGGGATGGAGGGACAGGTGAAGTGAGCTCTAGAGGCCTCTGAGCTATCTGGCTCTGCCAGTCCTGAAGCTTCCCATTGTCTGCACCATGGGATATACCTCAGTGACTGGGTCATGCTCTGCGATATCTAACTGCACCTGGGACCTGTTCCTCAGTAACCGGGACAAGATGTCGAGGCCCTCAGTCATGGTTGTCACAGACTAAGCCATGCCTTGGGCAACACCACTTGACGTGGACGTTGAGCTCCAGGCTTTCCACTGTAGTCAGTACCCTAGCCCCGCATTGTCCGCACCATCTCCTGCGCTCGAAGCCTCTGGGACTCCTCCAATCAACTGTGCAGTCACTGGAATGTACCTTATCCCCTCTTGAATCTTATGGCTCTGGCCTATCATCTGCATCAGTTCTGGGAGAACCTTGTCCAGATACTCGGCAACTGACTGGGACCCAGCTGAGTCCTGGGATCCAGCAGACCTCCGACTGCTGTCTCCCTTGGATGTTCCTGCCTCCACCTGATGTACATCAGCAACTGTGTGGTGCTCACCAGGTTGTGCCCAAGAAACCTGTCCAATAATGTCGCCCACCGAGATGTGTATCTCTGCGTTGATGGAAGGTGGGGGTGAGAGCTGTGACGCTTCGATGGTGGTCTCCTTGGCTGGCTTGGCCCCAGTAGATGGAGATCCTGCAAGACAATGGACATGTGGTTTGTGAAAGGGAAGGGTAAATTTTGTCTGACGTGAACAACTCACTTGAGACAGGTCATCTGGATGAGGGGGGCAGTGGATCCTCACCTCTGCGGCGCAGGCCAACCTCGCTGTCAGTGACTGCTCTCTCCTCGGTTATGCCCGTGATCTCCAGGGCCCGTTCCTCACAGGGGGTGAGGACTTGGATCTCTGGAACTCCCCCCCCCCCCCTCTTCTTGGCCCTTTCCCACTTATTATCATAGAATCCCTACATTGCAGGAGGAGGCCATTTGGCCCATCAAGTCTTCACCTGCCCTTTGAAAGAGCACCCTATCTAGGTACACACCCCTAACCTATCCCTGTAACCCAGTAACTCCACCTAACCCTCTGGACATTCAGGGACAATTCAGCATGCCCATTCCACCTAACCTGTACATCTTTGGACTGTGAGAGGAAACCAGAACATCTGGAGGAAACTCACGCAGACACGGGGAGAACATACAAACGCCTCACAGACAGTCACCAAAAGGCTGGAATTGAATCCACATCCCAAGCGCTGCGAGGCGGCAGTACTAAACATTGTGCCACTGTGCCACCTTACAGGCTATCTTCTCCTGCTGGGACAAAGCGAGGCTTGTGAGCCGCGCGCTTGATGGGTCAGGGGGACTATAGCAGGTGCCATGTATGGGCATCGCACCTGGACATAAAGGGAGGCACTGAGATGCAAATCTGGTGAATCAGGCGGCGAGACATCCAATAATAGCGAGAAGCTTGTGGGGGCTCATTTTCAGCACTAAGTGCCATTGAATAGGGACTGCGATCTCGCCAATGGGGCCATCAAGGAATACACCGCGAAACAGGATCAAAATTACACTTTGAAATCGTCCCCGTTATATCAAATACTCTTCGCACTCTTTTCTAGTCTCCTGCAGATCCTCAGAAATTCATAACTTCCTTGCTTATATTAAACCAAAATTATGCATTCTACTCACCAGCTTTACCCTTCATTAGGCTTCCAACAAACTCAGGGAAGTGGTAATTCTATTAAGTTTAAACCAAGATTAATAAAATAAGACACCCACTGATTCAATTAAGGAAGCACAGACCCTGCTGAAACCTCTCCACATAAACATAGAATTATAGACCTCAGGAAGAGGCCTTTTTGATCTACTGAGGCTCTGTCAGACAGCTGCCAAATTGATCCTGCATTCCTGCGCTTCCTAGAGCTCCCTTCACCCAAGTTTCTGATAGTAATTCATTCTGTCCTGACCCAAATTAAATGAAGGGAAATAGTGCAGGGTTATCGGGAAAGTGCAGGGAAATGGCATTTGAGCAGAATGGCCTTCTCCTGTGCTGTATCATTTTATGATTCTATGACAATGCTGGTTTTGCCATGACTTACCTCTTTTGCATTTGTGCTCTAACAGAGTGACAGAGACAGAATGACCGCAGTGCCCATCATTTTCAATTGAATTTAGCTCATGCTGAGCCACCATTATACCATGAACAAAGTGGGGGGGGGGGGGGGGGGGGGGGGGGGGGGGGGGGTGTGAAGGATTGCCTTATTCCTATTGAAACGGGGTTTGGAGGTCTCCATCGGAGAAGTTGGTTGCACTTCTAATGCCCACAGCTTTGGTGTGGTGTTCAGTAGGCGTACCTTCCTCTAAATGGGCATGGTAGTTAGCGATCTGGACTTATGTGTTGAGATATCGGGATTCTTCGTCGGCGGGATCTTCCCCCTCACCGGCAGCGCACCCAAGCCCGCGGGTTTCCCGACAGTGTGGGGGTGGCCACAATGGGAAACCCCATTAGCCGGCTGAAGGAACAGAGAATCCCGCTGCCGGCGGGGGCATGCCGCACCAGAAAACGGGGCTGGCGGGATGGAGAATCCTACCCATCATTAAGTAATTTGTTGAAAATTGCCAGCTAAACTAATTGTTCACTGCTTATCCTGAGAGTAGCATTCCTCTAGTATTGCCTTCTGTGATATCCATCATTCCCCAATGCCGTGCTGCTCCATGAATTTAGAAATAATAACATTCAATCTTTTTTTGGGGAAAAGCAATGCCACTTCAGCTTTTTCATACAGGTTGTATCATCTCCCTTGTCTGGAAACGCAGCTAAAACTTGCAATATTTGTTGACCAGGGCCATGAAAGCCGATGGCAATTATTCTTTCTGCTGAATTTTCGAAAAATGTAAATGAAAAGACAAAATACTGTAAATACTCAGTAGGTCAGGCAGCATCAATGAAGAGAAACAAGGTTGAAAATTATAGTCAGTTTCCACTGTTCTTTCATGGTCGCACCGTGGCTAGCACAGTTGCTTCACAGCTCCAGGGTCCCAGGTCCGATTCCCGGCTTGGGTCACTGTCTGTGTGGAGTCTGCACGTTCTCCCCGTGTCTGCGTGGGTTTCCTCTGGGTGCTCCGGTTTCCTCCCGCAGTCCAAAGATGTGCAGGTTAGGTGGATTGGCCATGTTAAATTGCCCTTAGTGTCCAAAAAGGTTAGGTGAGGTTACTGGGTTATGGGGATAGGGTGGAGGTGTGGGCTTAAGTAGGGTTCCCTTTCCAAGGACCGGTGCAGACTCAATGGGCCGAATGGCCTCCTTCTGCACTGTAAATTCTATGATTTCCCTAGCTTCTTCAGGACTCTTGATAGTCAGCCACCAGATTTTGGTGATTTAACCACCTTAATGTTAAGTAACTTTGGAAGTCCCATCTCTTTGAATAATTAACTGTATTAACTGTTCTATACCCATATCAAGTGGTTTTACACTCTCAATATCCAGCTCCTCTGTGAAAACGGATACAATACTTATTTTGTGTCTCATCCATTCTCTCATTCGTCAGCACAAACTGGCCTTCATCACCTCCCGGCATCTCCAGTCTTGACCTTTTCATTAAACAGAGCCTTTTTATCGTCCTTTATGATCTGTCATTCAGTTTTTTCTCCAATATTCTCTGAAGGCTCTTGTATAGCTCATCGTTTTCCTGTTTACTAACTGCTTTGGTTCACTTCATGCTTTTTCTTTCCATTTTCATTCAGTCTCCCTGTTTGTCATGGAACATCCACGCTTTCACTTGACAGGATTTCTTTCCATTTAATCTGGGCCTATTGGGTTCCTTCCATCCATTTGTATTTATTTTCTGGCCAGGTATCTTTGTCCTTCACTTTTCTGATTCCTGCCTTGTTCATGCACTGAATCTTATTCTTTGTTGTTATCCATATTCTCTCTATTTTTAGCCTGCCTACTTCCTCCTCTTTGTTACCGAAAAGCGAGTTGCGTAACGTTGCTTTCTTTGTGAGGCTAGTGATACCAAGAGTGATTGAACAATCCTGAAAATAGCCCAAAATAAACACTGTCATACCATAAATATTTCTACAATCATGCTCTGTTTCTAGATAATTGAAATCTCTGACATGAGAACAATATTGCCTCCTCAAAATCTATTCTCAATTTATTTTCCATTAATCAAGAGTGTACAATATACACCAATGAATGTCCTTGAACCCTTCTTTTAGGGTTCAGATGAGATTAGTTCTCTGTTTAGATCAGAGCTGAGATTTCCTCAGAGTTGAATGACATCACTGTAAATCTGAATACTGCCAAGACTATTTTCATTACTCAGGCTACCACCAGGTAAACCCACATAGACACGGGGAGAACGTGCATATTCTGCACAGACAGTGACCCAAGCCGGGAAACAAACCTGGGTCCCTGGCGCTGTGAAGCAACAATGCTAACCACTGTGCTACCGTGCCGCCCATCAGATAGTATACGGCACATCAGGCAGTATTTGACAGAGTGTTGTATCAAGGAGCCCTGGCAAAATTGATGTCAATGGCAATCCATTGATTGGAGTCATACTTAATAGAAAGGACTTAAATGTCATTGTTGGAGGACAATCAGCTCATCCCCAGGACATCACTGCAGGAATTCCTCAGGACAGTGTCCTTGGTCCAGCCATCTTCAGCTGTTTCTGCAATAACCTCCTACCCATCATTGGAGCAGAAGTGGGTCTAATTACTGATGATTGTACAGTATTCAGTACCATTCACAATTCCTCAGACACTGAAGCAGTCTGTGCACATACAATGAGAGCTGGACAACAGCGATGTTTGATAAGTGACAAGTAAGATTCATGCCACATAAAGACCATCTCCAACAAAAAAGAATCAAACAATCTCCCATTGACATTCAATGGCATTACCATCGTTGCATTCTACACGATCAACACCCTGGAGTTTCATTGACCAGAAACTGAACTGGACTCGCTGTATAAATAGTTTGGCTACAGGAGCAGGCGAGAGGCTGGAAATTCTGTGACAAGTAACTCACCTCCTGACACCCCAAGCACAATTGATGATTTTGATGGACTCTCACTTGTCTGGATGAGTGCAGCTCCAACAACACACAAGAAGCTCAACATCATCCAGGACAAAGCAGCGCACTTAATTGGCGCCCAATCCACAACCTTAAACATTCACTCCCTCAACCACCGGTGCACAGTGGCAGCAGTGTGCACCATCTACAAGATAGACTGCAGCAACACACCAAGGTTTCTCCGACAGTATATTCCAAACCCACAAACTCTGGCATCCAGAACAATGGCAGCTGGTGCATGGGAACACCACCACCTTCAGCCACAAACCCTCCTGACTTGGAATTATATTCCTTCTGGGTCAAAATCCTGGAACTCCTTACCAAACAGCACTGTGGGTGTACCTACACTATATGGACTGTAGCGGTTCAAGAAGGCAGCTTGCCAGCACCTTCTGGGAAATAAATGCTGGCCGCATAGTCCATGAACAAATACAAAAATATCTGAAGTAAGTTTGCAGAACCAACATCCAAAATAGCTTAGGCATTCTGTATAAATGGCACAAAAAGAGAAAATGCTGGACAATCTCAGCAGGTTTGTGGAGAGAGAACAGGGCTGATGTTTCTGGATGACTCTGCCAAAGCTAGAGAGAACTGGAAATAGGATGAGATTTATACTGTTGTGGGCGGCGGGGAGTGGGCTCCAGGGCCAGCGATAAATGGCATCCTGGTACACATCATTACTTGAGCAAACCATGAAGCAGCATACCACACACAAACTCCAATACTAGAACACAACTCCCTCCTTCACTGAAACTTTTGAGTGAGATTGTCAAATTCTGTGCTCCGTGACCACAATAAATCGGTTCTGCTTTTGTTTTAAATTAGATCCTTTTTTGTTCTCAACACGGGGTGAAAAGAGTCACATCAGTCGCTGCTGGAGGCCATTTCCACATTATCCCTCTGGAATCATGCCAGGACGATGCAAAGACTGCACTAAAATTCAATCTTAGTGAGGTTATTACTTATTCAGCCAGCACATCACACCTCCGCATTAAAGAACAAAAGCAATGCTTGAGGCAGCGTGACGTTTAACAATTCAACACCCAAACTGATTCTGAAAGAATTCAGCCTTTGGGGAATGGTGTTAGATAATTGGTAACTTAGTGGCATGGCACTGACAATCAGGATGATTACAGATACCTGGAATTGTATTTGCTCAATAGTACAATTTGCATAAAGCAATGCTCATGATGAATGAAGCCCGAGTACCACTCACAACCTGCAACTGTTCATGGGGGAAATGCTGCTTTTTTAAACCTCTGGCTCTCCTATCATTGAAACACAATCGGCTGGATTCTCCGACCCCCCGCCGGGTTGGAGAATCGCCGGGGCTGGCGTGAAGCCCGCCCCCGCCGGCCGCCGATTCTCTGTCACCAGATATTCGGCGGGTGCGGGAATCGCACCGCGCCTGTCGGCAGGCCCCCCCCCCGGCGATTCTCCGGCCCGCAATGGGCCGAAGTCCCGCTGCTGTTATGCCAGTCCCGCCGGCGGGACTTAAACAAGGTATTCACCTGCGGGACCAGACGGCGCGGGCAGGCTCCGGGGTCCGGGGGGTGCCCCCACGGTGGCCTGGCCCGCGATTGGGGCCCACCGATCCGCGGGCGGGCCTGTGCCGCGGGGGCACTCTTTTCCTTCCGCGTGGGGCATCGACCTCTGCGTTTGCCGACGCTGAGGTGACACCCTGCCCCCTGTGCATGCGCGGGGATGACGTCAGCAGCCGTTGACGCTCCCGCGCATGCGCGGACTTCTGCCGGCCTGCGGAGAACCTTCGGCCCCGGCTGGCGTGGCGCCAAAGACCTTTCCCGCCGGCCGGCGGCGTGCCAACCACTCCGGCGCGGGCCTAGCCCCTAAAGGTGAGGGCTTGACCCCTAAAGGCGCCCCTTTGGGGCGGCCCGACGCCGGAGTGGTTTACGCCACTCCATCCCGCCGGGACCCCCCACCCCGCTGGGTAGGGGAGAATCCAGCCCAATATGTCGGCCCGGATCTTCCGAGGGGTGGCAATCATCGTCGGAATCTTCCCATACCTTGATTCTGATCCATATTTCCTGCCTGTCTTTCCAAGCGCTGGCTGCACCAGAAATGCAGAGTGCTGCACCCCCAAAGCCCCAGCTACCTGCAGTTCCATCAGGGAGCTGGAGAGTTGGGGGGAAGACAGGACATGCCTCCTTTTATGACGCTAGCTACCATATGATAAGCTTAAAGAATCAGTTTGGATATTAGTTAATGTATGAATGGGTGAGTGGATGAATGAATGGGTAGGGTTTTAAGGTAAGAATGGGATTTGTGGAGAATTAGCCTTAATTTTTAAATTTATTTTGAAATCTAACAAATTTATGGTAATTGTACTAGATTAAAAATTGCTGGTAGAAATTTGGAAATCCTTCAGATTTAAAGAAGGTTAAAAACAGTGCTCTATTGTTGGACTGGGTAGGGGAGCAACTGAGGGTAGTTAGTATACGGTTCAGATCGATTTCTTTGGGGAGGGGGGTGTGAAGCTGAGGCTATAAATACCTGATGAAGGAGCAGTTCTCCGAAAGCTAATGATTCCAAACAAACCTGTTGGACTTTAACCTGGTGTTGTAAGACTTCTTACTGTGCTATAAATAAAAGCTTGTTCAGTGCCTTCGACGGAGTGCCATTTTTGCTCTGAGTGCTGTGAGTTAAAGTAAGAGCGTGAGTTTTGGGAAGTGGGGGAGCGGAGATTTAAAAAGAGTGGGAGCTGAGAGTCAGAGCAGGAGATGTGAACGATACCTCTGGGCAGCGGGCTGTGTTTGAAAAACAATCCAGGAGTAACGTCATAGGAAAACGGTAAATTAATCGGCTGGTAAGAACCTGCTAATTTGCATTCCTATTGTGAATTGCTTTCAGATTAAAGGCAGAAAGAGAAAATATTTTGCAGATTAGAAAGACTAAAAACCATCCGGAAGTTTAATATTTAAAAAACAACTTAAAAACGAATTCAATAAAATAGGGATGCAGGGCCAGGCGATATATTCCATAATAGAGGAGCTGATGGACCCCCATTGTGGTTACATAAGAACATAAGAACATAAGAACTAGGAGCAGGAGTAGGCCATCTGGCCCCTCGAGCCTGCTCCGCCATTCAATTAGATCATGGCTGATCTTTTGTGGACTCAGCTCCACTTTCCGGCCCGAACACCATAACCCTTAATCCCTTTATTCTTCAAAAAACTATCTATCTTTACCTTAAAAACATGTAATGAAGGAGCCTCAACTGCTTCACTGGGCAAGGAATTCCATAGATTCACAACCCTTTCGGTGAAGAAGTTCCTCCTAAACTCAGTCCTAAATCTACTTCCCCTTATTTTGAGGCTATGCCCCCTAGTTCTGCTGTCACCCGCCAGTGGAAACAACCTGCCCGCATCTATCCTATCTATTCCCTTCATAATTTTAAATGTTTCTATAAGATCCCCCCTCATCCTTCTATATTCCAACGAGTACAGTCCCAGTCTACTCAACCTCTCTTCATAATCCAACCCCTTCAGCTCTGGGATTAACCTAGTGAATCTCCTCTGCACACCCTCCAGTGCCAGTACGTCCTTTCTCAAGTAAGGAGACCAAAACTGAACACAATACTCCAGGTGTGGCCGCACCAACACCTTATACAATTGCAACATAACCTCCCTAGTCTTAAACTCCATCCCTCTAGCAATGAAGGACAAAATTCCATTTGCCTTCTTAATCACCTGTTGCACTTGTAAACCAACCTTCTGTGACTCATGCACTAGCACACCCAAGTCTCTCTGAACAGCGGCATGCTTTAATATTTTATCGTTTAAATAATAATCCCGTTTGCTGTTATTCCTACCAAAATGGATAACCTCACATGTTCCTAGTGAACACATCTGTAGCAAGAGTTGGTTGCATGAGGAACTTTGGCTTCGAGTTGATGAGCAGGAGTCCGAGGTTCGGACACTGCGACACATCAGGGAGGGTGAAAGTTCCCTGGACGCTGTGTTTCATGAGGCAGTCACGCCCCTTAGCTTAATTACCTTGAATTCGGCCAGTGGTCAGAGACAGGAGGCTGTGACCATGAGTGAGGTATGTAGAGGGATCTAGGAGATAGGATTGCAAAACCCTCAGTCCTTCTTCCTGTCCAACAGGTTCAAGATTCTTGCTCCTTGTGTAGATGAGAGCAGGGACTATGGAGAGAATGAGCAAACTAACCACCGTGGTACAGTGAGCCATTCAAATGGGGGGGGGAGAGAAAAGAAATGTAGTCAGAATCGGGAATAGTGTACTCGGGGCATAGACACTTCTCTGTGACCAGGATGGAGAGTCCGAAGGTTATGTTGCCTGCCTCATGCTCATGTTCATGATATCTTACCTGGGCTGCAAAAGAACTTGGAGTGGGAGGTTTAAAGATCCAGCTGTTGTGGTCCACGTAGGTACCAATGACATATAGAGCAAGGATAGAGGTTCTGCAGAAGGAATATGAGCAGCTGGGGGCTAAATTAAAAAGCAGAAACAAAAAGGTAATAATCTCCAATTTACTACCTGAGCCACTGTCTAATTGGCACTGGGTCAATAAGATTAAAGAGGTAAATGTGTGGCTCAAGGATTGGTGTGGAAGAAATGGGTTTGAATTCATGAGATATTGGCACCAGCACTGGGGTAGGAACGAGCTATTCCGATGGGACAGAATTCATCTGATCCCGGGAATGAAGGGTTTGTCTGTGATTGCGAACTCTGGGTCTGTACTCGATGGAGTTTAGAAGGATGAGGGGCGATCTCTTTGAAACGTACAGACTACTGAGAGTCCTAGATAGGGTGGATGTGGGAAGATGCTGCCACTAGCAGGAGAGACGGGAACCCAAGGGCACAGCCTCAGACTGAAGGGATGATCCTTTAAAACTGAGAAAAGGAGGAATTTCCTCAGCCAGAGGGTGGTGAATCTGTGGAACTCTTTGCCGCAGAAGATTGTGGAAGCCAAGTCATTGAGTGTCTTTAAGCCAGAGAGAGATAGGTTCTTGATTGGTAAGGGGATACTGGGAGAAGGCAGGAGAATGGGAATGGTGGATAGTATGGCAGGTGGGCTTGTTGGTAGTGGCCAGTGGGTAGGATAGCAAGTGGGTGAAGTGACCAATAAGGAGAGTGACAGGGGGTGGAATACATGTGAATGAGGTGGCAGGTGAATAGATGGGTTGCAGGTTAGTTGGGTTATGGGGGATTAATGTGGTTGGAAGGGGATAGCTGGGTCAGGGGTACTTGAAGGGTATGGGGGTCATGGGACAATCAGAGGTCAGGTGGGATAGTTGGGTGGTCAGGATCATTGTCTGAGGGTTGAGAGTCAGTGGGTCAGTGTGAGTGATTGCGAGGGTGGGGGAGGGGAAATCAGTTGTGCAGCTACCCCAGAATTAGACTAGGGGCGGGATTATCCAGCGGCGTTCGTCCACCGACCGGAGAACCCCGCCCGAGGTCAATGGATTTTTCCATTGTCGGGGTCTCGCCAATATCGTTCTTGTGGTGGGCGGGGTGGAAGAATCCAGCCTTAGGTTTTTTCTGTCCAACATTTCCTGGGTAATTATTTAGGTAAGTACATTGGAACAGTCCAAAATCTCAGAATTTAACTCAGAGATAAGAGTTTTGTGGAGGGTCCCAAGGAGCAGTGGAATTGTCCATCTAAAGTTGAAACCTCCCAGGCAGTTTCCATCCAGATCCCCAACTCGGGACTTCCATAGAGTCCCAAAATGCATTTTGCGTCGTATTCCTGTCTCCGCCAATCCAGACAGCCGGAGATTTGGGCCATTATTTTTTGGGATGCGGTCGCTGCTGGCAAAGTTGACATTTGCCGTCCTCCCCGAGTTGCCATTGAACCTTCTTTTTGAAGTGCTGCAGCCTGTGTGATGAGAAATTCAGCTGAGAATGATGTTTTCTGTGAATCATTGCACAGTGCCTGCTGGTCCCATTAAATTCACTTGCACCTCGCAGCACCAGATGCCTGTTTTATACAGGCATGTTTGGCACTGAGCACAAGTGAGACAAAGACAGAAAGTAGGAAGAATTAATCAGGAAAACGGGGGCGGTTTTCACAAGGTAATTTGGGTTCCGCTGCCATCTCTTACTCAAGATGTGGAGATGCCGGCGTTGGACTGGGGTGAGCACAGTAAGAAGTCTTACAATACCAGGTTAAAGTCCAACAGGTTTGTTTCAAACACAAGCTTTCGGAGCGCAGCTCCTTCCTCAGGTGAATGGTGAGGTATGTTCCAGAAACATTTATATAGACAAAGTCAGAGATGCTGGACAATGCTTGGAATGCGAGCATTTGCAGGTAATCAAATCATTACAGATCCAGGGAGAGGGAGAGGGATTACAGATCTCGCGCTCCGAAAGCTTGTGTTTGAAACAAACCTGTTGGAATTTAACTTGGTGTTGTAAGATCTCTTACCCAAACTATTGCAAGAATTTTGGAATCTCTCAATATACTCAAAAACAATTCTAAAAACACCAGGCAATGCAATTTAGCAACAAAAGTGATGAATTGCAATGGAATGCATGTATTCCCAGTTTTAGCTTCAGCTGTGTAGCAATGTTAGTGTCAGACATTTCAACCCAGCTTGCTTGCGGGGGGGGGGGGGGGGGGGGGGTAGATCACGTGATGTGAGCACGGGGGCAGTTGCGTTTTTGCAAGCTCCGGCCCTGCTCATCTTTTAACCCGTTTTCTTTTATCCGTTTGCACATTTATGTCTTTTCTTAGTGTACCTAGTTTTTCCCGCGTCGCAAGATTTGTTGGTCAATATTTCAGCAATATTGAGGTGAGACAAAATGCTTGAATCGCCGTTGATTCATGGCGGCTGGAAGGAGTTGAGGTGGAGCCTTCACATTAGTGCCGCAGCTGCTTTTGGGGTTCTTTCCGCCCCAATGGTGCGGTGTGTTCTGATGGATGATGGCTGCTTGAGGTGATGTTGATCCATCCGAGTGTCTCAGCCTTGCGGTGCAGGATATCAAAGCATCAAAGCCCACTTCCAAAAGTTGCAAGGTGTTTTTATGGAGGCGCACGAGGGGCTTCTTGTAACAGAAACAGCACTGTCGTTGGTGGATTGAGGGAGCACATTTAGCATTGTGGATAGCACAATTGTTTCACAGCTCCAGGGTGCCAGGTTCGATTCCGGCTTGTTCGAATCTGTCTGTGCGGAGTCTGCACATCCTCCCCGTGTGTGCGTGGGTTTCCTCTGGGTGCTCCGGTTTCCTCCCACAGTCCAAAGATGTGCAGGTTAGGTGGATTGGCCGTGCCAAATTGCCCTTAGTGTCCAAAATTGCCCTTAGTGTTGGGTGGGGTTACTGGGTTATGGGGATAGGGTGGAGGTGTTGACCTTGGGTAGGGTGCTCTTTCCAAGAGCCGGTGCAGACTCGATGGGCCGAATGGCCTCCATCTGCACTGTAAATTCTGTCTGTAAATTCTGTCCCTGAGGCCTGAGGTCAGGTTGGCCTTCCGACCCCTGATCCTGTGTTGTCCTGTTCCTCATATCGGTTGAGAGGGGTTAGGGATGGCTGAGCCCATCGGGTCATTTCACCCCATGCTGGAGCCTGGGTTTTGGCTTCCTGGGCTCGGGTAAGATGGCATGTGGGGAACAATGAGATTTCCTGCTTCATTGTTGGAATTTTTGGAAGATCCTTAAGAATCCTCACCATCTTTTACCCTGCTTTATCTTTGATTTTGGTTTTCTTTGTGCATCAGTGGAGAAGTCTTTATCCTGATAACTGCCTCACATCTCCGTTTTTATCCTGCTCTTCATTCCGTGATAATTATGTTGCTGACTGTTGATGTTGTCAACATATTTGCTTTGCAGGGAAGTGAATTAGTTGCTGTGATGCCCTGCACTGCTGGCTATCCCAGTTGAAAACGTTTATATCACGTTAAGCTGAATGTTAAACTCATGATCTGTGCCAAGTATCTTTATCCAAGTGTATCCTGGTGGGGAGGACGAGCAGAGCTGGAAGGTTTGTGTCGGTAGGATTAGTTCTGTCCTCGCTATGTTCTAGGAAGGTTTCTCCAGTGAAGGCTATTCTAATTTTGGTGGCACCCTTTTCTTCTCCAGGCCCAGACAGACTGTGTGTTATCCTGTGGAAGACTGGGGTTTCTTGGATTCCCCTTTAGAGAGGAGTCGGTCATTTCTTCTGATGAGGGTCTCCCTCTTTGACTGTTCTAACTGCTGTCAGAGCTCCAGTGAGTCAGGCTGGTCCGAGGGGATAGTTCTGACACTTCTTGTTCTTCACTCTTTTGCTGACTTTGGGCAGTTTTGGGGGTGTGGCTTTTCCTTATCTCTGAGTATCGGTGCCTGTGAGGGCTGGCTGTGGTGGTGTTGGATGGTGAACCTTGGTGTCCTGGATACTCAGACGCGGGCCTACGTAGACTTTAGGGTGGCCTAAACTTTTCTTCTTTTGAGTGTCCTGGTTGGGGGAGGCAGGGGGTCCTCCGGTTCCAGGGGGTGTGGGTTGGCCCTCTATCTCAGGGTGCACCCCAGTCTGGGGCTCGCTCTGACCCCCCCTCCGATCCTGGAGTGGGTTTCCTCCAAGCTTTACGATTGGGACCAGTTTATATTCCTTTTGGTTCTTGGCCCGAGAATATCCTGTGGTCCTCTTGAGGGTGTTACTGGCACTGGTGGCCTTTGATCTAGGACTGGGAGCTGGTATTCTGGAAGTTCGGATTCTTGCTCTTGGCTCTCGCTCTTTTTTACTTCTTTGACGTGAGACCCAAGGCTGAGTATTAAGGTTTGGTTGTGCCTGGTCCTCTCTTTGTCTTTGTTTTTGTCATTTTGCCATCTCGACAGTGTAAGATGGTTGCCTGTTCCGTTTTGGATCTGGAGAAGGGTATAAATTGCGCTGTAAGAGATAGTCGATTCCCCCTGAGCATTGGGGTTCTCAGGTATTGTTTTAGACTTCTGTCATTTTGTTTTGTAGCTATGGGCATAATACAGGCCAACAATGTTACCTTTATCCTGTTTGGGTGCAGACGGCTCATTTATCCGTGGAAGGAACATGTTGGGGATTTTGGCCCTGACTTATCTGCTCCCAATTTACAGAATTTACAGTGCAGAAGGAGGCCATTCAACCCATCGAGTCTGCACCGGCCATTGGAAAGAGTACGCTGCCTAAGACCACACCGGCACCCTATCCCCACACTTCCACCCTATCCCCGTAACCCCACCTTACCTTATTTTGGACACTAAGGGCAATTTTAGCACAGCCAATCCACCTATGCCTGCACATCTTTGGACTGTGGGAGGAAACTGGAGCACCCGGAGGAAACCCACGCAGACATGGGGAGAACGTGCAGACTCTGCACAGACAGTGACCCAGCGGGGAATCGAACCTGGAACCCTGGCATTGTGAAGCCATTGCGCTAACCACTATGCTACCGTGCTACCGTAATGACTATTGTTTCGTGCTGGACTGGCTCCACATCGACACATATAGCTATCTTACTACATTAGTTTGTTTGATGCGAATATTTTGTAAACAATTCAATTAACTGTTAAATAGTTCTTAAAAATACAGGAAGGTCTTTGAGCTTAATTTCCCATCTACTTCTAAAATTTCAGTAAAGCAAAATCCACACACACAGGTCAAATGCCTTTTATTGATAAAGTTAACACTCAGTGGCTTACAGATTTATTCGCAAAGTACTTAGAGAGAAGCTTTCAGAAGCCATTCTGGGATACTTTATCAGACATATGATAATCATGATACCTTAACCTAAGTTGTTTTAATAACATTACCGCAACACACATCCAATACAAATAAATAAAAATGTCCGACATTCATCACCCTGAGTGGATAAGGACAGATAGAGGGTTTAGGCGTTGGTCACACAGACTGTCTCGGGAAATTGCAGGCAAACTGCTGCCAGGAGATTCTCCCAGCCAGAGCATTGTGCTTGGAAAATGAGCCTGACTAAAGGTTATAGGTGCAAACGTCCTAAAAGAAGAGAGAATGCTAGACAGCTGGAAAGGTTTAGAGAGGGAATTCCGAAGCTTGGAATTGAGACAGCTGAAGCCTTGGCTGGCAATTGGGTTGGAAACATCCATGGATGCACAAGAGGCTGGAATTCCAGGATGCAAGAGATTTTAAAAATTCATTCAAGGGATGTGTGCTTTGCTGGTTAGGCCGCATTTATTGCCCATTGCTAATTGCCTTTGAGAAGGTGGGTAGTGAGCTGCCTACTTGAACCGTTGCAGTCCCTGCGGTGCAGGGAGACTCAAAGGGCTGTTAGCATCATAATTATCTCCAAGCAGAGCAACTAGTTTCTAATGGAAACTGCAATGTCAGCATGCTGGGTTCGCTAAGACAGGCTGCTTGAAAAAGTCAGTAAATCATGGGTCTGTTCCCATGGCCAGCTTCTAGGATTCTGCAGCTCATATTGGATTGGGGGAGTTAATATACTCTGTGCAAACACTGATGTCTGCTAAGAAATGATCAGGCCAGTATCACTTCTATCTTTGTGATTTTGTAAAAAGATTTTGGCTCCCACTTGTAGTGGCGTAGGTGTGAATTCTCCCAAGTTACATTTAAGTAGAAGGTACGATATCCTGAGGAAAATGCTCTAGTTTCTTGACTGGCTGTACCTTGTCCACCGGTTCCATGTTGATCTGAGCAGATGTTGTTCCTACAACTTAAAAAAAAACTTGCGTTTATAAAGCACCTTTTATGGCCTCAGGGCACCCCACAATCCTTTAAAGCCAAGGGCATTTGAAATGTAATCGCTGATGTAATATAGAGAAACCTAGCAGCCAAACTTTGCAAACAGTATGGGCTGGAGTCTTCTGCTCCTCCCACTGCAAGATCGCCACGGGCGAGACATGGACAATGGAAACGTCTATTGACCTTGTGCGGGGCTCTCCAGTTGCTGAGCGGGCGCAGCCAGAGAAACCAGCCTATGAGTTAATGACCAATTAATCTATTTAACCTACCTAGGCCCAATCCCCACTCTGGCCCTGTATCCCCACCCAACCGTTGGACACTAAGAGCAATTTAGCATGGCCAATCCACCTAACCTACACATCTTTGGAGTTGTGGGAGGAAACCACAGCACCCGGAGCAAACCCACGCAGACACGGGGGAGAAAGTGCAAACTCCACACAGTCACCCAAAGTCAGAATCAAACCCAGCTCCCTGGTGCTGTGAGGCAGCAGTGCTAACCACTGTGCCGCCGTGCCGTAAAGTCATTACACTTTGGATGTTAAAAGAGTAAAGACTAGGGCGGCAAGTGGCGCAGTGGTTAGCATTGCTGCCTACGGCGCTGAAGACCCAGGTTCGAATCCCGGCCCTGGGTCACTGTCCGTGGGGAGTTTGCACATTCTCCCCATGTCTGCATGGGTTTCACCTCCACAACCCAAAGATGTGCAGGGTAGGTGGATTGGCCACGCTAAATTGTCCCTTAATTGGAAAAAAAATAATTGAGTACTCTAAATTTGTATGAAAAAGAGTAAAAGACTGCATCCCGGAAGGGAAGCTTCGGTTGACACACCAAACCCTGCCCCAACTTCAAAAGATCAGAGCTTACAATTATAGATCAGTGGTAAAATAATCATGTTTAATAGAATCAAATAACTAACTAGGCAGTGATTGGAGATTTGCACAATCTGTACATCTTTGTAAAACACAGGGTGATGCTTTAATCCATAAACCACTACACTGTTTCTTTATATTTCTAATGCAGTGAATTAGACAAATATATGCTGCCAGGCAGGATCAGCACTGAATAAATGGCATTGCAACGTCTTCATGTTGGAGGAACAACACAGCCTCGACCTTAAAAATCATTTACTAAAAAAAAATCGAACAAAACAAATTCCATTTGATGTGTGTTTTTGACATTAGGAGCAGATATAAATTGGATTACACTGACTCTGAAAGGGAGGAATGATAACTTTGAGCTTTTCATCATTAGGCTGTCAGTTCTGTGCTGGATATTCCTTTTGATTTGCCACATTGTTGAATCTTCCAGAATTATAGATGGGAATTTGCCGTTGCCACTGGTAACAAATGAATATTAGGTGTGCTCAGGTGATGTTCCTCCATCTGCATTATTTTTTAACAGGGATGGAACTCTTAAAACAAGGCATCCCCAGTAAAAGATTGAACAGAGGAATAAGACAAAGACAAGTTAAATGTTTGCCCACAAACATTTAGAACATGAGTGGTTCACTGCACAGCAGAAAGGCATTCAGCCCCTATGTGGCACAAGAACATCCTGGAACAAATCTCTCTC